>NC_085139.1:66313346-66619418 GCF_024139115.2 Armigeres subalbatus | reverse complement strand
TAATAAAAACATATTTTCGAGGTTGTTGCCAAAATCGGGAAGAAAATGTTGCCAAAAACGGGTGTTGCCAAAATCGGGGGTAGACAAAAACGGGTGTTGCCAAAATCGGGATGGGACTGTAATTTAATTATGCTGAAGCATACTTCATATTGTCTTATCAGCGTGGTTTTATTGTATTGAGCTAAGTGAAAATTAGAAACTGAATGCTTAGAAAAATCCTGTGCACCTTTCTAAAATGCACAAAGATATGTATTTCAGATTGAATTGCACAGACCCATAGTCTTATATACTGTCATATAGCTGCTATGGTCAGTATGAGCTGAAAACAATCATAAGTAAAGAACTTTCAGCAATTTTAATGATCTTTCAACCCTAGTAGATCTAGCAATGCCCACAAATCTTCAATCTTCCTTACATATTGTGCAAATAGTCAAAGAAAAGCTTCGCTGGACTAACTGTACACATCGTAGTTGCTAATCTGGATTGGCCGAGAAACAGTATATAGGGTTATGCGCTAATTCGTCCATGGCGCTAGCATTCGTCATATCAAATTCTAAATCACTAAATACTCGCGAATCGTAAACTAAATTAATGAATCAACCATCTGGCGAGATAGAAAAAAGTGTACACTACGATCTGCATTCATTTAAATTACATTCCGGTGTTACTTACTTGAAATACAGATAAATTTAACTTTTCGGCAGTGACTTTTTCACAATTTCCTACGTTATCCGTGCGACAAAGGAAAATCCAGTTCGTTCACTGCTGTAGAAGGCGCGCAACACCGTCACCAAAATCAACTTAATTAACTGCTTTTCACCGCACTTTTTCACATAAATTTCTCACTGCGCACTAAATAAAAGCAATGTTTATTGCTCAAGTGAAAAATAATTGAAAAATAACTACCGGAAGGCGTTCAAATGATCTGTTTTTTCAAACTTTAGAGCGTTTGAAATTTATTTTCTTCGTCGCCTTGTTTATAGTCGAAAAACGCGTTGCCAAACTGGCAGTTTGAACTGAAATAATCTTATGTTACACATCTGATAATACATCATGCAGTCAATAAAAGTGGGTTTTTCAATTATTTTCCGCTAGTGTAATAAAAGAAAAGTCTTCCAAATAAATAATTTTCATACACACTCGTCATTCACACTGAAATTTTCCACTATTCCAAAAGTTTGAAACAGGAGAAATAATTTCATAACAGAAATCAGTTGGCAGCACTACCCACGTACATGTTAAGCATGTGTGTTAGTTGTTTGACAGACTGAGGCATTTAACTGAAGGGCAGCACAATCGAAACCATTTTTATGCGGTCGAAATGGGATTGCAATAGGAAATTTTTGTTAACTGGAACTGAAATAAACTTTTAAGTTTGACTTTCGAAATTGACCGAAATGATAGCTATTCTGCATAAAGTCACAGATAAGTCGTCCAGTTATTCAAGAAATGGCTTGAGCTCAGGAACAAAGATTTGCAGTCCTGTTTTAAGTATGGTACATGCTCCTTGTGGTACAGAGAAAGAATACGTAGATGATCAATTTTCCGGTTTCAAATATGGTACATGCTCTCTGTAGTACAAAGAACAGAATGCGTTCACTGCATATGTTCTTGGTCATCCAAGAAATCCCTGAAGTAAGGCCTTTCGATCTACACGTGTAACTGAAGATCAATTTTCCGGTTTCAAATATGGTACATGCTCTCTGTAGTACAAAGAACAGAATGCGTTCACTGCATATGTTCTTGGTCATCCAAGAAATCCCTGGAGTAAGGCCTTTCGATCTACACGTGTAACTGAAGATCAATTTTCCGGTTTCAAATATGGTACATGCTCTCTGTAGTACAAAGAACAGAATGCGTTCACTGCATATGTTCTTGGTCATCCAAGAAACCCCTGGAGTAAGGGCTTTTGATCTACACGCGTAACTGAAGATCAATTTTCCGGTTTCAAATATGGTACATGCTCTCTGTAGTACAAAGAACAGAATGCGTTCACTGCATATGTTCTTGGTCATCCAAGAAATCCCTGAAGTAAGGCCTTTCGATCTACACGTGTAACTGAAGATCAATTTTCCGGTTTCAAATATGGTACATGCTCTCTGTAGTACAAAGAACAGAATGCGTTCACTGCATATGTTCTTGGTCATCCAAGAAATCCCTGGAGTAAGGCCTTTCGATCTACACGTGTAACTGAAGATCAATTTTCCGGTTTCAAATATGGTACATGCTCTCTGTAGTACAAAGAACAGAATGCGTTCACTGCATATGTTCTTGGTCATCCAAGAAACCCCTGGAGTAAGGGCTTTTGATCTACACGCGTAACTGAAGATCAATTTTCCGGTTTCAAATATGGTACATGCTCTCTGTAGTACAAAGAACAGAATGCGTTCACTGCATATGTTCTTGGTCATCCAAGAAATCCCTGAAGTAAGGCCTTTCGATCTACACGTGTAACTGAAGATCAATTTTCCGGTTTCAAATATGGTACATGCTCTCTGTAGTACAAAGAACAGAATGCGTTCACTGCATATGTTCTTGGTCATCCAAGAAATCCCTGGAGTAAGGCCTTTCGATATACACGTGTAACTGAAGATCAATTTTCCGGTTTCAAATATGGTACATGCTCTCTGTAGTACAAAGAACAGAATGCGTTCACTGCATATGTTCTTGGTCATCCAAGAAACCCCTGGAGTAAGGCCTTTCGATCTACACGTGTAACTGAAGATCAATTTTCCGGTTTCAAATATGGTACATGCTCTCTGTAGTACAAAGAACAGAATGCGTTCACTGCATATGTTCTTGGTCATCCAAGAAATCCCTGGAGTAAGGCCTTTCGATCTACACGCGTAACTGAAGATCAATTTTCGGTTTCAAATATGGTACATGCTCTCTGTAGTACAAAGAACAGAATGCGTTCACTGCATATGTTCTTGGTCATCTAAGAAATCCCTGGAGTAAGGCCTTTCGATCTACACGCGTAACTGAAGATCAATTTTCCGGTTTCAAATATGGTACATGCTCTCTGTAGTACAAAGAACAGAATGCGTTCACTGCATATGTTCTTGGTCATCCAAGAAATCCCTGGAGTAAGGCCTTTCGATCTACACGCGTAACTGAAGATCAATTTTCCGGTTTCAAATATGGTACATGCTCTCTGTAGTACAAAGAACAGAATGCGTTCACTGCATATGTTCTTGGTCATCCAAGAAATCCCTGGAGTAAGGCCTTTCGATCTACACGTAACTGAAGATCAATTTTCCGGTTTCAAATATGGTACATGCTCTCTGTAGTACAAAGAACAGAATGCGTTCACTGCATATGTTCTTGGTCATCCAAGAAATCCCTGGAGTAAGGCCTTTCGATCTACACGCGTAACTGAAGATCAATTTTCCGGTTTCAAATATGGTACATGCTCTCTGTAGTACGAATAACAGAATGCCCTCACAGCATATGTTCTTGGTCATTCAAGAAATCCCTGGAGTAAAGCAATTTGATCTTCACGCGTAGATGAAGATCAATGTTCCGATTTTAAATATGGTTCATGCTCTCTTCATATTGAATACATTTGTGTTGAACTTGATTTTAAACTTAAAAAACACACAAATAAAGGGATGATTCAAATATGACGTCCACTATTTTTTGAGATTTCTAGACCCCCTCCCTCGTCTGTCACACTTTTTTGTATACCTTGTATATGCAGTGCCACAAAATCTTACAAACCCCTCCCCTCCTAAAACCTGTGACATCATTGTTGAACGACCTCAAAGAAAAAAAAACCCAACTTAGTTCATCGAATAGTGATACTGCCTTTCTCGCATTTAGTCAAGACACCAACCTTATATGTCGCTTATATGGCTCGGTTTAATGTACCATTTTCGTAATAACTTTCAAACGCGATCAACTAGGCTTTGCCTTCTATCGAATAAAACTTGTTGCGAGAAAATCGGCTAAGGATTGCTATAAGAAAAGTTGTCTAATGTATTTCTTAGCTTTTGTGCACACATACACACACATACACAAACACACACATACACACATGCATACAGTTCGTTGAGTCGAGTAGATTGGTATAGAACACTATGGGTCTCCGGGCCTTCTTTAAAAAGTTCGTTCTTGGAGTGAAATGATAGCCTTTCGGTACAACTTTGTTGTACGAGAAAGGCAAAAATAATGGGTACATTATATATTCAATATAGGCCTTTAGATCGTTATTTACGCGTGTCGATCTGAAATCATCCACTTCAGGTATTTCTTGGATATCCGCGAACGGCTTTCATACGCAGATTCTGTTACTGTGAAACCTCCATGAGTCGATATTAAAGGGACCTTACATTTACAAAACCATCTTGTAGATCATTGGTTATGCATGTAGATCTGAAGGCCTTCACTTCAGGTATTTCTTGGATAACCGCGAACGTCTTCCATACGCAGATTCTGTTATATGTACTACAATGGGTACATAACATTTAAAAAGCAAGCCTGTAGATCATTGGTTATGCGTGTAGACCTAAAGGCCTTCACTTCAGGTATTTTATGGATAACCGTGAAGATCTTCCATACGCAGATTTTATTATATGTACCACAATGGGTATATTGCATTTACAAAACAGGCCTGTAGATCATTGGTTACGCGTGTAGATCTGAAGGCCTCCACTTAAGGTTTTTCTTGATAACCGTGAAGATCTTCCATACGCAGATTCTATCATAGGTACCACTATGGGTATATTGCATTTACAAAATAGGCCTGTAGATCATTGGTTACGCGTGTAGACCTGAAGGCCTTCACTTCAGGGATTTCTTGGATAACCGTGAAGATCTTCCATACGCAGATTCTATCATAGGTACCACAATGGATATATTACATTTACAAAACAGACCTGTAGATCATTGGTTACGCGTGTAGACCTGAAGGCCTTCACTTAAGGGATTTCTTGGATAACCGTGAAGATCTTCCATACGCAGATTCTATCATATGTACCACAATGGATATATTACATTTACAAAACAGGCCTGTAGATCATTGGATACGCGTGTAGATCTGAAAACCTCCACTTCAGGTATTTCTTGGATAACCGCGAACGTCTTCGATACGCAGATTCTGTTATATGTACCACAATGGATATATTACATTTACAAAACAGGCCTGTAGATCATTGGTTACGCGTGTAGACCTGAAGGCCCTCACTTCAGGGATTTCTTGGATAACCGCGAACGTCTTCCATACGCAGATGCTGTTATATGTACTACTATGGGTACATTACATTTACAAAACAGGCCTGCAGATCATTGGTTATGCGTGTAGACCTGAAGGCCTTCACTTCAGGGATTTCTTGGATAACCGTGAAGATCTTCCATACGCAGATTCTATCATATGTACCACAATGGATATATTACATATACAAAACAGGCCTGTAGATCATTGGATACGCGTGTAGATCTGAAGACCTCCACTTCAGGTATTTCTTGGATAACCGCGAACGTCTTCGATACGCAGATTCTGTTATATGTACCAGAATGGATATATTACATTTACAAAACAGGCCTGTAGATCATTGGTTACGCGTGTAGACCTGAGGGCCCTCACTTCAGGGATTTCTTGGATAACCGCGAACGTCTTCCATACGCAGATGCTGTTATATGTACTACTATGGGTACATTACATTTACAAAACAGGCCTGTAGATCATTGGTTACGCGTGTAGACCTGAAGGCCTTCACTTCAGGAATTTCTTGGATAACCGCGAACGTCTTCCATACGCAGATTTTGTTATAAGTACTACAATGGGTACATTACATTTACAAAGCAGGCCTGTAGATCATTGGTTACGCGTGTAGATCTGAAGACCTCCACTTCAGGTATTTCTTGGATAACCGCGAACGTCTTCGATACGCAGATTCTGTTATATGTACCAGAATGGATATATTACATTTACAAAACAGGCCTGTAGATCATTGGTTATGCGTGTAGACCTGAAGGCCTTCACTTCAGGGATTTCTTGGATAACCGTGAAGGTCTTCCATACGCAGATTCTATCATATGTACCACAATGGATATATTACATTTACAAAACAGGCCTGTAGATCATTGGATACGCGTGTAGATCTGAAGACCTCCACTTCAGGTATTTCTTGGATAACCGCGAACGTCTTCGATACGCAGATTCTGTTATTAGTACCACAATGGATATATTACATATACAAAACAGGCCTGTAGATCATTGGATACGCGTGTAGATCTGAAGACCTCCACTTCAGGTATTTCTTGGATAACCGCGAACGTCTTCGATACGCAGATTCTGTTATATGTACCACAATTGATATATTACATTTACAAAACAGGCCTGTAGATCATTGGTTACGCGTGTAGACCTGAGGGCCCTCACTTCAGGGATTTCTTGGATAACCGCGAACGTCTTCCATACGCAGATGCTGTTATATGTACTACTATGGGTACATTACATTTACAAAACAGGCCTGTAGATCATTGGTTACGCGTGTAGACCTGAAGGCCTTCACTTCAGGAATTTCTTGGATAACCGCGAACGTCTTCCATACGCAGATTTTGTTATAAGTACTACAATGGGTACATTACATTTTACAAAGCAGGCCTGTAGATCATTGGTTACGCGTGTAGATCTGAAGACCTCCACTTCAGGTATTTCTTGGATAACCGCGAACGTCTTCGATACGCAGATTCTGTTATATGTACCAGAATGGATATATTACATTTACAAAACAGGCCTGTAGATCATTGGTTATGCGTGTAGACCTGAAGGCCTTCACTTCAGGGATTTCTTGGATAACCGTGAAGGTCTTCCATACGCAGATTCTATCATATGTACCACAATGGATATATTACATTTACAAAACAGGCCTGTAGATCATTGGATACGCGTGTAGATCTGAAGGCCTTCACTTCAGGAATTTCTTGGATAACCGCGAACGTCTTCCATACGCAGATTTTGTTATAAGTACTACAATGGGTACATTACATTTACAAAGCAGGCCTGTAGATCATTGGTTACGCGTGTAGATCTGAAGACCTCCACTTCAGGTATTTCTTGGATAACCGCGAACGTCTTCGATACGCAGATTCTGTTATATGTACCAGAATGGATATATTACATTTACAAAACAGGCCTGTAGATCATTGGTTATGCGTGTAGACCTGAAGGCCTTCACTTCAGGGATTTCTTGGATAACCGTGAAGGTCTTCCATACGCAGATTCTATCATATGTACCACAATGGATATATTACATTTACAAAACAGGCCTGTAGATCATTGGTTGCGCGTGTAGATCTGAAGGCCTTCACTTCCGGTATTTCTTGGATAACCGCGAACGTCTTCCATACGCAGATTCTGTTATATGTACTACAATGGGTACATTACATTTACAAAACAAGCCTGTAGATCATTGGTTACTCGTGTAGACCTGAAGGCCTTCACTTCAGGGATTTCTTGGATAACCGTGAAGATCTTCCATACGCAGATTCTGTTATATGTATCACAATGGGTATATTACATTTACAAAACAGGCGTGTAGATCATTGGACACGCGTATAGATCTGAAGATGTCCACTTCAGATATTTCTTGGATAACCGCGAACGTCTTCGATACGCAGATTATATCATATGTACCACAATGGATACATTACATTTACAAAACAGGCCTGTAGATCATTGGTTACGCGTGTAGATCTGAAGGCCTTCACTTCCGGTATTTCTTGGATAATCGCGAACGTCTTCCATACGCAGATTTTGTTATATGTACTGCAATGGATACATTACATTTACAAAGCAGGCCTGTAGATCATTGGTTACGCGTGTAGATCTGAAGGCCTTCACTTCCGGTATTTCTTGGATAACCGCGAACGTCTTCCATACGCAGATTCTGTTATATGTACTACAATGGGTACATTACATTTACAAAACAAGCCTGTAGATCATTGGTTACGCGTGTAGACCTGAAGGCCTTCACTTCAGGGATTTCTTGGATAACCGTAAAGATCTTCCATACGCAGATGCTGTTATATGTACCACAATGGATATATTACATTTACAAAACAGGCCTGTAGATCATTGGTAACGCGTGTAGACCTGAAGGCCTTCACTTCAAGGATTTCTTGGATAACCGTGAAGATCTTCCATACGCAGATTCTGTTATATGTACCACAATGGGTATATTATATTTACAAAACAGGCCTGTAGATCATTGGATACGCGTGTAGATCTGAAGACCTCCACTTCAGGTATTTCTTGGATAACCGCGAACGTCTTCGATACGCAGATGCTGTTATATGTACTACAATGGGTACATTACATTTACAAAACAGGCCTGTAGATCATTGGTTACGCGTGTAGATCTGAAGACCTCCACTTCAGGTATTTCTTGGATAGCCGCGAACATCCTCCGTACACATATTCTATTCTATGTTTCACAATGTACACCTATCATATTCAGAACAGGCCAATATTAATTGAATTTATGTTATTTTTATTTAACACGGTATGATACCGCATAAAAAACTAATTTGGTGTACTTGTAGAAATCGCACACCAATACCAACAGATTTATTTGACAGCAATCCATCGAGTTTTAGACTGGACGAATGAAAATTCTCATGGACGTAAACAGATTTTCATAAGACAAATTTGAAAAATTTGAAGGGTATTTTTGATTGCCGATTCTCAATAAACTATGATTTGTTCAATGCGCTAATAGTACACAATGAAAACTAGGAACTCTAAAATACGTGTTGCATACAACTTAGTTAGAGTAAGTAGTTGGGCTGGCGTATAAATTAGATTTGAAAACCAAGCACTACCTACTACGACGGGAATTAGCTCACCACCCTATGCACAGCTCATCAATTTAATAATATTCTTGGGCTACAACCAAGTTATTCTTATTGTATACTTGCTTCGGAGTTTCCAAATTCATGGCCAATAATCCGTGAGCGCTACGGGAAAGGAATTGTTGGTTAGTAGAGAAGGTAAATCATGTGTAGCCCCTAGGTAAGCGATAAGCTAACCTGTGTTTCAAATCAATCCAACGCAAGATCAATGTGCTTCGTTTAGTAAGCTTCTACAATATGATCGATTCCGCGCTAAATAATGTTGTGCTCTTCGATGCAGACATTAGTTTTATCACTTCGCGTTCTCCTACATTAGCTGGCGTGATCAACATCAACAAGGTCAATTGTACACTGGTTAAACAAATGTCTGCTACACGAGGTAGATTTTTTCACTTCGCTTTCTCCCGGACTAGCTGTCATTCCATGACCAGCAGCAACACGATCGATTCCGCATTCACCCAAGCAGCACACATGTTGTAGAGAAGTTACTGTAGCTTATATTAAACCAAATTTGGTCACATTTGAGTTGCTGCAGCCAAATCAGTGTGAGTTGTGCTACTCGGGCATATTGTACAAATAGTAAAAAATATCACAAAATATAAATTTGAATCTTGGAAACACTGAAGACGTTTTGTAGAAGAAAACTACATACGTATTTGTCGACTAAGAATGTGGTTATGTAGTAAGCGTTAATAGAAAAAAAATGTACAGTCGACTCTCTACAATGTAGATGTCATCTCGATGTTCTGTATATCTATATCTCTCGCTATGTCGATGGTTTCCTCGGTCCCTTCAGTCTACATATATTTAGGCATTCTACATATCGATAACCTCCCTATCTCGATATCTCTCTATTTCGATGTGATCTAATCATATTTTGTTATGGATTCAAGAGCTGAGCAGAATGGATACGTTTGCGTACGTTTTGACAGTTTTCCCATGGTAAAACTGTCAAAACGAACGCAAACGTATCCATTCTGCTCAGCTCTTCACTCTCCTTGAGTCGATATTTTTCGACATTTTTAGGCTACTAGACCATCTGTGGACAATAACAAACATATCAACAAGAGGAAATGACATTTGTTTTGTTGTCATTTTTCATAGCAACGAGCTTTTTTGGACACCCATTTCAAATTCCTTCCATTCCTGAATCTTTTCCTATCTCGATGGTCCCTAAAGTAACCTAAAGTTTTGAAAACAACTTAACAATTTTGTTCTGCGGCGCAGCCAAAATTTTTGATAACATGGTTTAAGTATGGTTTAAGTTTAAATTTGTTTCGAAATTCCGCGGAATTTCGTTGAATTTCGTTAGAAGCTAGTTTTTTCTAGCGAAATTTTTGTAATTTTACGAAACGAAACGAAATCAATAAACCAGATTTCGCCATGCTCAAATTCCGCGAAACTCCGCGGAATTTCGTTTCGAACCACCTGAAACGATTTTTTTCGAAATACCGCATGCCGTGCCGTTTTCTTCATCCATGGTTTACTTCCTGAATTTGATCCAGCACCTTTCCTCTGATTTACGGCCATTTCTTTAATTCAAATCCGGCTTTCGAATGAATTTCCGCTACATACGACGCCAATGCAGCAACGCACACTTTGTAGCCTGTGAGTGATGCGCTAGAAGATATCATGTTGAGGGCTGGGTGGAACAGCCGGAGTACGATTTTCAGTTGAACCAGATTTGTTTGTTTCGCGAATGTTATGTGCATTGTCTGTCGAACATTAGAACAGATGGAAGATCTGTGCAACCGCCTAAAATGTTAGGCAACAAAAGTTGAACTAGTGGTGAATGCGTCGATGACAAATTGGGTACTTGCTAGTGGGCGAACCCAGCGCCTGAGAAGAAGTGTTACGACTCACGTGAATACCTTCGAGGTGATCAAGGAGTCCGTCTATCTTGGATCCTTGTTAACAACGGATAATTATTTGATTGGTTTAATCACCGTTACTCAATATGAAAATTATGTCCGTAGTGAAATACGAAGTTGCATCATCAGCACAAGTCGGACCTACCATGGGCTCCAGAAGAAACTGCGATCAAAAAAGATTTTCACCCGCAACAAAAGTACCATGTAACATTAGACTGGTGGTCTTCTACGGTCATGAAAATTGGACATTCTCAAGGGGGATTTGCAAGCGCGATTGAGATCATTTATGTCGGTGTGCAAGAGAACGGTGTGCGGCGGCGAAGGGTGAACCACGAGCTCGCTCAATTCTACGGCGAGTCTAGTATTGAACTGGGTACAGAAGCGTCTAGGATACGATGGGCTAGTCGTTTTGCAAGAATGCTGAACGGCAACCTTGTGAAGATGGTGTTTGCTTCAGCGCGGCGAGCAAGGTTGGCCGATCAGGTACGAAACGACTTGGCGAGTATAGAGCGCAACTGTGGATGGAGAGATGTGGCCTCAAACCAAGTATTGTAGCGTAGCGTCAAACAGTTGATTCACTGTTGACTGTTGTAAAAGGTTTCATAAATTTGTCACTCATCGATATAAAGACAAATGATATAATTCCGTACTCATGCGAAAATCTGGTTTGTCTATTCGTACAATTGAGCCTACACAGCAAATAATTTTGAAAATTCAACGACATGTAAAATTGCAGCTAATCCCATCAAACGAATTAACATTCGATATTCAATTAAATTTGACTGAATTTTACAAGTAAGCACAGTTTAAATTTATTTCAATTGAAGAGGACAGTGAGATAGATTGAATGTTACGTTTATATGCATGCTCCAAATATGTGCATGAAAATACATTTAAAATCACAACATATTTTTATCTGTGTAGGTACAATCATTATTCATTTACGTTCATGCACATTAAATTCACCACGAGGCATTGAACCAGAAACAATTTGAGGTTAGCCTCAAACTCTCTGTCGATGATGAAACTATACGCCACCCATCCTAAACCAAATAAATCCGATTGTACTGTATAGGAGGATTGCAACCACATCCATTCCCGTATCCGAAAGCGGATGACTGTCAAATTCCCATCCGTAACCAGGTCCGGTGTCGGTTTGGGCTACAAAAGTGCACTTTCTAAAAGCTTGTTCCATCTACTCAAGCCTATCTACACACGGTTGTTCGACCGCAGCCGAATGTACACACAAAACGCATTCATTGAACACCGACTTGCTGTGCTCTTAACTACCGGGGCAATGCACTAATTACGTAAGACTTTTCTTTGGATTTTTCTAAGCTTATCCTCCAATATGGGGATCAGGACCCCTGCAAATAAACTTGTTATTATTATTATAACCTTTATTAAAGAGGTTTTTAGCCCAAGGCTAGTTCAACTCCGTGCAAATAAACTTGTTATTTGAATGAAACAAAAGGAAATTACTCCATCACCCCGCCCCCTTAAAACTCACGTACTTGGTGTATGACCCTTACAGTCGATGACTGCAGACCAGGCAAATATACATCCCGATATCTTCCAAATTCCGACCAGGACTTCTGAGAGTGAAAACACATTGCTTCCTGTGTGCTACGGTCGAGTCAACTTTTCCCTCCCGCGACGCAGCTTGTCCCACCACCCAATGATGAATCGAACCCAATTAATCATTTTCTCCGGAGGACGCACGCGTTCGTACGGGATAATGTTCTGTCACATATGGCGGGCGAGTGATATTAGGTCCATTTTGCACTACGGCATATCCGGTGGTCAAAAGCGCGTTTTTCAATTGCACCAATCAATGTTAATTGGCGATTTTGGTAATTACATACACCATTCTTTTTTTTTGTTCGTATAAAATCTCCTACCTTCCGAACGTCTCCATTTAGAACTATCTTTTCCGCTCAACTTAATGTTCTGATCAGCATTTCTTTTTTTACTTTTTGAAGGCTAGACCGGACCGAGAATCGAATTTGCTTCCCGGGGTTTATATGTCTATTGATTATTACTTGAATTTTGAAAAACTGTGCACTCAAACACCTATCGGTTTTATTGTGAAAATGGACCATATCATAAAAAATACCGTCGGCTTGTTTTATATCTGCCCATAGTGACATGTTGTCGTCGTTGTTTTTGTTCGTCCGGAGCATGTGCTTGCGGTAAATGGAGGAGGATTTGAAATTTTCCAACTAGAGACTGACACCAGGGAAACTGGGACTATCCTTTGTTTGCATGTGCCCCCCCTGCAGTGAAGATGGATAGCCCCATGTAGCTAACGGTTGGGAGTGACATACTGTGGCACAAATGTTCGAGAATAAAATGCTGACTCCCCATCAGGAAAGTCTTGAGGGGCACTATATTTACTTTCAGTAGCATGTGGTCTGATGCTTGAAGATTATTTGAAAAATTTGCATACAGCAGGGGAAATAGTCAACATTGATTCGGCATAAACAAAGTATCGAGACCTTTTAGCATTTCTGCTATCTCGAGATGTACCTACTGCAGAAGATTTTTTTCGATAGGTGTTCAAAACATTGAGCAAATATTTGTCTGCGGGTGAGTTTGTTTGTCTATGTGTGTTGTATGTGCACCTTTTGAAGTTGAACATTTTTCAAACAAATTTATCTCTGACAATACAAAGAAATAAATTCTGTCTTCTATTTTGAAAGCATTATCATCAGACATCGTGCACGCGTACGAAAAAGGATGAGATTGAGCAAAGATTGCTACGCGCACATAAAATTCGGCGCACGCGAGTCTCACGAAGCTTATGTACCTCACATTAACATTGGTGTGTCGCATTGAGACGTCTCAATGCGATCAGCTCATGCGCTGTTTGCCAGGGCAAACCTTTGCAATCAACAGCGGAAGTGCGTAAAATAACTTGGGCGGAAAATTTTCATTCTATAATATCGTCACCTTAGTAACGCCAGCTATACATTCCTAGCGCATGAGATGAGTCTCATGAGACGTACATTGAGACACGCTCACTCAGTTATTTTTTGCGCGCGCGAAGCCTCGTCGCACCGAATCGATGCTACGTGAGCTTGTGTAGCTCATGGCACACTATCTCATCCATGTATACACGAGAATTAAGAGACTCTGATTATCATGTATCTACTAAATATTTTTTTCATAAAAAACAAAATTTGTATACACTGTGTCAAAAAAAATCCGTACAGTGATGGCTCGGATAGAAAGTAATTGATAAAACATGTTTAAAGACCATCTAAGACGAGTTAAGTAACTCCATTTAATTCCACCAATTATTTCGATATCTTTGCAGATACGTATTTCGACCACAACTGTGTGGTCGTCTTCAGTGTCTCGTACTTGACTCGACTTAGTCGAATTAAATGGAGTTACTGAACTCGTCTTAGACGATTGAATACATTCCACTAAAAAAGAGCTTAAAATATTTTTTCTGACGTTTAAAGAATTAAATAAAACGTCGAAAAAACCATTGCTGTTTGTCGGATTGAACAATAAAACCAAAAATAAATATTTAAACATATTATGTAAGCTTCTATTACATTCCAAGTGGTGTATAATTTTTTTTAAATTGATAAATACCCATATATTTGATACACCATGAACATGTCTTATGATATGAAATAAACAATTAGTCAATTCTGGCAACATTTGCATCAGCTGGCATATTTTTAGCACCCCATTTCCACCCACCCCAGTTGTAAACAACATTTATTTATCCCTGCTGCTCTTTTCCGTACCAATTGCATCACTATTACAAACCAGTGATACAGTCATTAATTTTCAAAACAATGTGATGGAGTCTTGAGCCTTAATGCACACTGAACTGTGTTCAGAGTTCAAAACTTAGAACACCAAGGCACGCTCTTGGCTCATGTTCTGTTCAGGATGCATCTCTGCTGTATCCGCTCCGCTGCGTACGCTCTGCGTGAAATCTTGATCGAACTGAGGATTAGATCCAAACCGCACGTTGCTTCATTTTGATGTCTGTGCTTGCGATGCATGCACGGGATTGGTTGTTTTACTATTTCTAAACTGTTTGTCAATTTTCAATCATTAATAATTGAAAATCTGTATTTTTAGAACTTTACAATGAAGCGTTGACTCATCCTTGATCGAATGGTTCAAAAATATTGGAAATCCATCGAGAAACAGCTGAAGTATTGACGTTCAAAGTATATCATATTTTCGTGACGGTCTCCGAGTTTCGCAATCTCAAAGTGTACCCCAATATAGAAAAGACAGACGTAGTTCTACGTCAAAAGTACGATGTAGGCTTTTTTCAGCGTTGAGTTCAACAAATAATCAGTTCAATCTTTGCATTGAGCTCATTAACAGAAAAAGAGATACAAAATTACGCCAAAATATTGTCCGTGAAATGTTCAAAACATTGTTTAAAGAGTACAAAACTCTATAATAACCCGGCGTATGCACAGTTTTTATAATAATAAGCCTCCTTCCAAGAGGCCCGGAAGCCTCCTTCCAAGAGGCCCGGAAGCCTCCTTCCAAGAGGCCCGGAAGCCTCCTTCCAAGAGGCCCGGAAGCCTCCTTCCAAGAGGCCCGGAAGCCTCCTTCCAAGAGGCCCGGAAGCCTCCTTCCAAGAGACCCGGAAGCCTCCTTCCAAGAGGCCCGGAAGCCTCCTTCCAAGAGGCCCGGAAGCCTCCTTCCAAGAGGCCAGGAAGCCTCCTTCCAAGAGGCCAGGAAGCCTCCTTCCAAGAGGCCCGGAAGCCTCCTTCCAAGAGGCCCGGAAGCCTCCTTCCAAGAGGCCCGGAAGCCTCCTTCCAAGAGGCCCGGAAGCCTCCTTCCAAGAGGCCCGGAAGCCTCCTTCCAAGAGGCCCGGAAGCCTCCTTCCAAGAGGCCGGGAAGCCTCCTTCCAAGAGGCCCGGAAGCCTCCTTCCAAGAGGCCCGGAAGCCTCCTTCCAAGAGGCCCGAAGCCTCCTTTCAAGAGGCCCGAAGCCTCCTTCCAAGAGGCCCGGAAGCCTCCTTCCAAGAGGCCCGGAAGCCTCCTTCCAAGAGGCCCGAAGCCTCCGTCCAAGAGGCCAGGAAGCCTCCTTCCAAGAGGCCCGGAAGCCTCCTTTCAAGAGGCCCGGAAGCCTCCTTCCAAGAGGCCCGGAAGCCTCCTTCCAAGAGGCCCGGAAGCCTCCTTCCAAGAGGCTCGGAAGCCTCCTTCCAAGAGGCTCGGAAGCCTCCTTCCAAGAGGCTCTGAAGCTTCCTTCCAAGAGGCTCGGAAGCCTCCTTCCAAGAGGCTCGGAAGCCTCCTTCCAAGAGGCTCGGAAGCCTCCTTCCAAGAACCTCAGAAGCCTCCTTCCAAGAGGCCCGGAAGTCTCCTTCCAAGAGGCCCGGAAGCCTCCTTCCAAGAGGCCCGGAAGCCTCCTTCCAAGAGGCCCGGAAGCCTCCTTCCAAAAGGCTCGGAAGCCTCCTTCCAAGAGGCTCGGAAGCCTCCTTCCAAGAGGCTCAGGCCTCCTTCCAAGAGGCTCAGAGCCTCCTTCCAAGAGGCTCAGGCCTCCTTCCAAGAGGCCCGGAAGCCTCCTTCCAAGAGGCCCGGAAGCCTCTTCCAAGAGACCAGGAAGCCTCCTTCCAAGAGGCTCAGGCCTCCTTCCAAGAGGCTCAGGCCTCCTTCCAAGAGGCTCAGAAGCCTCCTTCCAAGAGGCTCAGAAGCCTCCTTCCAAGAGGCTCGGAAGCCTCCTTCCAAGAGGCTCGGAAGCCTCCTTCCAAGAGGCTCGGAAGCCTCCTTCCAAGAGGCTCGGAAGCCTCCTTCCAAGAGGCTCGGAAGCCTCCTTCCAAGAGGCTAGGAAGCCTCCTTCCAAGAGACTAGGGAGCCTCTTTCCAAGAGGTCAGGAAGCCTCCTTCCAAGAGGGTCGGAAGCCTCTTTCCAAATGGCTCGGAAGCCTTCTTCCAAAAGGCGCGGAAGCCTCCTTCCAAAAGGCGCGGAAGCCTCCTTCCAAGAGGCTCGGAAGGCTCCTTCCAGAAGGCTCGGAAGCCTCCTATCAAAAGGCACGGAAGCCTCCTTCCAAGAGGCTCGGAAACCTCCTTCCAAGAAGCTCACAAGCCTCCTTCGAAGAGGCTCGGAAGCCTCCTACTAAAAGGCTCGGAAGCCTTCTTTCAAGATACTTGGAAGCATCCTTTCAAGAGGCTGGGAAGTCTCCTTCCAAAAGGATCGGAAGCCTCTTTCCAAGACGCTCGGAAGCCTCCTTCGAAGAGGCTCAGAAACCTCCTTTCAAAAGGCTTGGAAGCCTCCTTCCAAAAGGCTTGGAAGCCTCCTTCCAAAAGGCTCGGAAGCCTCCTTCCAAGAGGCTCAGATGCCTCCTTCCAAGAGGCTCAGGAAGCCTCCTTCCAAGAGGATAGGAAGCCTCCTTCCAAGAGGCTCAGAAGCCTACTTCCAAGAGGCTCGGAAGCCTCCTTCCAAGAGGCTCGGAAGCCTCCTTCCAAAAGGCTCGGAAGCCTCCTTCCAAGAGGCTCGGAAGCCTCCTTCCAAGAGGCTCGGAAGCCTCCTTCCAAGAGGCTCGGAAGCCTCCTTCCAAGAGGCTCGGAGGCTTCCTTCCAGAGGCCTGGAAGCCTCCTTCCAAGAGGCCCGGAAGCCTCCTTCCAAGAGGCCCGGAAACCTCCTTCCAAGAGGCCCGGAAGCCTCCTTCCAAGAGGTCCGGAAGCCTCCTTCCAAGAGGTCCGGAAGCCTCATTCCAAGAGGTCCGGAAGCCTCCTTCCAAGAGGCCCGGAAGCCTCCTTCCAAGAGGCCCGGAAGCCTCCTTCCAAGAGGCCCGGAAGCCTCCTTCCAAAAGGCTCGGAAGCCTCCTTCCAAGAGGCTCGGAAGCCTCCTTCCAAGAGGCCTGGAAGCCTCCTTCCAAGAGGCCTGGAAGCCTCCTTCCAAGAGGCCTGGAAGCCTCCTTCCAAGAGGCCTGGAAGCCTCCTTCCAAGAGGCCCGGAAGCCTCCTTCCAAGAGGCCCGGAAGCCTCCTTCCAAGAGGCCCGGAAACCTCCTTCCAAGAGGCCCGGAAACCTCTTCTGAGAGCCCCGGAAGCCTCCTTCCAAGAGGCTCGGAAGACTCCTTCCAAGAGCTCCGGAAGCCTCCTTCCAAGAGCTCCAGGCCTCCTTCCAAGAGGTGGAAGCCTCCTTCCAAGAGGCCTGGAAGCCTCCTTCCAAGAGGCCTGGAAGCCTCCTTCCAAGAGGCCCGGAAGCCTCCTTCCAAGAGGCCCGGAAGCCTCCTTCCAAGAGGCCCGGAAGCCTCCTTCCAAGAGGCCCGGAAGCCTCCTTCCAAGAGGCCCGGAAGCCTCCTTCCAAGAGGCCCGGAAACCTCCTTCCAAGAGGCCCGGAAACCTCCTTCCAAGAGGCCCGGAAACCTCCTTCCAAGAAACCCGGAAGCCTCCTTCCAAGAGGCTCGGAAGCCTCCTTCCAAGAGCTCCGGAAGCCTCCTTCCAAGAGCTCCGGAAGCCTCCTTCCAAGAGGCCCGGAAGCCTCCTTCCAAGAGGCCTGGAAGCCTCCTTCCAAGAGGCCTGGAAGCCTCCTTCCAAGAGGCCCGGAAGCCTCCTTCCAAGAGGCCCGGAAGCCTCCTTCCAAGAGGCCCGGAAGCCTCCTTCCAAGAGGCCCGGAAGCCTCCTTCCAAGAGGCCCGGAAGCCTCCTTCCAAGAGGCCCGGAAGCCTCCTTCCAAAAGGCTCGGAAGCCTCCTTCCAAGAGGCTCGGAAGCCTCCTTCCAAGAGGCCTGGAAGCCTCCTTCCAAGAGGCCTGGAAGCCTCCTTCCAAGAGGCCTGGAAGCCTCCTTCCAAGAGGCCTGGAAGCCTCCTTCCAAGAGGCCCGGAAACCTCCTTCCAAGAGGCCCGGAAACCTCCTTCCAAGAGGCCCGGAAACCTCCTTCCAAGAGGCCCGGAAACCTCCTTCCAAGAGGCCCGGAAGCCTCCTTCCAAGAGGCCCGGAAGCCTCCTTCCAAGAGGCCCGGAAGCCTCCTTCCAAGAGCTCCGGAAGCCTCCTTCCAAGAGGCCCGGAAGCCTCCTTCCAAGAGGCCTGGAAGCCTCCTTCCAAGAGGCCTGGAAGCCTCCTTCCAAGAGGCCCGGAAGCCTCCTTCCAAGAGGCCCGGAAACCTCCTTCCAAGAGGCCCGGAAGCCTCCTTCCAAGAGGCCCGGAAGCCTCCTTCCTAGAGGCTCGGAAGCCTCCTTCCAAGGGGCTTGGAAGCCTCCTTACAAGAGGCTTGGAAGCCTCCTTCCAAGAGGCCCGGAAGCCTCCTTCCAAGAGGCCCGGAAGCCTCCTTCCAAGAGGCCCGGAAGCCTCCTTCCAAGAGGCTCGGAAGCCTCCTTCCAAGAGGCTCGGAAGCCTCCTTCCAAGAGGCCCGGAAGCCTCCTTCCAAGCGGCTCGGAAGCCTCCTTCCAAAAGGCCAGAAAGCCTCCCTTAAGAGACTCGGAAGCCTCCTCCCAAGAGGCTCGGAAGCCTCCTTCCAAGAGGCTCGGAAGCCTCCTTCCAAGAGGCTCGGAAGCCTCCTTCTAAGAGGCTCAGAAGCCTCCTTCCAAGAGGGCCCGGAAGCCTCTTTCCAAGAGGCCAGAAGCCTCCTTCCAAGAGGCTCAGGAAGCCTCCTTCCAAGAGGCCCTGGAAGCCTCCTTCCAAAGGCTCGGAAGCCTCCTTCCAAGAGGCTCAAGCCTCCTTCCAAGAGGCTCAAGCCTCCTTCCAAGACTCAGAGCCTCCTTCCAAGAGGCTCGGAAGCCTCCTTCCAAGAGGCTCGGAAGCCTCCTTCCAAGAGGCTCCAAAGCCTCCTTCCAAGAGGCTCGGAAGCCTCCTTCCAAGAGGCTCGGAAGCCTCCTTCCAAGAGGCTCGGAAGCCTCCTTCCAAGAGGCTCGGAAGCCTCTTTCCAAGAGGCTCGGAAGGAAGCCTCCTTCCAAGAGGCTCGGAAGCCTCCTTCCAAGAGGCTCGGAAGCCTCCTTCCAAGAGGCTCGGAAGCCTCCTTCCAAGAGGCTCGGAAGCCTCCTTCCAAGAGGCTCGGAAGCCTCCTTCCAAGAGGCTCGGAAGCCTCCTTCCAAGAGGCTCGGAGGCCTCCTTCCAGAGGCCCGGAAGCCTCCTTCCAAGAGGCCTGGAAGCCTCCTTCCAAAAGGTCCGGAAGCCTCCTTCCAAGAGGTCCGGAAGCCTCCTTCCAAGAGGTCCGGAAGCCTCCTTCCAAGAGGCCCGGAAGCCTCCTTCCAAGAGGCCCGGAAGCCTCCTTCCAAGAGGCCCGGAAGCCTCCTTTCAAGAGGCCCGGAAGCCTCCTTCCAAGAGGCCCGGAAGCCTCCTTCCAAGAGGCCCGGAAGCCTCCTTCCAAGAGGCCCTGAAGCCTCCTTCCAAGAGGCCCTGAAGCCTCCTTCCAAGAGGCTCGGAAGCCTTCTTCCAAGAGGCTCGGAAGCCTCCTTCCAAGAGGCTCGGAAGCCTCCTTCCAAGAGGCTCGGAAGCCTCCTTCCAAGAGGCTCAGAAACTTCCTTCCAAGAGGCTCGGAAGCCTCCTCCAAGAGGCTCGGAAGCCTCCTTCCAAGAGGCTCGGAAGCCTCCTTCCAAGAGGCTCAGAGCCTCCTTCCAAGAGGCTCGGAAGCCTCCTTCCAAGAGGCTCAGGAAGCCTCCTTCCAAGAGGCTCGGAAGCCTCCTTCCAAGAGGCTCAGAAGCCTCCTTCCAAGAGGCTCAGGCCTCCTTCCAAGAGGTTCGGAAGCCTCCTTCCAAGAGGCTCAGGCCTCCTTCCAAGAGGCTCAGAAGCCTCCTTCCAAGAGGCTCAGGCCTCCTTCCAAGAGGCTCGGAAGCCTCCTTCAAGAGGCTCAGGAAGCCTCCTTCCAGAGGCTCAGAGCCTCCTTCCAAAGGCTCGGAAGCCTCCTTCAAGAGGCTCAGAAGCCTCCTTCCAAGAGGCTCAGCCTCCTTCCAAGAGGCTCAGGAAGCCTCCTTCCAAGAGGCTCTGGAAGCCTCCTTCAAGAGGCTGGAAGCCTCCTTCCAAGAGGCTCAGGAAGCCTCCTTCCAAGAGGCTGGAAGCCTCCTTCCAAGAGGCTCAAGCCTCCTCCAAGAGGCTCAGGCCTCCTTCCAAGAGGCTCAGAAGCCTCCTTCAAGAGGCTCGGAAGCCTCCTTCCAAGAGCTCAGGCCTCCTTCCAAGAGGCCTGGAAGCCTCCTTCCAAGAGGCTCAGGAAGCCTCCTTCCAAGAGGCTCAGAAGCCTCCTTCCAAGAGGCTCAGGCCTCCTTCCAAGAGGCTCGGAAGCCTCCTTCCAAGAGGCCTGGAAGCCTCCTTCCAAGAGGCTCGGAAGCCTCCTTCCAAGAGGCTCAGGCCTCCTTCCAAGAGGCTCAGAAGCCTCCTTCCAAGAGGCCTGGAAGCCTCCTTCCAAGAGGCTCGGAAGCCTCCTTCCAAGAGGCTCAGAAGCCTCCTTCCAAGAGGCTCGGAAGCCTCCTTCCAAGAGGCTCTGGAAGCCTCCTTCCAAGAGGCTCAGGAAGCCTCCTTCCAAGAGGCTCGAAGCCTCCTTCCAAGAGGCTCGGAAGCCTCCTTCCAAGAGGCTCAGGAAGCCTCCTTCCAAGAGGCCTGGAAGCCTCCTTCCAAGAGGCTCAGAAGCCTCCTTCCAAGAGGCTCGGAAGCCTCCTTCCAAGAGGCTCAGGCCTCCTTCCAAGAGGCTCGGGCGCCTCCTTCCAAGAGGCTCGGAAGCCTCCTTCCAAGAGGCTCGGAAGCCTCCTTCCAAGAGGCTCGGAAGCCTCCTTTCAAGAGGCCCGGAAGCCTCCTTTCAAGAGGCCCGGAAGCCTCCTTTCAAGAGGCCCGGAAGCCTCCTTTCAAGAGGCCCGGAAGCCTCCTTCCAAGAGGCCCGGAAGCCTCCTTCCAAGAGGCCCGGAAGCCTCCTTCCAAGAGGCCCGGAAGCCTCCTTCCAAGAGGCCCGGAAGCCTCCTTCCAAGAGGCCCGGAAGCCTCCTTCCAAGAGGCCAGGAAGCCTCCTTCCAAGAGGCCCGGAAGCCTCCTTCCAAGAGGCCCGGAAGCCTCCTTCCAAGAGGCCCGTAAGCCTCCTTCCAAGAGGCCCGGAAGCCTCCTTCCAAGAGGCCCGGAAGCCTCCTTCCAAGAGGCCCGGAAGCCTCCTTCCAAGAGGCCCGGAAGCCTCATCTCAAGAGGCCCGGAAGCCTCCTTCCAAGAGGCCCGGAAGCCTCCTTCCAAGAGGCCCGCCGGTAAAACTTGAGATAAAAAAATAACATATCTCCAATTTTTTGACATAATAAGGAATATGAATTTCTCGTTCAAATGCCGTGTAAACATATTTTTTTGGTCTGCCCTAACTGGAGATATCAACTTATGAAAAAAATATAATTTTGACAGAAAAACGATTATAACTTTTGATCGGTAGAATATATTAAGCATATTTACCCATCAAAAGTTGCATTTTTTTAGCTCTAAAAGTCACCTAAAAACTACTTTTTCGAGAAATCTTAAACAAAAAAAGTAGATCAAAAATACTGTGTTTGTGAGGTACACCCTAATCCAATTAAGTAAAATTCCTCTAAATCAGCCAACTTAAGAGCTACAGAAAAAGATTTTTGACAACTAAATCTGCAGATATGCACTTTTTAATTTCTGGTATATATCACAATGGCAATTTCGTTGCCAGAAAAAGTGGTACATGTGCAGTTCTACCCACTAAAACCAGCTTATTGAAAAGAAAATTTGACAACATATTTAGATGTTTTCGCAACAGATTTTAACTCAATTATGAATTTCAAGATGGTATACTGCCGTTTCAAACAATATTATAAATGCACATGTACCACTTTTACTGGCAACCTTTTTCGGTTTCTGTTGCATTTACTCAATGTAACATGTACCACTTTCGCTGGCACCGGTTCAATTACGTCAATTCGGAGTAAAATAAATGGTTGCAAAATATTGAGTATTGTGCAAGATAAGTAGGAGCATTTTTAAAATTATCAATCATAATCCTACGGGTTACAAACAGTAAAGTCATAAGTTTTATGTGCAGTGATCCGGGAACCGGGTCCATAGGCCCAAGTAGTGATTTTAACCTATCAATCGACTGGAAAACTCAATTTTTCATTGTTATTGCAACTGTTGATTATTTACGTTAAGCTATTGAAAATTTAAATTAACAAACTCAGCCAAAATTTCATAACCAACCAATTCCGTACATGCATTCCATTTCATGTACTTAGTCTTTAATCTGATAAAATCTTCCTTTATATCAAAACTAAACCTTATGATATGATGCCATCAATTTGTATCTGATGAGAACTTCATTTTATTCAGTGGACACGTTTTTCAGTTTCGTTTGTCTTTCATTAATAAGTATTTTTCGTATTACAAGATAATTTTCCAGTCCCTTTTTCCTGTTATGCGATCCCTTAGAGCACCAATTTGCTCCGTGGACGAGGGTCTCCACAAATTATCATTTACCAAAAGTATAAAACTTCAATAAACTCCGAGCGCCACCGAAAGCACATCTGCAAACATACACGCAATGTGATATTCACCCCCTCAGGGGGCAAGCTACTTAATTCTGCAACCGTTTTAGCCATTGTGCTTCGTCATCATCCAACCGACGCAAAACTTTCTCTCAAGTTTGCATTATGTTTAATAAATGGACCCAAACAAAGCTTTATAAACACCGCACTGGTTGCCGCCGCCATGCCGACGAGAACAGCTGGAAGGCCTGCAGAAGGAAAAATGGCATCAACAAAAGTAAAACTTTGTTTTCTGCCCCACCGTGTCTCTTATGGTTACCTCATTCTAGCCAGGGGCGGCATTCTTCAGGATATGTTTCTGCCTTGGAAGAGACAGAGGGGCACCAGTTGGCGCTCCAAGGTCGGGAGAACATGACAATGGCAAATGGTGATGTTAGCCACAACCGGGGAAAAGATTATTCCATGTTCTGTTGGTTTGGCTTTTGTCTCTGAGGTGATTCGAATATGACACTTGTTTCGTTCTTTTCTTAGGGTTGATTTGTGTAGTATATGCTGATGTTAGATGGAAATATGTTGGCATGAGTATGCTGTCGATTTTGTTACCCGGTGTGTATTGTTATCAAAACGAAATCCTGCACATCAAATGAACAATTGATGTGAAATGATTATTTATTAATCACAAGTTCAATAAAAACATTTTTTTTAAGCTACCATCAGAGTATAGTAGCCAACATTCACATCGAATAAGAGAGGGTCCACTATATTTATGTAGACTTTCTTTGAAGGTTTTCCTCAGAAAAGGAACATATTTTTAATTATTGAGTTGGGATCAATGAAACCAATTTTGCCATTTCCGCTTTAAAAAAAAAGAAAAATATATATATATATATATATATATATATATATATATATATATATATATATATATATATATATATATATATATATATATATATATATATATATAAGTTAAAACATTTTGACGGGAATTCGGGTTTTTAAAAAAGATTGCTTCCGACTGCGCCACTCGACTGTTCGTATCGAGAATAAAAACTATATTGATTCAGTCTCTTACTTGCTAGATACAAAGAGCCCTGACTTGGTCCCTAAATGTGCTGACCTAGCGCCTAGCAGCAATGGTCCGGATATCGCGTGGTCCGCCGCGATCGATGTTGCTGAACTGGTGGTTTTGATAACTGCTGATTTGGCAGTTCCGATGTTCGCATGCGTCGTTGATTGTGAGCGTGGTGTTGCTACGTTGATTGAATTGGGTGATGAGTCGAGTTCGCGTTTAACTGCTTCCCCCTTAAGTATTGCTCGTCCCGAGCAATGCATTGTTTTGATGAACTGTTGAATTTTGATTGTGCCAATGACCAGAAATGCGACTATGAATGTAACTGCTATGCTGAGCGATGCAAGTCCTAGATTGTGTTTCCATTCCACTGTTTCCATGTGCTGTTTGTTCTGAATATGGAGCTCTTGTAGCTCAGAAATGTTTACGTGTCTTTCGATGTGCTGTGGTTTGATTTCTTTCAGCAATTGTAAAGGTAAAACTATGGGTTGGTGAAAACTAAACTCGTAGTTTTCATAGAGTTCGTTATTAATGTATAATGAACAATTTTGAAATGTTATCAGATGTATCCCGGTTAAATTTCTGGAACTTATTCCACAGGTGCTGTTGAAAGGTACGTCTTGGTGAACGGTTGTTAACAGCAGCATGCCTGAGGATACAGTCCTGATTTCTGTTGATGGGGATCTTTCCATGAAATTGCATTTACCGTGTGTCTCTCGGATGAGTGGAGCTTCACAAGGATCATCGCTGATGTTTACCAGTTGTCTCCTTTCGCATATCGTCATTGTGGTGCTTTCCCTGCATTGCGATGTGATGGCCATGATTTTCTGTTTTATACTTTAGTTTGATTGTTCGGTTGCCAAGAGGTAATGGTTCGATAATAACTCTGTTGAATTTCGTTTGTAGTAGCTGCGGAATGTTGACACTGATGATGAGGGTAGAACCTTTGTAAAGTACAGTTGTCGTCAGGTAATTGCTGGTCTCGTCTAGGTCATGCACTTTTAATCCTTGTTTTCTGATCTCCTGTGCTATAGTTTCCATTTCATTAGGTGAAAGAATTAAGTTACTCACAATATTTGTTTTAGCAAGCATCAATGAATATTCAATAGATTTTAATGTTTCAGAGAAAGTATCTAACTGGAAAATAGTCAAAATTTTCTGATTTTCTGTTACAATGTAATCGTCTCGACCTAGAATTTTACGAAGTACATTTTGTTGATTTTTAATTTCATGGTGCATCAAATTGATTCTGTTTTCGAACTTGGAATTTATACTAATTTGTCTGTTATTTTGCTTGATGAGGGTATTTCCTGTTTTCCTTAAATCGTCAAGTTTTGAGTTAATTATATGCAAATCTTCGGAATCTAAATTTCCGGTAACAAATTTAATCGCGCTTCCTAACATATTAATGGAACGTTTGTTTCTACTAGGTTTCATATGAAGTGTATTCAGAAGAAATTTTATTTCCCTAATCTTGATTTTGATAATTTCTGAAAAGTCACTTGTACTATTTTGGAATTGGCTTATAACATTTTCAATGAATGACAAAGATATTTCAAACTGTGTGAAATCGATAGTATGTAGTAATCTATTATATCCAGTAATAACTCTTCCCTCCCCCCTTTGAAGAATCAACGCTCCTGCGTTGTTGGTGATATCGTGGATTTGGATTATTTGCGCATGAAGAAGGAGTGGTAATGAAAGGATGATGAGTGTGGATTTTAGAAATGTAGATGAAATATGCCGTGTATTGTCCATTGTGTCCTCCTAAAATAAAAATAGCATTAGTTTCGTTTCACGTTTTCTTTATGTATCTCCCGTCCAGAGGCATCAATAATTACTCTTCCTTTATCTTCTGATGCTCTGATCGGTAGATATTTACGCTTTGTTTTACGTTTGATACCTTGTATTCTTTTAAATATGGTTTTATTTTCTTCGATATGAGGATGTTCTTCTCGATGTTTATTATGGTAATCTAAATTTTTGTTCTGTGTTTTTTCATTTGCCAAAATTACTTCGTCGTAGAATTTGTTTTTCTCTTCTAGCATCAAATCAATGTTAAGAGGCCTTTCGTGTCCGTCTTTTAACCCAAAAAATATCTCTCGCGGTTTAAAACCTGTGGCTGTGTGAATCGTATTGTTGTACAAAGTACAAGCAATAAGGAAGATTTCTTTGTTAGTAAGATCAGCGTATTGAGATTTAATGCATCGGAAAATTTCAGCCAACGTGGAGTGGAATCTTTCGACTAATCCATTGCTCTCACAATGGTTTGCGGGTACGAAATGCATCTGAACATTTAGGTTATTCGTTAGTCCTCTAATTTCAGCGGATTTTAAAGCGGGTTCGTTATCGCATACAATAAGGCCTGGTGTTCCGTAGATAGAAAATAGTTTAAGTATGCCTTTCCTCATATCGGTTATGGTTCTGGATTTAATTGGGATCAATATTCCAAATCTTGAGAACTTGTCTATTACTGATAAAAATCTAAGGGATTCGGAAATGAACACGTCAATATGTATGATTTCGAATGGTTTTTTAGAATTAGGCGTACATCCTAGACGAATTTTATATGGATGCCTGTCATACTTGTTGACATTACATACTTCACATATTTTAATAAATTGCTGAATTTTATACTTCATTTTGGGAAAATAGAAACGTTTCGAAATCTGCTGCTTATTTTCCCAAATACCTCGGTGAGCTGTTTCGTGTGTATTGGATATGATGTGGCCTTGTTCTTCAGGTGTTTTAAGATCAATTAGTATTTTCTGTGTTAATAAGATTTTAAATGATTTGCATCTACTGAAATAATTTTTATATACTATTTGTATTGTATTCATTAAATTTTCAGGACAAAGGATACAGTTTGTCCTTCTCAAATCCATATGATCTTTGAATATTCGTATGATAGTGGGGACGCCAAATACCAACTTAGTTATTGTTCGGCGAAAAACTCTGGGAAATATCTGCTCGTATGTATCAGGTTCATCAGGACCTACTTTAAGGATTATTTGGTTATGGAAATAATTAAGGGGTAGCTCTGTGCATTTAATGAACTCAGAGTCATCTGTGTCTGCTGAGTGTGCGCTCATGTCGTCAGATGAGACTTCTTCATTAATATTTAGTTCGTTGCGAATACGTGATAAACTATCGGCTACGGTGTTTTGTTTCCCGGGTCGGTATTTTATCTCATATTCGAACTCGCTGAGTGAAAGACGCCAATGAACTAACCTATTATTGGTGTCCTTCAAATTCAAACCATAAGTTAGGGGCTTGTGGTCAGTGTATAAAACAAATTTACGTCCATAAAGGTATGGCCGAAAATATTTACATGCCCACACTACCGCTAACAATTCTTTTTCAATTGCGGAGTATTTTTCCTCCGACTTATTCAATGTTCTAGAAGCAAACGCTATTGGTTTATCGCTTCCTACAGGACCTTGCGAAAGGACTGCTCCAATGGCGAAGTTTGAAGCGTCCGTCGTCAAAAGAAAGGGTTTAGATAGGTCGGGATATTGGAGAATATCACTTCCCGATAGAATCTGTTTACATCGTTCAAAGGCTGCTACAAATTCTTTTGAATGAGTAATTGTTTCTCCTTTTCTTAGACAATTTGTTAATGGCTTTGCTATTTTGGCAAAATCTCGAATGAATTTCCGGTAATATCCTAGGATGCCTAGAAAACCTCGGAGTTCTTTCTCATTTTGCGGTATTGGCCAATTTCGAATAGTTGCAATTTTGTCCGGATTAGGCTTTACACCTTCTGAAGTTACAACATGACCCAAGAATGCAACTTCCCGTTGTAGGAACTCGCTCTTGTCCAGTTGGATTTTCAGATTGTGCTTTTCTAAAGTGGCGAAGATTTTTGATAAATTGTCAATATGTTGAGTTAGACTAGTTGAAAAAACAATTATGTCATCCATGTAAACGAGGCATGTGACACCAATGTGCTCTCGCAGAACATTATCCATCACCCGTTGAAAAGTTGATGGGGCGTTCTTTAAACCGAAAGGCATTCTCAAAAATTCATAGTGCCCATTTTCGACACTAAAGGCTGTTTTTGGAATGTCTTTCTCTTCCACTTCGACCTGGTGAAAACCAGATGCCAAGTCTAATGTGGTAAAATACATGCAGCGTCCTAATTTATCGAGGACGTCTGTTATATTCGGTATAGGGTACCGATCGTCAATGGTTTTTTCGTTTAATTTGCGGTAGTCTATGACTAGCCGCCACTTCTTTTCACCTGATGCGTCCAATTTTTTTGGGACGATCCATACAGGAGACGTCCAAGGGCTTATCGAATGTTGAATTATCCCTTGATCGAGAAGTTCCGAAATTTGTCGCTGGATTTCCTCTTTATGGCAAAAAGGATAGCGATATGATTTGGCATGTACCGGCAAATCATCTTTTGTTTTAATGGAATGTTTAATAGCACTGGTAAACGACAGATGTGTGCCTTTCATGAAAAATACATTTTCATGTTTTGTAATCACCTGCAGAAGTTTCTCACGTTCATCTGGATTGAGATGGTCGATTCTTAACTGCTTTAGTAATTTTCACTGATACTCGGTTTCGATGCTTCTTCAAATGGTGTTCTTGTTTCAAAATTATTGATTTGAGGACGAATAATATTCTCATCTAAATCAATTCTTTTGCTTTCGTTCGAGTAATTCGTGATTAATACCTGAACGTTTTCGTTTTTAGTTGAATAAAGTCCAGAGTGAATAATCACATTTGGTGCAACTACCAAATCGTTTTCCAGAAAAAGTCTCCGTTTACTCGCGTATGGAGATTGACTAGTTTGGATTCGTGCGCGTTCAGATAAACTGATTTTATATCTGGGTATCTGCGCTTCATTTTATTATTCCATGAGGCAATCTTATTTCATTAGTTGAAGTAAGAATGTCTGCTTTAAGAAGTTGTAAGGATTCATACCCAATTAATCCGTCAAAAAAGGGATGGAAATCGAAGACATAAAACTTCAATTTCTCAGTGTTGGGAATTTTAAAGAAAGGATTAAATTCGACGATTTGATTAATATTATGGGTACCGTCTGTGTTATGAACTTTTGCTGGATCAGTGAATCTACATTTTCAAGATTTACGTGTTTGGGGCTAACATAGTTTTTATTAGCGCCTGTGTCTATGAGAAATTTCAACAAACCTTTAGTAGTATCCATTTCGACATAAGGAATAAAGTTATTTAAGTCGTTAAGTCGCCTTCCACTCGCCCGAAAATTTAGATCATCTACTGAAACAGATTTGTCACTATCAAGGTTATCAGCTTCAGGAGTTTCATTGTTATTATCTGTGTAATTATTCATCTCAACATATTCAGGATATTCAGATACGTCATACATTTGGTAAGGATAATATTCATCATAAATGGCATTTGGTTCTAGATATTCTTCAAGATGATAATTTGGGCGGTTTAAGTAATTCACTTGATTGGATCTAATTGAGTGATCAATTTCCATTGGTGTGGGTTTCGGTTGCTTTGGAAAGTTAGGATTTGAGGGGAATTGTCTGGGTGGTTGTTGACCAAACTGGAATGAACGTTGGGGTGGATGAAATTGGAATGGCCTTTGCTGTTGTGGAAACTGCATTGGTCTTATTTGTGGGGAAAAATTGAATGGTTTTTGTTGCTGTGGATATGTGAATGGTTTTATTTGGTGGTTAGATAGAGGTGGTCTTTGATTTTGAAGATACGGAAATTGGAATGGTTTTGGATATTGAAGTAGTCGTAGTTGATTCGACGTAGGAAACTGTAATGGTTTAGGAATATTGTAGGATGGTTTGGCAGGAACTGGAGGTGGTGGAGGTGCCCTAAGATTTTTCACATAGTTGTAGTTTCCTTCTTCTAGGCAAAGCCTCAGAGCTTCTTTCAGTGTTTTTGGGGATTGAGCACGAATGATAGGTCCTAGCGGTTCTTTAAGCCCGGAGAGGAAAACCTTTAAACCTAGTTCTTGATAGAAAATTTTCTTTGCTGACACTACTACTGGATTGGGTTCATTTAGATTTAATAAGTTCACTAGTAAAGAAACTGCATGTGAAACATTTCCATAAAATTCTTGTACGCAATTAGTTTGAGTTAATTTAAACAAATCGCGTGTAAGCGAAATTTCATCTCGCTTATCGCCAAAATGCGTCGTCAGAGTGTTTTGATATCGTCCCATTCGGTATCAGTCCCATACAACTCCAACACTGCATCAGCCTCTTGTGTTATCTTTGCACGGATGGATTGCATCCATACATCGAAAACTGCGGTGCCTCTAGCCCTTTCTAAGGTTGGCATCAACCTATCAACGGCCTTAATAAAAGTGTTCAGTTTCACTGGATCTCCCGTAAAACATGGCATGTCCCTAATAATCTGTGGACTCTGCATCTGTTTCAAAATTGAATCAATATCGTTATTCGGTACAACAGGAATCGGCTGTTGTTGCAGTAGGGCGATTTCTCGATCCCTTTCATTAATTTGTCTTTGCTCATCAGCGATTTGATCTTGCATAATAAGCAACTGTCTTCCCTGCTCTTCAATTTGAGCGGCGGCGTTAGCCAACTGCTCTTGCAGAGCTTCATTCTCCGCTGCAATTAAATCACGCCTGTTATCTAAATGTGCCATCCTAACTAATCACTATTCACTTCGATAACACTTTTTAACACTGTTAGATTTAGATTATTATTTGTTAACACTATGAATTAACAATTTTAAACTTTGAATGAACTTAAACGCTATTACTTACGATTTATTGGCTCGCTCCGATATGCGCTCTTCGCTAACCGTTGGTGGGTGGAAATCTGCTACGATGTTCGCTCGTCGCCGATCGTGGTGGATGCTATTCTGCCTCCTGGGGTAACGCTGGTTCCCGTCGTGTTTCGAAGTTTAACACAATTCAACGATGTACACTCGCGGAAGGGTTTCAACCCGGAAAAACTCACTTAACACTTTTACGGTATCCTACCGCACTGCGCCAGTTAAAACATTTTGACGGGAATTCGGGTTTTTAAAAAAGATTGCTTCCGACTGCGCCACTCGACTGTTCGTATCGAGAATAAAAACTATATTGATTCAGTCTCTTACTTGCTAGATACAAAGAGCCCTGACTTGGTCCCTAAATGTGCTGACCTAGCGCCTAGCAGCAATGGTCCGGATATCGCGTGGTCCGCCGCGATCGATGTTGCTGAACTGGTGGTTTTGATAACTGCTGATTTGGCAGTTCCGATGTTCGCATGCGTCGTTGATTGTGAGCGTGGTGTTGCTACGTTGATTGAATTGGGTGATGAGTCGAGTTCGCGTTTAACTTATATATATATATATATATATATATATATACATTTTTTTTTAATAATTGTTGTCGTGTATTTGACACACTAGTAAGGTGTGTCGTGTATTAGGTGTTTGAGAAATTGCATCTTCTACCAGATAGCAATTGAAGATACCCAACAAACAATGCCCGGAGCTCATTCAACGTCAACCATCTCAAAGCCAGGAAAAGCAAACCGAAAGGATCAGATTACCTTGTTCACATTTCAGCTAAGTTGACAACCAACAATATAAAAGTTCCAAATATGCAATGCGGATGAAATTTAACTGCCTAATGTTGTGGGCCGGTAGTCCTCACACTTTTAATGGACCCTTGTGGCGCTATAACGAAAGGAGCAGTACCTAAATCATTTGGAGATTACAGCTTACAGACCTTTATGTGTTGGATGTGCGGTAAGTAAACTGCTACCAGCAATACTGGTATTCGGACCATTTTTTGTATTATTGATATTTTTGTGTGCACTAAACGTTTTGGTTTTGGATACAGCAAAGCAAAAAAAAAAAACTTAAACATGACAAAAATGCTACATATATCACTTTAGCTGGCATCGGTTCAAGCCATACTCGTAAATCAACTTTATATAGACTGCGTCTTTACTGTCGTATAGATTTGTCTGCCAGCGAGATTACCTCACCTGGGGGCACAGACTATAGCTAATGACGGGATTGATAACTGTGTGTATGAGTTATTGTTACTGCTAAGTGCTCATCTATTATATTTATGACTGTAAAGAGTCTATTAACGCCGGTATCAGTTTCTGTTTGAGATGTTTCCTGCGATGTACCGCAAAATATGGTTGTGAGAAAAATCACACAGCGATGACTTTATTTCCCTCGTTCCTTGGCAAAATGTTTAATACATTTTACAAACGTAAGCAGACGATTCAATTGAATGATGCTAAAAAACTTTTAAAAGAATAGACGATTTCTGGTTGAACAGTTTGTCCGTTGAAAACAAATGATACAGTCGCCCCTGCTATTAGCGCTTGAATGTCTCGTGAAAAGCCTATGAATGATGGTTAAAGAGTATGGAACGACAATAATTTGCTTTTGTATGACCTATGCCTTTTTTGGACAACCATAATCTCTAAACTCCAGAACGCCCTTCAATTACAACGAATACAAATTTGGTGGATGTGCTGAACATTTTTACCCTGTGTAACAGTTATTTTTATTGTCTTTATTTAAGAGGTCTTCTGCCCTTCTTGGCTGGCTCACCTCTGGTAGCAAAAGGTAATAGTATTGCATGTCATTCTAACGAATTTGTTATTATGATTTCCTTCTTGCGGCCCGCAGGGGTTGGAGATGTTGTTATTAATGTGGGCTGTGTGGTATTGTGGACATGTGCTGCGCATATGGTTGATTGTTAGGTTGCAATTGTACTCCTCGCACCTATTGTGGAAGCGGCCCGAGCAAAGTCTGAAAACATACAGACAGCATATAGAGAACATATTTTAATATAGATATCAAATTGAAATCATAATTTGTTTTCAAATATGAATCATCATGACTGATTACATATTTTGATCTCATTTTGCTGTTGATTTCTAAATTGTATACCCGAGCAAAGCTTGAGAGCAAATCGATAACTAATTTTGTTCTTGTGAAATCGCCTAATTTTGATAACTTAGGTTGATATCCTTTTGGTCGTTTTAACGGTTAAAAGATCAAAATCTACAGCAGAAAAATCTTACTGTGACATCAAATCGAAAACTATTCCTGCTATCGATGAGAGCAAATCGAAAACTGATTTTGATATTGGTTCCGATAACAAAATAAGTACACAGTTTGATGTCAGATCATACAATTTAGAAATCAACAGCAAAATGAGATCAAAATATGTAATCAGTCATGATGATTCATATTTGAAAACAAATTATGATTTCAATTTGATATCTATATCAAAATATGTTCTCTATATGCTGTCTTTATGTTTTCAGACTTTGCTCGGGTAATCTGACATCAAACTGTGTATACTTATTTTGTTATCGGAACCAATATCAAAATCAGTTTTCGATTTGCTCTTATCGATAGCAGGAATAGTTTTCGATTTGATGTCACAGTAAGATTTTTCTGCTGTAGATTTTGATCTTTTAACCGTTAAAACGACCAAAAGGATATCACCCTGCCCGAGCAAAGTCTGAAAACATAATGAGAGCATATAGAAAACATATTTTGATATTGATATCAAATCGAAATCATAATTTGTTTTCAAATATGAATCATCATGACTGATTACATATTTTGATCTCATTTTGCTGTTGATTTCTAAATTGTATGATCTGACATCAAACTGTGTACTTATTTTGTTATCAGAACCAATATCAAAATTAGTTTTCGATTTGCTCTCATCGACAGCAGGAATAGTTTTCGATTTGATGTCACAGTAAGATTTTTCTGCTGTAGATTTTGATCTTTTAACCGTTAAAACGACCAAAAGGATATCAACCTGAGTTATCAAAATTAGGCGATTTCACAACAACAAAATTAGTTATCGATTTGCTCTCAAGCTTTGCTCGGGTGAGTTATCAAAATTAGGCGATTTCACAAGAACAAAATTAGTTATCGATTTGCTCTCAAGCTTTGCTCGGGGGTGCCCCCCAGGTTATGGGTGATGTTTGTGTGGCCCGTTCTCAACCTGTAGAGTGCGACTTGCTCGCGACGGTTGTCACTGTCACTGCCAGGTAGAGTAGAGTTCTTCAGCATTCGACAGAAATTTATGTGCCGTCGCAGGTCGTATGTCCATGATGTGGCGATCTCTGCCTTTACCTTTAGTTTGGTGTCCGCTGCCGGGATTTCTCTGCTCAGAAAATAGTATTCCTGCATGGCAAGGTACCCAGTGAAGCGCGGTGTTGCTGTTGGCTACGGACTCGATCGCTTGAATCCATTGGTGCCTGCTAGCTGGCGATGCCAGGGCCGTTAAGACACAAGCTGAGTCCGATACGATGAGGATTGGCGGGTGCTGGGTATGGCTATTGCCCTGAAGATGGCTTTGGCTGAAAAAATCGTGAAACGGTCCGACAGTCCATGGAAGAGGAATATATTCCGATGCCGACTTTACCGGCGGCTTTGGAGCCATCCGTAAACTGGATTTTATGATTACTTTTATGACAGGTACCCAGATGTGGTTCTTGAACCTTTCCTGGAAATCGGTAGGGGTCGATTTCTTGACTGTTGTTTGTGTTGTTATCGTGTGGTTGTAGGTTTGTAGTTGGTGTAGTTTAAGTAACTAGTACTCATTTGGGAGGCTACTCTTGCACATCATTGTCAGAGGTTTGTGGATTAAAGTGAGGATTAGGCAAATGACTTGTAGGATCCAATAGAGGCAGACAGAGCCTATAAAACTACTTACTTGGCTGTTCTACCTGTCACACGCTTCGTTCGTGGGGCTCCAGTTGAGTTATTGCCACTCTTGCTGGAGTCTTTCATTTCATTCTTTTAGTTAACATCTAAACAGATAACACTGAATCAACAATTTGACGCCACAATACACGGTTCGAGGCCGCAACTCTCTATCCTCGAATGCGCCCCACGCTCGCCAAGTCGTTTTGCACCTTGCTCTCTGTGCTCCACGCCGTCTCGTACCTGCCGGATCGGAAGCAAACACCATCTTTGCAGGCTTGTTGTCCGGCATTCTTGCAACATGTTCTGCCCATCGTACCCTTCCGGGTTTAGCTACTTTCTGGATACTGGGTTCGCCGTAGAGCTGGGCGAGCTCGTGGTTCATTATTTGCCGCCACATACCGTCTTCTTGCACACCGCCAAAGATGGTCCTAAGAACCTGTCTCTCGAATACTCCGAGTGCTTGCAAGTCCTGTTCTACACAGTTCGAACGAAACCTGTAAATTTCCGCTCAAGTAGATGTAACAAATTGACCTCCGTGTTAAGCGATGTATAGTTATAGGTTATTTTAAATTTACACGTGCTGTAATTTACGAGTTTATATTTTTATAAGAAAATAAAAAAAATGCGACCAACATGGGAATCGAACTTCAATCCACAGAGTGAGAGGCCACCTCGTTAGCCACTCGTGCATTTCAACTTCTTGAAAGCGAGCCGACCAAAGAGTATCAAGTTAAGCGTTCTGTCGATTTGATTATTCTTCATCAGACTGAAGTTATCGTTTAAATTTACATGCCACGGAAACTTCTTCGAGACGCGAATGTTTGAGACTCAGTATACTGAATACATCACAGATTTCTCGAAGGGATGTTATAAAATCATTGAGTTACAGCGATGAAATGCTGCGTTATGAGGGCCACTTTGTACAAACATCCGAATATTTCAATTTGATTGCTGCTTATATGAATAAAATAAGCGCCAGCTGAGGTTTGCATGAAATGGAATGGGATTTGTTTTGGTTTGTTTTGACAGCCACGTTCTCGCACAATAAGGTTTCCGTTTGACGCATGTAAAATTAAGTCATGTTGAATTGAAATATCAACGATTTTATCGTTTACATCACAGAAATTGAAAATTATGATCTAGTACACATTATGTTACCAAATTTTACATTCAGTAAGGCTTTCCGTCGTGGCTAATTTTCAGAATATTTTACTGTGTAGCGTTGTCCATGTTTCATGTCCGTAGAGGACAACCGGTCTTATTAGCGTCTTGTACATGACACATTTGGTGCGGTGGCGAATCTTTTTTTTGACCGCAGTTTCTTCTGGAGCCCGTAGTAGGCCCGACTTCCACAGATGATGCGCCTTCGTATTTCACGACTAACATTGTTATCAGCCGTTAGCAAGGTAGACGAATGTATCCCCGTCTATCGTAACACTGCTTCCATGAAGGCCCTGTCACGCTCGGTTCCGCCCTACCAAGGTGGCCAATGGAACAATTCAACCAGATGATCGACAGGCTATCGTCCGACCTAGTAGGTCGGAGCCCGTTCGTTATAGCGGGAGATTTTAATGCTTGGGCAGTGGAATGGGGCAGCCGCTGGACCAATCAGAGGGGACAAGCGTTACTCAAGGCACATGCAAAACTCGACGCAGTGCTTGTCAATGACGGAGCCAGTAGCACGTTCCGTAGGAATGGGACCGAGTCATGGATAGATGTAACGTTTGTCAGCCCCGGTCTGGTCTCTGACCTGGACTGGAGGGTAGATGAGGGCTACACCCATAGTGATCACTTAGCAATTCGCTTCAAGATCAACTATGGTGTGCAGCATCCGAGGGCGGGTGATCCCTGTCAGGCCCGTGGGTGAAAGTCCAATCACTTCGACAGCGAAGTTTTCACCGCGGCCCTGAAACTGGAGGCCAACACCGACAGTCTTAGCGGGGATGCGCTGGTAGCTGTCCTACCACGCGCGTGCGACGCTACTATGCCGAGGAAAGCCCTGCCAAGAAATGGCAGACGCCCGGCATACTGGTGGGGTGCCGAAATTGCAGCCCTACGATCAGCCTGCCTCAAGGCTAGACGTAGGACGCAACGAGCCCGCACCGAGGAGGAAAGATCGGTCCGCCGTGAAGTGTTTCGAGCTGCGAGACTGGCCCTTAACAAGGCCTTAAGAGCAGCAAGAGAGCGTGCTTCGACAACCTATGCGAGGGTGCCAACGCGAATCCGTGGGGTGACACCTATAGGATTGTTATAGCCATGACCAGGGAATCAATATTCGAGCAACGCCTAACAATATACTCTTTGTCATCAACAGAGTTTGTTACTGACACACGCACCTAGCGACAAACCTTTATCAGAAATTGAACACAATATGACAAGAATCATTTGCCTTGCTTGCTCTGATATTTCCGAAAATACGCTGCTAATTTTTTAATCATTGTTCGATTCTCGAATGTTTCCATAAAAGCAGAAACTATGATAGCATAAAACCGAAATTTGCTCGAGAAATAGTGCAAAATAACGGAATGAAAAGTTAGCAACAAGATTGTCTTCTTTTTTGCTGCTGACAAAATTTTTCGGATCTTTGTCATTATTATCTCCGACAAAAACAAAGCTTTGTCGTTGGTTCTCTTTTGTCGCTTGTTTCGCAGGCGCATTCCAAAAAAATTGATTCCCTGGCCATGACCAAATGGACCGGACCGGTTGGCGAGGATTATCGAAGTACTCTTCCCGTCCCGAGCCACAAGTCCCTGGCCTGCTCCTGCGCTGCAAGGCGCTGGGAGTGTGGCCGAAATGGTGACTCCGGTGACGAACGAAGAGTTAGGGGAAAAGTGGGTAAAACCGACACCTTAAGCAACTTTACAGTTCCCCAATCTATGAAGCAATTTTCCGCTCTAGAAATTTCGTACAAGCATACTTCAGCTCTTCATGCATCAGTCCATGAGGTCTCAGGACAATATTTCTTGATAGAATTTGATTTATAATGAAAATGCGAAGAGTCCATCTTCCAGCCCAACCAGCTAGGGTACGGGTAAGATCGACACCACATGAGGGTAAAACCACATCAAGTCATTATGGAATCGAACATCAGAACAATTCTAAATGATGTTACAACATAATTGAAAATGTTTAACAACATTCATTTTGATATTTGTGTATGAAATTCATGTTTAGGGGTCACTCATAAACGATTTTATATATTTAAAATCATCACCAAATAAAATAATTTATTTAGTTTCTTTAGTGGGTCGAGTGAAAAATATAGAGAGTATAAAAATGTTAGTAACAAATTTACTAACTACTGAGAATATTGACCTACATTTAAATCTCACTTATTTTCAATAGTTGCTTATAACTGCGATTTAAAATAAATTCGTATGGTGCAGCTATGACAAGAAATGGAAATGACGTGTTTACAGGGGTGAAAATGGATCACGAAAGAACAACACTAGAGAACGGAATGAATATACCTAAGAACCAAAAAAGCCTAAAAATACGGTTCTTCTTTGAGCGCTATTGTTATCTGACCTGCAGGATTTTTCTTAATGACGCAATATTACCCCCTAGATCTATTGTCACGCCCAATGATGATATGGTATGTAATCAGTCTATGATTAAGTTATATTCCCCGGCGCCTCGTTTTCCAATACTTGAATTATATTATGCGAATGATGAGTCTAATGAAACAGAGGTATTTTGTGATTCGATGGTAGGTGTCGAATTTACCCCAACAGATAACATAATATTGGTGAGATACATGTGGATGTTCATAATTAGAAAAGTTAACTATTTTGCCACAACATACACAAAATGATGTTCAATTATGGATCAGAGATGGGTTAAATACTGAAAATCAACAAATTATTGTCTTAAAGGCTTATATACCGAAGCCAAAATTTTACATAACTCATCTTCTCAATGGTGATCAATGCTAATTGTCTGTTTATTATGACTCTTACACGTCTCCGCCAGTTAAAAAATGACTAGAAATACAAGAAAACAAACGTTTATTCAAAGTGTGTCGAAATTCTGTCCGATAATCACTTGAAATCAGAGATTTGAAGTGGTGTCGGTTTTACCCGCAGTGTCGGTTTTACCCACAATTCCCCTACTCGCAGTGGCTAATTCCCTTGCGATGAACAACCCAAGCAGCACGCGCAACATCTTTCAAATAGCTGTTTGTTCCTAATAAATTGCATTGAAGACACTGGCAATACATCGAGTCACATTAAAGCCACTTTTCAGTTTCAGAAACACACAATGTTCCATTTCCGTTAAGTGGCGTTGCAATATTCCACGCATCTGACTTCTTGGGTAATTTGGAATTCGATGTGTTTCATATCAGAAACAAAACAGATTAGTTGCAGAATTAATAACACTTCGGTTCATTGCTGTTACGACAATGTTTCTGATATGTTGCAAAACACTTTGAGCTCAGCTGAGCAGTATTTTATTTTTGTCAGTCCCCTGCATGTTCCGCATAAGGTACAATGAAGTTACAAATGACATTGTAGTTTTTTTTTTTTTATTCATTTATTTATTTGATAGGCACTCTGTGTTACTTAACCGCTACTGTGCCGAGATCTACTGTGGTATTCTGCAGCCAGAATCCACACAGAATCTATTTTTAGATTTTTCCATTATTCATTGTTGTTGTCGTTGCTGGTCCATCTCGTCGTGAGTCCATTGTGTTCGTTTTGTCCATGTCGTGTGTATCCAATGATCGTTGCCGGTTGCCATTTATCCGGGTAACGTTGGAGGAATGCCTCCGAGAAGAACAAGTTGTCAGTCGTCATCAGGCAGCCGTGACGGTGAAGCGTGCACCCCAATACGCCACCGCGGCGACTGACGAGAGTTTCCCCCCAATGACTTTGTTGTTTATGTAGTACACTTGTAGCAGAATCTTCAAACAGAATTTATGGTGTGATGGTTGTAGTAAAAGGTTGCAAATCTCAAGGTCCATGGTTCAATTCCCGGTTGGTTTTTGTGTTTTTATTTTCATTGTAGCTGCAAGATGTTGCAAATAGGCTTCACGACGCGTTGTGCATAACTCAGACCTTTAGTAAGCCACACCACAGTTGTTGTTACTCACTGAGAAACAAGTGGTGTTGGCTGGGAAAGCTCCAGGGCCTGATGGAGTTCCAAACAGTGCACTCAAGGCAGCGATCATAGCGAACCCGTACATGTTCAGGCTTTGTCTTTGTCTTCGATGCATTCACCACCAGTCCAATTTTTGTTGCTTCACGTTTCAGGCGGATGTACAGTTCTACCACCTTTGCAAAAGTTCGGCAGACAATGTCCTTGTCATCCGCGAAACAAATAAATTGACTGGATCTGTTGAAAATCGTACCCCGGTTGTTACACCCGGCTCTCCGCATGACACCTTCCAGCGCAATGTGGAACAACAGGCAACAACTGGAGTGTTCGCCCGAAATCTTCACACAGTTTTGCACACCATCCACCGTTGCTTTAATCAGTCTGGTAAGCTTCCCAAGTTGTTCTCGTCCATAATTTTCCATAGCTCTACGCGATCTATACTGTCGTATGCCGCCTTGAAATCAACGAACAGATGGTGCGTTGGGACCTGGTATTCACGGCATTTTTGAAGGATTTGCCGTACAGTGAAGTTCTGGTCCTTTGTCGAGCGGCCGTCAATGAAGCCGGCTTGATAACTTCCTACGAACTCATTCACTAATGGTGACAGACGACGTAAGATGATCTGGGATATCACTTTGTAGGCGGCATTAAAGATGGTGATTGCTTGAAAGTTCTCACACTCCAGCTTGCCTTTCTTGTAGATGGGGCATATAACCCCTTCCTTCCACTCCTGCGGTAGCTGTTCAGTATCCCAGATTCTGACTATCAGTTTTTGCAGGCAAGTAGTCACCCAAACAGCACAACTTGTTTCACTAGTAAACATTTCACTGTGTTGCAACTGTTCGAGAAGAATCAATCTTTGCGTATGTACCATCAAATTTAACTCTCTTGCAATCTAAAAAGCGCAAGAGGTGGAGCCTACGGAAACATCCTTCAATTGCAATAATGTTGCAAAATACTACAGCGAAAAAATAAAATAAAATAAAAATATAAAACTGGATTTGATTTATGGATCTTGTGATTGATAATCCTTCACTCTTCCACGGCACTATTCAACACTTCGAAGGGACTGCATGTTGACTCACCATAAAAACCATACGATTATGAAGTTTTGTACTCGGGTTTTCTGTTACTTGATTGCACCATCACCGGAAAAAATTGTGAGTTGTCAAAACGTTGAACGATGCTAACTTAAACATGAAAACACAAAAAACTTACCTGCAACTTAATTTAAACAAACAAATAAATTTTGAAAGACGCATTGAAGTTACATGGTACAAAATATGCAACTTGATGATTTTGTTTCGTGTTTGCAACATAAAGTGCAGTATGCTTTAGTTGTTTGTTTCCAAATGTCAAACACGTACTGCATTGCAATGTTAATGAAACATTGATCACAACTCGAACGTTTTTGACATCTTGATGCAACTTTTTCGTGCTTTGATGTTTTTCCAATGCCTTTAATGAAACAGAATAGGAACAAGGTGCTTTTTAGAAGATGTTGCGTGTGCTACTTGGGCAGCTTTTCCGAGCCCATCTTGATGAGCTCAGCTCCAATACCATCCTTACCAGCTGCTTTATTGGTATTTAGCTGTTGGATGGCATCCCTAACTTCCCTCAAGGTGGGGGCTGGTTGGCTTCCATCGTCCGCTGAACTGACGTAGTCATCTCCTCCGCTGCCTTGAGTTTCACTGCCTGTACTCTCAGCGCCATTCAAATGTTCCTCGCAGTGCTGCTTCCACCTTTCGATCACCACACGTTCGTCCGTCAAGATGCTCCCATCCTTATCCCTGCAAATTTCGGCTCGCGGCACGAAGCCTTTGCGGGATGCGTTGAGCTTCTGATAGAACTTGCGTATTTCTTGAGAACGACACAGCTGTTCCATCTCCTCGCACTCCGTTTCTTTCAGGCGGTGTTTCTTCTCCTGAGAAAGGCGGGTCTGCTGTCTCCGCTTCCGTCTATAACGCTCCACGTTCTGCCGGGTACCGTGCTGCAGCGTGACCGCCCGCGCTGCGTCCTTCTCCTCCACAATCTGTCTGCACTCTTCGCCGAATTAATCATTCCGTCGACTTCATCCCACATACCCGACATTGTTCTCCGCTGCGTCGTTAATGGCTGCTTTAACTGTATTCCAGCAGTCCTCAAGAGGGACCCCATCGAGCTCACCCTCTTTTGGCAACGCTGCCAACGAGATGCTGCGCGTATGCAATGGCGACAGTGTCGACGTTCCAGCTGCGCGTAGAATGCGTCCTTATCAACATCAGTTCTTCTGGAGTGTGGGCTATGGACGTTGATTATGCTGAAGTTGAAGAACCGACCTTTGATCCTCAATCTGCACATTCTTTCGTTGATCGGCCACCACCCACCGCATATCGCCCATCACTATGAAAGCTATTCCCAGCTCGTGTGTGTTGCCGCAGCTCTGGTAGACGGTATGATTACCTCTAAACGTTCGCACCATTGATCCCTTCGAACAAACCTCCTGCAGCACTACGATGTCGAATCCACGTTCCTTGAGCACATCGGCGAGTATTCGTGCCCTAGCAGCATACTTGTTACACAAAGATTACTGCAATTTATATGTGACCAGATTCAGTCACATTCAAATTGCTGCAACCGCTTTCATTTAATTTTTGTTGCTTGGGTGTGCTCCCGATGAAGTTGAGAGATTTTCAGTAGACCTGTGCGCCGCCGCGCCGCGCCGCCGCCGCCGGTGGTTTTACTCACGCCGCCGCCGCCGGCGATTTTGGCTCGGCGCGCCGCCGATCATAATTTTGCCACGCCGATGATCAATCGCAATAAAAAAAAATCAATTAACTTGAGTCGAGTCGAGTAAAATAAGATACACTGAAGATGACCTTACAGAGACGAAATACGTATTTGTAAGACAATACTACGTGGTGGAATTGATTGGAATAGTACTAAACTTGTGTTATGATTGTTGTTGTTAGTCAGTTGTTAGAATGTTGGAACTCGTCAGAATTCAATTTCAAATCTACCTCAAGTGATGGTGCCTCTAAGACAGTGTGGTGACAAACATTGGATAATGAATTGGTTGGTTGATTAGTTGTGAATTTGAATTAGGCTGTATCTAGTAGATTTAATCTACTAAGTAGAATAATACAAAAAATGTTGAAATGGTCTTTGGAATTCGTCTAAGCCAAAACCTCATTCAGTCAGGCACCTAAATCTGTAGGCAGTGTTGTCCTACACTCTGTGCAAATTTTTTTTACGATTTTACAATCTTAACTAAGTAAGTGCAACTAATAGAAGGCTTTTTGAATTTTCTAAATGTCCATCGTTTAGATGGAGTAAAATCAAAGAGCAGTATTTCTTGCACAGAGTGTAAGACAACACTGCCTGTAGGTGACTCGCAAATTATGTTTGTTGTGGCACATAAGCTTTTGTGAAGGCTTGAATACATCCCTAAAGCGCCAAAACCACTTGGTATATTTCCTAGTAAATTCCTCCAGATATTCCTCTGAAAAGTTTCAAAAAAAAACCTTGGAAAGTTACTTCATGTATTTTTCCGGAAATGCTTTACAAAATTTCTCCGAAAATTCATTCAGAAATTCCATTACGTTTCTTCAAAAAATCCTTCACGAATTTCTTCAGGAAATTCCTTATGGAATGCATACAAAAAAATTATGTCAGTAATTTCTACGAAAATGTTGTTAAGAATTCTTTAGGAGAATCGTTTAGGAATTAGGTTATGGAGAATTCTTTAGGAATCCCTTCTTCGGAAGTTTCTTTAGCGATTCCTCCGGATATTTCTAAATAAATTTCTCAAGAAATTCCATTTGGAGTTTCTTCAAAAACTGTTTAGCAACTCTTCAATTTTTTTAAGGAATACCTCCTCATGAATTTCTTCGGCAATTATTCTATGAATTCTTCAAATAAATTCTTCCAGAGATTGCATAAGGTATTTCTTCCAAATTTTCCTAAGGAATTTCTTCAGAGCTTCTTCCAGCAATTTCTTTAAAACATTCTTCGATAATTCTTCCAGAACTTCCTGCAGGAAATCCATCGAAAATGCCTCCATTAGTTCTTTACGAAATTCTTTCAGTAATACCTTCGGATTTTTTCAGTGTTAGCTGTTTAATTTATTTATTTTATTTTTTCAAAAATTCAATTAGCAACTCCACCGAAAACTATTTCATTATCTAATTAATTTTCAATTGATTTCCTGGAAGAAATCCTAGAAGGAATCCGGGAGGCTTTTCGAAGAAATTTTTAAGGAAACCCCTGGTGAAATATCCAAAAGAATTCTTGTTGAAGTTTTTTTTAGATTATTCAAGGAAATTTTTTTGAGGAGCTCTTAAATGAATTTTTGGAGAAGTTTTTGAAGAAATTCCTGGAGGGTTTTGTGCAGGAATTTCTAAATATGTTTCCGAAGGCATTTTTAAAAGAGAGCCTGAATGGATTTTCGAAAATAATTCCCATTTGAACTACTTTAAGAGATTTTGAAAGTATTTCTAAACAACTTCCCACAAACCACGTAGGCCGAATTTTCACATTTTCAAACCCACCTCCCCTTTCCCCCCTAGTAGACTTTTCCAAAACCCCTTCCCCACCCCCTTGAAGTCTACGTAGACTTTTTCATCTATATATATAAAACTCAATGTTTGTATGTTTGTATGTATGTTTGTATGTATGTTCCAGCATAACTTCTGAACCCATTGATCGATTTCAACCAAATTTGGAACACACATTCTTTATCTTTAGAAGACGACGATAGGGAGGTTAAGCATTCTCTTTGGAAAAGGGGGAGGGTGTGGGGGGAGGGGTATTGCTTAGTTATCGATCAACGCAGTATAAATTCTGAACCCCATAGCCGATTTCAACCAAATTTGGAACACACATTCTTTATCTTCAGGAGACGACGATAGGGGGTTAAGTATGCTCTTTGGAAAATGGGAAGGGTGTGGGGGTAGGAGTATTACTTAGATATCGATCAACTCAGTTTAACTTCTGAACCCCTTGGCCGATTTAAAACAAATTTGGAACATACCGTGCAAACTCAAACTTCGGACGCTTAAGCACTTTCTTCTATAAAATCATCCTGTTTACTGACATTTCAAGTTCAAATCACAATTGCAATCACTAAGTATAGTATTCATCTTTGAACTACGTTTTTAATATGTGCGAGATATTACGAAGAATGTTTGCAATTTATGAGGGCCCATTCACAAATTACATAACGCTTTAGGGGGTGGGAGGGGGTCTGCCAGAGCGTTACGGCCTTTACAAATCTTAGAAACCGTCCATACAAAAAACGTTATTAGGGGGTGGGTGGGGGTTGAAAAGTGTCAATTTTGGCGTTATGTAATTTGTGAATGAACCCATGAAAATGTCCGGCTTCTGTTTGATTCAAACCTCGGTCACCGGCGGGGTTGGATTCATATTTCGGACACAAATATTCAAACTTCGGACACATGATTACACAGTATCGGGAAGAATAAATGCAGAAAATTCGCACTGCACTGCTCAGACTGTCTTTTAATAAATTCGTTGCATTGTTTTAACATGTCTTATTAGAATGTAACTATACTAAAACAAGCTAAAACTATTAGTCCTTCCGATTCAGCTTGATGAAACATTTCGATGAAATATTTCAGAAAATTTCCCATACGAATTGAAGCGTCCGAAGTTTGAGTGTGTCCGAAATTTGATTTTCCACGGTACATTCTTTATCATAAGAAGACGACGATAGTGTGTTAGGGATCTTGTTAGAAAAAGGGGGAGGGATATTGTTAAGGTATCAATCAACTCAGTGTAACTTCTGAAAACCTTGGCCGATTTGAACCAAACTTGAAACACACATTCTTCATGTTAAGGAGAAGACGTTAGTGTAGTTAGGGATGCTCTTTGGGAAAGAGGGAGGGTATGGGGGGAAGGGTATGATCCCTTCTTCAAAATCAGTCAATGATTCCAAAAGTTTTCTTTTATTCAAATGATGAAGTATTAATAAGTAAACACAATTACCCTGTTGACCAATTGGTTTTATCTTTTTCTGATTGTGAAAAAAAAAACTGAGAATCAAACTGGCAATTCCGAGCAAGGCCGGGTACATAAAGCTAGTATTTAATAAAATGTCATAAGTGATTGGAAAAAAATTGGAAATCAACCACGTTTTCAGCAATTCGGATATACAAATTTCAAACCTAACAAAAACAAACTGAATAAAATCCAACTCAATATCAATTAAAAATTCAAAACGAAATCAAATTCAATCCTCTGACCATAGCACCTGAAACCAAATCGCGAAGCCAATTAATTTAATTTCTGTTGGATTTGATTCCTCCTAGAGGTGTGCACCACCGCCACCGGCACTTGCATAGGCGCGCCACTGCTTAAAATCTGTCACGCATCTGAATTATAATTCTGCATGCCGGTTCAAATTTGTAGAAAACCCAAGAATTTTTCAGAATTTCGGGTTGAAATTCCGAGAACGTCAAGTCTACATTCCAAAAAGTTTGTCGTAGAAATTCCGTAGAATTTCCCGGTTGATAACCTTCAAAGTTTCCAGGTAATACTCCAAAAAACTCTCTGTGATAATTCCGATATTTTTCTTAAAAATTCCATTCCGTTGAAATCTCAAGAATTTTTTCTAAATTCCAAAAGTTTTCCCGTTAAAATGTCGAGTAATTTTCCGTGAAAAATTTGAACTATTTCCCGTTGAAACTAAAGGTGCTAAAGGTGTTAAAGGTTTCCTACGATATTTTGACTTTTCTCTTGCAAAGTAGAAGCGATTTCCTGAAGAAATTTATAAAAAAAATCCTATGGACATTCCAAAGAGTTTTCCAGATAATTTTCGGTGGAAATTATGGAGGATTTCAGTTGAATTTGTGGTGAATTTATCGTAAAAAATAGAATAAATTTTCATGCAAATTACTAATGCTTTCTTACAAGAATTGCAATATTTTTTAGTGAAAACTCAAAGAGTTTTTGGTGGGAAATTAAAATAATTTCTCGTGAAAGCTTTCAAAAATTTCTTTTTCCATCGATAATTCCAAAGAATTTTCATACGAACTGGCGCAGAATTTCGCTTATATGTATGTCCAAAGAATTCCTCGCGAAAATTCCAAGAATTTCAGATATTAGGGAAAATTTCCCGGGGACTTCCCAGAAATTTTTTAGTGGAAATTCTGAAGAATTTCTCACGGAAATTTCGGAGAATTCCCCTTGAAAGTTCCAAAGAATGTCTTTTGGAAATTCCAAAGACTTCTTCTTGGATATTCCAAAATGCCTCCTTTGTAAATTCTAAAAAAATTTTCGTCGAAGTGCGATATAATTCCCCGTGGAAATTCTAAAGAATCACTTGTAGTTTCTAAAGAAGTTCCTGCCGAAAATCAAAAGATATTTTAGTAGAATCCACAATGTAATCAATGTAATCCAAGTGCAAATTTTAAATTTTTTTCGAAATTTTTTATAGAATACTTTGGAGAATTTTCTTGCTCAACACAGAAGAATTTCCTGTTCAAATCATGATATTTTTAAGCCGTAGTTCAGACTATTACTGCAGTGAAATCCATAAGAGTTTCGAGAGATTATTTCGGCGAAGTCTTGCAAAAAAAACGGAAAAATAGAAAAAAAAATCAAACAAGTGAACTTCGCACAAAGCTGCCGTATGAAATGTTTTCCGAAAAAAAATAAATAAAGTAAAATAAGTCTACGTAGACTTTTTGTATACCCCCGCCCCCCTTCGTAGACTGACATAGACTTTTTCGAACCCCCTCTCCCTCAAGAGTCTACGTGGTTTATGGACAACCCCTAAAGGAATTTCTGAAGGAACATTTGAAGGAATTTCCGGAGGAATTCTCAAAGGAATTTATGAAGAAATTTCTAATAGAATTTCAGAGGAAATGCCTCCAGGATTTTTTTTGTAATTCTCCAAAAAATCCTATGGAGATTCGTCCAGGAATTCCCTCGGATATTACCTCAAGAAGTTCTACAAAAACTCCTCCGGAATCGAATTCCAGAAAGTCTTTCGAAAATTCGCTCAACTATATTCGGAAATTTCTCTCAGGAATTAGTTCAAAAAAAAATTCTTTCAGAAATTTGTTTAAGAAAACCTTGGGAAAATCTTTAAGGTGTTTTCCCGAAAATTCCTCAAGAAATTCTTCTAAGAACTCTTTTGGAATTCCTTGAAAAGTTCTAGAGCGAATTTTTTTTAAGAATTCCTGAACAAGTTCCTGAAGGAATATCCGTAGAAACCCCTGCAGGTTTTTTTTTTCAAAGTAACTCCTGAAGAAACTTCTGACAGCCTTAGATATCTCCGAAAATTCTATTGGACATTCTGTCAAGACTTTGTTCAGAAATTCGGATATACCTTCTGAAAATCCTTCTTTTTGAAATACCTACAGAGAATGTTTTAGGAGTTCCTCAGGAAATTGTTTCAAAATTCCAAATCTCTAAAAACTCCTTCAGAAATTTATTAACGGATTACTTCGGAAATTTCTGTCAGCTTCGGAATTTTGCTTTGGAATTTCTTTGAAAATCAATTTGATATTCTTTCGGAAATTTTTTTTTCAGTAATTCCTCTAGGAGTTCCTTAGCAAGTTCCTTGACAATAATTGTTCCTGAAATTCCCATAGGAATTCTTCCAAAACTACTTTAAGCAATTTAATATAGAATTTCTCAGGGTAATCCTTTGAAAATTCCTCCAGAAAATTCTTTGGTAACTTCATGACGCTACCTACAGACACTGACAAAACTAGCTCAGTACACATCGTTGATTCGTCCAGTCGCCCTGTACGGCCATCAATCATGGACGTTAAAAGATGCAGATTATCAAATTCTCAAAGTGTTTGAGTTGAAAATACTGTGCTCAATACTTGGCAGCGTGGTGGAAAATGGTAAATGGAGCAGACGAATGAATGAACCACGAGTTAAACCAAGTATACAAAAATGCAGACATAGGCAGGTAGATAAAATACGGCAGATTACAGTGGGTTGGACATGTAGTGCGTATGCAGGAAGAGAGACTAGCAAAAGAACTTGCAGAGAACCTGGAACAGTACGTTGGCTCTTGGGTGTGCAATCGAGGAAGATGCGGAAGCAGCCGCTGATGCATTTTGGAAATACTGTTAGGAATTCCTTCGAAATGTATGTGGGGATTTGTTCAAAATTTTCTTAAAAGGTTCCTACTACACTTTCCAACACTACTTCAGGAATTTTCTCGGAAAGTCCTTTAGACAATTCTCTTAGGAATTCCATCAGAAAATAGTTCATTTTTTAATAAATTTCAGAATGAATTCCTGCAGGAATATTTTATGTTTTACTAAAGCAATTTCCCAAAGAAAACCTGAATGGATTATTCTTTCTGAAATAGAAAAATTCTGCAGACATTGTCATAGGATTTTACGAAGGAATTCCTAATGAAATTTACTGAGAAATGCCTGTAGAAATAAAAAAATCATAGTTTCCTCCAGAAATTCTTTCAGAAACTTCACCAAGAGCTTTTTTTGGCATATTTAGGCAAATTTCAGGAAAATTTTAGATTTTTTCTGAAACTTAGTTATTTTGAGATCAAAACGACTGAAATGTATCTAAATCCTAAATTGGAAATAACTTTTGAAAAAAGTTATTACCAATTTGTTCTAAGGCACGGAAATCTAATTCTTAACACTTTGGGGTCACGGAAAAATTTATTGTTAAAATTTGATTAATCAAAATCAAAAAATAACAAAATAGTGGCAATTCAAATAACATTTTGAAATCAGGTATTGATTAGTATCGCCGGCAATTGACTATTTTGAATGTGCTGTTTGATGATCGGCAAACGCAGAATATTGCAATTTTAATCCACTGAAGTCGGTTTTTATACGGGCGATTCCTACCGTGTGAATCAAACCGCGTTAATCCAAAAATCCACGGTAAAATTGATTTTTTCAGCCATTGTTTTTTCATCCACGCCGGTTCACGCCGCCGCCGCCGCCGCCGATAAAAGTCAACGGCGCGCCGCCGTCACGCCGCCGCCGCCGGGGCAAAAGTGACCACCACGCCGCCGCCGCCGATGATATGACCGGCGCACAGGTCTAATTTTCAGTTCCACGAACCGAGTTTCCAATCGCTAGTCCCTTTTCGTCGCAGTAGTCTTCGCCGGTGGTTCCGGTCCGTACTCTCTTGTTGATTGTTCGTTGCGTGAGTTTTTTTTTTTGGCTGGCTTGCAGGACCTGACACCAAACCTCCTAAATTTCCGGAGGACCATTCCTCCTTATTTCCAGTGGACCATGGAGCACAGTTTCACTTAGAGTCCCTCGCTGGCACTCGGACGATGATCAGCCGCCCCTAACATGGATAACAGACGCTGTTGTGAGCCTATCATGACATGGAGAACAGATGCTCAATAAGATTTGCACCTCCGGAGAGGAGCAAACCCACCCTTCCCTGTCAGCATACGACCATAGTTCCCACCGGGGTTGATTACCCGATCTTCCCTAAGGTTGCTGGTATCCCGGCCAGCACCACGGGGAGGTAGGGATAGAAGTTGCTGGGTAAGAGGCTAAGGACCGCGAGATGGGGTCTATTTTATTCCTTCAGGTACGCGAAGTACCATTTGCCGTGCCGTGCCGTTTACCCGCTGGAGTCTCTTGGGGCGCGATCACCCTTGGGGATTTGGTGTTGGTGTAACGACCATTTCTTCGCTGTCACTGAAAATGTCAAAGGGATTTTGGATGCTTGTTGCGTCCACCTTGCTCGTGTTTGCTTTGCTGGCTTGCTTGGTCTTCTTGGTGGCCTTGTTGTCGTTGCTTTGTTCTTAACTTCGAAATTGCAGCTTGTCGAAATTGCTTGCAGCTTGTCGATGGTTTCCGTCAGCTTCGACATTTTTCGGATCAGATCCTCGATCGTGCCGTTTTTCTTGATGGCCTCTATACGGTTGCCAATTCCCGAGGTTTGTTTGGTCTTGGATGCTTGCAGATCCTTGACCATTTTCCGCAAATCTTCAATTTCTTGGTCCTTGCTTTGACTGGTTACTTGATCGAAGGAGCCGCGTTGTCCGGAGCCGGAGCTGGATTCGAAGGTTTTCCTAGCTGGGCCGTATGGGATGCCTAGGTTCATGCGGATCCTTTGGATTTCAACCTCCTTGAGGTATGCAAGGCATCTTTTGCTGGAGGTTTGGTGCTCGTGGCTCTTGCAGAAATTGTAGAAGGATCTGTCAGGGTATTGTGGGCGGTTGGTGGGCTCGTCAGTCGCCATTGATGCGTCCACGGGGTAGTACTTCGAGCAGTTGCCGCACAATTGTTCGAATTGCGAACCTAGAGAGCGCACGAAGTCCCACTAGTCTCCTTGTTCGCGCGTTGATTGCTCCCCCGAGGAAAACTTCGACAGAGAGGCGGAGGAGGAACGGGTTACCCGGAAATGGTCGACCGTTCTCACATTGCAGTCTCGCAAACTAGAGCGGTTTAGATGAGTTGTCGGGATCCATGTAACTCGGGAGTCTTCTCCCAGTATAGTCACCATCAATACGGTTGGTGATCGTGCCATTACTGGCCCCCCTTGTGTCCCCTAGGTGAAAGGGGTGGCCCAAGGCCACCACCATGTTAAACTCGCGCGCGCCGCAAACCGACGCCGTGAAAAATGTATCGAATCTAAAGTTTTACTTTGTTTACGGCTTTCTTACTTGCGGTAAAATTGTCTACACTCCCACTGCGCAAGATTATACCGCCCTGTTTTGACACTTTACCTACCATGCTTCTCCACCTCACCGATACGGACGAACAAAGTTCGTATCCTCTCACAGCGCAAGTCACAATAACGACCACCCTTACAAGATGGTTCGTTTCACATCCTTCGCGCAAGTCACTAGTTGGTCACACTAGGGACTATGCGTCTCCACCACGTCGATGGGGTGGTTTTCTCCCTTCGCGCTCTAGTCACGAAACATCCACTATGCGTCTCCACCAGACCGAACGGGAAAAACCACATCACTGGGCCTCTTCAATGGCAAAAACCAACACCGGTTCACTGGAGGTCGAGCGTGTGCTTTCCTACAGGGAGTGCACTTTGGAAGCCAACTCAATTTTTTCAAAGTCAAAACTTGTTCAGTGCGATTGCACTGGAGAGTGAAAAGGCTAAAACATCCACTTTTTAACCCCCTGTTTTGACCTTAGAAGGACGCTAACAGGACGAGACGCACTATCCAGCACTTCTTTAAGATGCTCGTCGCACTCAAGGAGTATCCTGGGACCTCCTCGCCACACGGGGAGGGTCTAGCCTCGGTTCAATTCTACCACTCTGCGAGGGGAAGAACCCGCCACATCTCTTTGATCGAAAATGTCTCGTTTGACTTCACTTGTATCCTGTCCGCCCTCAAAGCTAGTTCGATCTAAACTGGTGTGCAATTGTGAGATATCTGAATATCAAGCGCAATGAAATCTGCTCATTGAACAAAAACGGTTTCCGAAATCATTGGACTGGCAACATCAGATATTATTCAAAATTGGATAATACCCAAAATGTAGGCTAATACCAATGTTTGAATGAATTGCGTTATGCAGTGGAGTGAGGATGCGCGGGATTGATTGCTTCTGAATTTTTAACTCGGTATGGAAAAATGGAACATTCCAATAGTTCAGCATTCATAATTATTACTAATATAAATAAATAGTTTCAATGGATTTGACAAATTGCTGGTAAGTTTCCGAATCGATTGATAAAAATTTCTCGAAAATCCATCGAAAGATCAAGATCAAGACGCTATTAGCGTTTCAAATCTCTCCTAATTTTGTGACGGTGTCGAATTTGGAAATGTTTGATTTGCACCCTGTTACCTACCGAGCCTTCCCCTTGAACGTAGTTTACGTCAAAAAACTCGATGTTACATGTACGTATGCAGTTCGCGGCACATTAGAATTGGGATTAAGATGCAAATGTGAGAACTTTCCGGCGAAAAGATCAATGCTGTATTACCTTCGCAGACGTATGAAGCATCGCGTTCGACCACAATGTGAAAGGAAGATCTTGGTATTTATTGCAAGCTCGATCATTGAAGATTGCGCTCACATGTACCTTAAACCATCAAGTCACCATCGAAACCTTAGAAATATGGAACACTTGCTCCGATAAGGGGTACCAAACAAAGACATAAAGATACACATCAAAACAGCTGGAATACCGGAGTCCAATTCATCGCATTATTCCTTTGGCGCTTGTATGCATGGCTGACTACAAGTTCATTTTCAATACAGTCTTGCGATCATATAAAGAGCTTCACAGAACGTTTCCAAACTGTCGAACCGTAAATTGCTACTTCCATGTTGTTGGGAATCTTCCCGTTTGCACCCGCGGAAACTTATTCGGAACGCGAATTCATACAGTTTGTGATACGGTCACTAGCGAAATTTATTTCTACCGAAAAACACTTAATTGTGGACTGTAAATAATTTTATTATTCTACGAGGTCGTACGGTCGACCGATAGCAACACCGGCGGCGGTTGGGAGATAACTAACTATCATCGCTACCTATCAGTGATGCTGCGAGAGCGCATCACTGATCGCCTATCTCTCGGTTCGCACATATCAGCTGGTTTTTGCAGTTTTGCACATCGCACGGCCGTCGCTACGCAGCTGAGTGCTTCACAGTGGCGTACCGTGTTTGTGCCCTTACTTTCTTTAACATTCCGGCCGCCTTGAGTTTACTCGAAATAATTAAAACTAATTTACATTATAACTACTTCAATAGTTCAAAACAACAAACAACAAGACCAACTCTCGACGACTTCAACCTCGATCACTTTCTTGTCCTCCCGTGAGGTGAGCTTGACCGTCCGTCAAGTCAGGCTTCTGCTACTAATCTTCCTGTCCTCGTTCGCTGATCTCGATTGTTCCTGATGACTTCCGCCAGCACCGCTGTTTACGCACTTCCACTGCGCCGATGGAATCGCTCCTCCGTGCCCTGTCGAAGAAGAAAACGACTTGATTCCGGAACACAAACTAAAGATGGGAAACATAACTTGACTGTCGCCCCCTGGCGATAACAGACGAATCTCTCTGCGCTTGCCAAGTGCCCCGTGAGATACTTAGTGGAAGTCGTGTTGCAGCGAACCAACTATCATCCAGAATTGCACCCAAGGTACTCCGAGCCGGACGTCAATCCGAGCTGTCTGTGTCGAGTTGTTGATCCTGATGGAAGCGAAATCGATTGGCTTCCGAAATACTTCTTAATACTAACGAAACGTAACTTGGTATGCGGCCCCTGGCATATGCAACATGATATGTCGCTATCCGCCATTTTGCCCCACATGGGGCCATACTTAGCTGATTTGATCTTCAATGATCCGAATGATAACCGCATACCAGGAGGCCGATGTTGATCCGCATCTGTCAAAACAAAACAGCGATTTGGATCCGAATTCAAGAATGGAGAATTATAACACGTAACTTGCGCATCGCCCCCTCAGCAGATGTGGCTGGATTGCCACTATAATGCCAACGGTTGCCCCAAATGGGGGCGTACATAACTTTGTTGTAGATTGATGATGAGGCGATGACGTATTCTGGAACAGATGTCGATTCCTCCCAGGCTTGGTGAATTCTGTTAAGGGAGAACGCATCAGAATGTTCCCGGACTTGCAGTAGACATATACATAACTTTGGGGTTGCCCCCAGGCAGTAGCGACGGTTTGTATCGCTGGATGCCTTAAGATGCCCCGTACGGGGGCGAAAAATACTTATTGCTGGCGTGTTGGTTCATCGGTCTGGTTGTCCCTGATGGGCAGAATACAAATTTTGGAGATTGCCCGGCGATATTGACCCTCCTTTGTGCGAACGGTGACAACCCTCACGTTTTCATCTTGCCCTGGATGGATCTCGGTCACGCGTCCCAGTCGCCACTTGAGAGGTGGAATATTATCCTCTTTCAATAGAACCATAGTTCCAACGTTCAAGTTGTTCCGGTGCTTTGTCCACTTGTTGCGACTCTGAAGATTCGACAGATAGTCAGTTGACCATCGTCTCCAGATAATTTGGTTGAACCGCTGCATCATCTGCCACCTGGAGAGTCTGTTCTCCGGTAGCTCCAGAAGTCTAGGTTCCGGCATCGCAGTGAGCGGACGCTGCACCAGGAAATGACCTGGAGTTAATGCTTCCAAATCGTTCGGGTCGTTGCTAAGCGGAGTCAAAGGTCTCGAATTGAGGCATGCCTCTATTTGAGCTACGATGGTGTGCATCTCATCAGGTTTCAGCATCCTGTAACCAATCACCCTTTTCATATGGCCCTTCACCGATTTTACCGCAGCTTCCCACAAGCCGCCAAAATTGGGTGACTTGGCCGGTATGAATTTGAAGGTTATCGAGTCTCTTGAGGTTTCTGCGCAAAGCTGCTCTTGAAGTTGCTGTCGCTGAAACATGCGGTCTAACTCACTCAGCTGCCTCCGTGCTCCAACGAAATTTGTCGCATTGTCGCAGTAGATTTCGATTGGCTTCCCACGTCTGGCGACGAATCTTCTCAGAGCGACAAGGAATGCTTCTGTAGTTAGGTCCATAACTACCTCGATGTGTACGGCTTTGCACGCCATGCAAACGAACACGCAGAGGTAACATTTCACAGACGCATTCATGCGTCACCCTTTTGGCCAAGTTTTTCACACTCAGTGGCCAAAATCTTTCCCGTATGCAGGATATCATCAACTGAGGCCCTCCATGGAGCAGTCGGTGATGGTAGTCGATTACAATTAGCTTCGTTAAAGGATGGCGGCTATCCAGGATAATCGGGTGTCTGCGCCCTCGCGAAACTGGAGCATTTCCAAGCCGGCCGCCAACGCATAGTGTCCCATCAACCATTATCGGGTTATGGTTTCGGAGCTTCGATGTTGTTCTGACTTCATTTTTTGACGCAAGATCAGACAATTCTAGCGGAAAGCATTCCGATTGGGCGAGTTGCACCAAAACTAGTAATGCTGCTTCGTGTTCGGCGGCTGTTATGATGCCGCACCTTCGCTGAAATTTGTTTCGTGGTTTGCAGTTGAACGAGAACCGACGGATCCAAGCAGTTATGCGTATAGTATTCAGCAGAGTCGATCGCAACGTGAAGATTTCATTCGGAGGCAGAATCTGAAGAACGGCTGACAGTAGCGGTCTTTCCTCCAGGGTCACCGAATCGAATTGCTGTTCTGGAGCCAGCGTGCTTACTGGCCAATACTGTGTATCCATTTTCAACCAATCTGGACCAGTCCACCACAGGGAACTGTCCGCTATTTGAGCTGGAGTTGCTCCTCTCGATATTATATCCGCAGGATTCTCGATCCCCGGAACATGGTTCCAAGCACCATCCTTTGTGGTGTGCTGTATCTCCGATACACGGTTGGCCACGAAAGCTTGCCATCTTGACGGGTGTGAGGAAATCCAGCATTTGACAATTGTAGAATCAGTCCAGAAGAATGACTTCGATTTAATCGCCATGCTGGTTGAGACAGATTCGTACAAGTGCGCCAACAGTAGCGCTGCAGATAACTCCAGCCTGGGCGTGGACTGCCTTTTCTTTCTTCTGCTGAGATCCTCCAATGGCGCAATCTTAGATTTTGCCATCAGCAGGTTGACGGTAATATTTCCGTTTCGGTCCATGCAGCGCAAATAAACCGCTGCACCGTACGCCTTATCGCTTGCATCGCTGAATCCATGGAACTCGCACGAGATAATGTCTTTACCTAAACCGATCCACCGAGGAACAGATACCGTGTCCAACTCTCGAAGATTGGTTCTGAACTCCAACCATCGTGACTGAAGTTCTTCGCTGAGTGGCTCATCCCACGAGTATTTTCCCTTCCACAACTCTTGAAGGAATATTTTCCCCTGGACCACCACCGGACCAACTAACCCATATGGATCAAACAAACGAGCTATCTCTGATAGCACCACACGGTGCGTGATTGGCCCACTTGGCCTCAAATCAGGAACTTTGATCCATAGCGTGTCGGTAGCCGGCTCCCAGGTAATGCCCAGCGTCTTGACAGTTGTCTTCTCGTCCAAATCCAGAAGTTCACGATCGTCTCTCAGATGGGAAGGAATCGTTCTCAAAATCTGCGAATTGTTGGAATTCCACTTTCTCAGGTTGAATCCTGACCCCTTCAGAAGCTCCAGAACTTCCTTGCACAGTAGAATGCCTTCTTCGATTGTATGCGATCCTGCTAGCATGTCGTCCACATAGAAGCTCCGTTTGACCACCCTAGATCCAACGGGATAGCGATCCGCTCCTTCTTCGGCACACTGGTTTAGGCACCGAGTAGCCAGGTAGGGTGCTGATGACGTACCATACGTCACAGTGGTGAGCTTAAACGTCCGCAATGGCTCCTGGGACGTATCTCTCCAGAATATTTTGTGCAGCTGCTGATCCTGCTCGCTTTGCCATACCATCCGGTACATTTTCTCCGCGTCTCCAACAATAGCATATTTAAACATGCGAAACCGCAACAGGATACTTCCATCAAGACGTCATTCAATGACACACCAGAATCAGTAGCGCAGGATGCATCGAAAACTACTCTTAGTTTTGTAGTCGTGCTGTCGGGCTTCAGCACTGCGTGGTGCGGGATATAATATTCCTGAGTAGAAACTTCATCTTCGCTGCCGTTTACGACTTCTTGCATGTGACCCATTTGCAAGTATTCGTGCATGAAAGCTGTGTATAGCGCCTTCATTTCTGTGTTGGCGTCCAACTGTTTCTCCATTGACAGGAAACGTTTCTTCGCTATCAGCTTCGATTTTCCCAACTTCTCGATCATGTTCTTTCTCTTCGGCAGCGTTACTCGAAATTTGCCATCTGAATCTCTGGTAGTTGTCTCCTTAAAAATAGCTTCGCATGCAGACTCCTCGATGGACAGACAGCTCTTCGTGCGACATGATTCCAGCTCCCAGAACCTCGCTAGTTCCTCACGGAGTTCTTCCGTAGTCACAGGCGCAGAGGCTACCGTGTTGTAGCTGACCACAGAGGCATCTGGAATACTTCCGGCAACAATCCATCCCAGCTGTGTGTTCCGAAGAATCAATCCCGAACCAGGGAGCTTTCGCTGTGAGTCCAACAGGAGGTCGTAGAAGATAACCGCACCCAAAATCACGTCAACCGCCCCAGACTCGTTGAAGTTTGGATCCGCCAGAGAAATTCCCTCCGGTAAATGACACGAGGAAATATCGAAGCTTTGCTGCGGCAGGTTCGACGTAATCTTCGACAGCACATAGAACTTCAGTTCACACGACACGTACGACGAATTGCACGAAGAAATTGTAGCTAACACTGCTTGCTTGCTGACAGACGAACAACCACCCACACCTTTCACAGGCAAATTTTCTCGATCTCGCTGGAACTTCAACTTCTGAGACAACGACTCGGACATAATACAGATCTGTGAACCGTTCACAGTGTGCAAAATCGAGCCAAAAAACGGACGCAATTCAACCACGGTATGTACATATCTGGAGATTACCTTAAAAAAATCACAAAAATCCAAAGAATCTGATGGTGCCGACCCCTTTGCCGTTAGAATAATGGAAGTGTCCTATTTTGTCCAAATTCCCCTACAAATAGAGGATTTTGCTAATACATATGTTCACATCAATGGAAAAGACAGGGAAAACCTTGACGTGTGTTATGGAAATATCATAATAGGCCTCCCATATATTTTTGAACACGGATAAGTGTCTCATTTTGTCTAATATCCCCTATAAAATGCTTGAGATGATACACATTTACGATTCGAGGAGATCATCAAATGAGTTACTGTCGGTTATGGAATTCTGGACGATGAAATAGTGTTATCCTCGGAAAATTCACTGGGAATCTGTTTAGTGTCTGTTTTTGTCTGATGCCCCCTATAATTTAAAAATATTTTCAAAAGTATAACATCAAATCAATTTTCATTTTAGGAAAATGTACTAAGATCCTTGAAGACTATTGTAGGCATATCAAAAGGCTATTCCTTTTTTGCAGGGTCCCTTCAGTATCTCATTTTGTCCAATATCCCTTATACGTTGAACCTTTTTTTTTCAATTTATCAGAACACACAAATTGAAAGCTGAAAAAGAAAATTTTGTGAAAATCGGCGAATTTTCTGGACAAAGAAATGTGACTTTTCTTAGGGGGTTGAATAGTGTCTGATTTTGCCAAATATCCCCTATAATTGAATGAAATTTTAAAATCAGATAGAGCAAATCAATTAATAACTATGAAAATTATATTAACATCCTCGCTTACTTAGTGGACATATTAAAGAGAGTTTTTTTTCTTTTTTAGAGTGTATTGTCCAGTGTCTCATTCTGTCTAATACCCCCTATACATTGAAATTCTTTTAATGCACAAAAACATCAATTAAAGATCGAGAGAGTTTTGGGAATTGTGCTAATTTTAGCAAATCACTTGAATAATAAATTAAGGTCTTAGCCTCGGCCTTAGCTGATTAACAGGTAGTTGGGTAATGTCTGATTTTGGTCAATATCCCCTATATTGAAATGAAGTTCCAATATATAGTAGAGCAAATCAATAAATAACTTAGAAAACTATATCAAGATCCTGGCGTATTATAGTGGACATATTAAAGAAAGGTTGTTTTTCTTAAGTGCACCGCCCAGTGTCCCATTTTGACAAATATCCTTCTAGGAAATATTTTAATGCATACGAACACACAAATCAAAATAACTAAAGAATTTTTTGAAAATCAGCGAATCATCTGGACAATAAAATATTCTACAATAAGCATGTGGAAATAACTCAAATTCATAGTGATCTGATATGTTAGTTTATTACATTAAAATATAAAAAAAGTATTTGACAAAACCAGCCACAAAACTGCTAAACAAATTAATGAGAAGAATCACATTTTATTCCTTTCTATTGCTCTCATGTCTCTCATTAGAAACACGAAGAAGAATATTTTATTGTTCAGATGATTCGCTGATTTTCACAAAATTCTTTAGTTATTTTGATTTGTGTGTTCGTATAAATTAAAATATTTTCTAGAAGGATATTTGTCAGAATGGGACACTGGGCGGTGCACTTAAGAAAAACAACCTTTCTTTAATATGTCCACTATAATACGCCAGGATCTTGATATAGTTTTCTAATTTATTTATTGATTTGCTCTACTATATATTGGAACTTCATTTCAATATAGGGGATATTGACCAAAATCAGACATTACCCAACTACCTGTTAATCAGCTAAGGCCGAGGCTAAGACCTTAATTTATTATTCAAGTGATTTGCTAAAATTAGCATAATTCCCAAAACTCTCTCGATCTTTAATTGATGTTTTTGTGCATTAAAAGAATTTCAATGTATAGGGGGTATTAGACAGAATGAGACACTGGACAATACACTCTAAACAAGAAAAAAAAACTCTCTTTAATATGTCCACTAAGTAAGCAAGGATGCTAACATAATTTAAATATAATTTTCATAGTTATTAATTGATTTGCTCTGTCTGATTTTAAAATTTCATTCGACTATAGGGGATATTTGGCAAAATCAGACACTATTCAACCCCCTAGGAAAAGTCACATTTCTTTGTCCAGATAATTCGCCGATTTTCACAAAATTTTCTCGAGCTTTCAATTTGTGTGTTCTGATAAATTTGAAAAAAAAAAAAGGTTCAAGGTTTATAAGGGATATTGGACAAAACGAGACACTGAAGGGACCCTGCAAAAAAGGAATAGCCTTTTGATATGCCTAAATAGTCTTCGAGGATCTTAGTACATTTTCCTAAAATGAAAATTGATTTGATGTTATACTTTTGAAAATATTTTTAAATTATAGGGGGCATCAGACAAAAACAGACACTAAACAGATTCCCAGTGAATTGCCGGAGGATAACACTATTTCATCGTCCTGAATTCCATAACTGTCTAAACTCATTTGATGATCTCCTCGAATCTTAAATGTGTATCATCTCAAGCATTTTATAGGGGGTGTTAGACAAAATGAGACACTTATCCGTGTTCAAAAATATATGGGAGGCCTATTATGAAATTTCCATAACACAAGTCAAGGTTTTCCCTGTCTTTTCCATTGATGTGAACATATGTATTAGCAAAATCCTCTATTTGTAGGGGAATTTGGACAAAATAGGACACTTCCATTATTCTAACGGCAAAGGGGTCGGCACCATCAGATTCTTTGGATTTTTGTGATTTTTTTAAGGTAATCTTCAGATATGTACATACCGTGGTTGAATTGCGTCCGTTTTTTGGCTCGAATTTGCACACTGTGCGTTGTCCAGCAAAGCGCGCGCAAATACGGTGTTTCCGTGACGATCACCAAGTTTCACGATAGCGGTAGACAGAAGCGCAATGCTTGACTGATGGTGTGTTTCGGATGTTGTAGCAGTGTGGTGTATTGTAGGAGTATTGGTGGGAGGTATCAAGCGTGCATACTGCGAAGATGTACTTGGTGTTTGTGTAGGCTGTGGGTTGTTGTGTGAATTGTTCCGGGTTTGGGCCTGATATGAGTGCTGTGACGGTGGGTTCGCGACTTGAGGTCTCTTCGTTTGGACTTGGGAGGAGGGATGGCTTGAAGTTTGCTCCTGGCTCACCGGAGCGACGTATGGATGGAGCATATAATGATGATTTCCTCCACATTTGCCACAAGCAGACCTCGAACAATCCATGACAAAGTGTCCAGATTGCAGACACTGCAGACACAATCCAAGCTTCCGCACGATCATCTTCCTATCGATGACCTTCATTTTCCCGAAGCGTCTACACTGCTCAATGGAATGCGATCCACCGTTGCAGACTTGGCAAATCGCATCAGATGACACTGCAGCATGAACCACTTGACTCTTAACCGGCCTCTTGAACTCGATGCTCCTTCGCGCTGACGTGGACTGAAGAATAGCACAGTGTTTTTCCAGGAACTCCACCATGGGCTTGTACGATGGAATGTCCTTCGAACTGTGGTGCGTTTCCCAGTGTCGCATCGTATCGTCATCAAGCTTCTGAGAAAGCATGAACGCGAGTAGCGTACCCCAGTTGTCGGTAATCTCTCCTAGCTTCTCCAGCTGCTGCAAATTAACCCTAAATGTCGTTAGGAGATGATTCAATCCCTGATAGCCTTCCACCTTCATCGGAGCAACCGCGAAAATGGCTCTCAAGTGTTCTTGAGCAATCAGCTTGTGATTCTCGTATTTGGCCTCCAGAGTGGCCCAAGCAAGGGCATAGTTTGCAGAGCTGATCTGGATTTGGTTGATCTGGAGTTGAGCTTCATCCTTCAATGACGTTCGAAGATAGTTTAACTTGTCAATGCAATTCAACTGATTGTTGTCATGGATCAATGACTTGAAATTGTCCCGGAAGTTGATCCATTCAGAAAGCTTGCCAGAGAAAGTGAGCAGCCTCAGCTCTGGATACTTTATCCGTGACGGCTGACACGCTTCGCCTACCGTTTGCCGTCCCGACACATCTCCAGCGTTTCCGACCGTCTTCGAAAATAACTGCTGCTTCAGTCTGAAGTATTTATTCTCAAACTCCTTAAAGATTTCTTCGTTCTCCCTCTTCCGAGCCTCAGCCATGTCCTGCGGTCTACTTTCACCGGATTCATCCTTAGCTGCATCCTGTATATCCAGATCGTCGGTTTGAACCTCAATTTGTACTCGCACTTCATAATACTTGTCGTACACTTCGTCAAGTTTCTGCATGCGAAACTGCACTACGCACTTATCACGCACTTCGTCATACGTTTCCAAGAACTCCTCAATGTTCTCCATAGTAATCCACGCATGACGCTCCTGCTTCACAAGAGCTCGTAAATCGGACACTGGCATTTTGCTTGAATCACTTCACTTCAAAATTCACAACTCACTCCCGAGACCTCAAGCGACCGAGCGAATTGACAAAGACAGGCAAAAATTGTCAAAAGTGAATAATCACTTCCCAGCAATCTCAAGTGCCTTCAAAAGGCAATAAATCATAAAAACCGGAGAATCACAACTTATTCCCCACTGTGCTCTACTGGGTATGTACAACTTGCATGCAATTTTATGCTCCACACGAGCATGAAACAATCTACCTCAGTAGAGTTTCTATGTCTGGTGACAAAATAAATCAATCCAGACACCTCAACCACACAATCTCTCACACAGGCTACTTATCTCGTCGTCGATCTCCAGATGTCCACCCCAGGCCCTGGGTTCGGTTACGTTGGTCCACAAAAGGCGAGCAATCCTTCCGATCCTCTGATTGTCTGCAGCAACCAAACACAACACTCCAAAAGGCCACACAGGCGACGGCAAAGAATCACCTAAGCAGTTTCCTTTTCAACACACGGGTCTCTACCCGGTCAATTAAACCACTTTTACGATGGCGTTCCGCGCCAAAAAAACAAAGTACCGAACAATTAGCAATCGGTATATTGTCCGCAGTAGCTCGATGGCCGATATCACACACAATTCACGCACTGAAATTGCTCAACGGGCCCGACAAATCCGGCTCGAAGGACCAAAATGTTGGGAATCTTCCCGTTTGCACCCGCGGAAACTTATTCGGAACGCGAATTGATACAGTTTGTGATACGGTCACTAGCGAAATTTATTTCTACCGAAAAACACTTAATTGTGGACTGTAAATAATTTTATTATTCTACGAGGTCGTACGGTCGACCGATAGCAACACCGGCGGCGGTTGGGAGATAACTAACTATCATCGCTACCTATCAGTGATGCTGCGAGAGCGCATCACTGATCGCCTATCTCTCGGTTCGCACATATCAGCTGGTTTTCGCAGTTTTGCACATCGCACGGCCGTCGCTACGCAGCTGAGTGCTTCACAGTGGCGTACCGTGTTTGTGCCCTTACTTTCTTTAACACATGTCATAAAACATGACATATCAACTAAGAAATTCCGTGGTTGGAACAAAACGTTAGATTCAGGAGTTCCATGCACTAACAGTGGAGTTAAAGGAAACAGACTGTTCCTCAGTTGTTAACCAAAAGATGTTTATTGCGAAGCCATAAAGTAGGCAATTATTCCAGGAGCAATGTTGGCGTGATCCCCGGGGAAGGGGACACATGATCCTCCCTGTTTCTCGAAAATTTTGCTTGAAAAACTGCCTTTCATGCAAAATTGATCAAAGGACCCACGATAGTTTGATTTGGTCGCCTGAGATAGAAAAAGGCGCTTTGATCTCTGGTGTATGGCGATCACAACCTTTTGCAGTACTGCATTTAATCGCCAAAATGTAGGCGATTTAAACTAAGTCGAATCCAACAAGGAATAGAGAAAGGCATCATCGCCATTGGGGAATAAATGAGTTTTTGACCCTTCCTATGGAAGTGTCCATAATTTTTGTATGCGTTAGGGATATATGCTGCTGCTAACCGCAAGTCGAGCACATCTGTAAAAACGTACAAATGAGAAAACTGCTTGCAAATTTTTTGTAATTTTTTTGTCAAAAATTGTGTATAAGTTATTTTGATAAGCTTTAAACATCACAAACAATGTGCACTCGCTTGACTGTGGATATACAACAGTAAAGCACATGTGAGATTGGACAAATCAAGCATCCGAAAGATATTCAATTTGCAAAACAGAGCTAACCGCGGCACAGTGGTTCGCTCCAGAACAAAGGTTGACCAAAACCTCAAAATGTCCCTTAAAATAGGTTTTATGTTTGTATTGTGGTTTTTTGATGGTCTTTATCACATACAGACCTAAAGATGGGTGTTGGAGCTCTACTTTGGCAATATATAGCCGTGTTTTTGGCATCCCTGGGGTAGTAAATACTTTCATTTTACTGCTAAATTCGCCTTTTGAAAACAGATCGTTTCGCAACAAAGACTATCTCACTTGCTGTAAAAATAGTTAGTACTATTCCATTTAATTCCACCACTTGATTGTTACTTTACAGAACCGTATTTCGACTTTAACAGTAAGGGATAGTACTAAACGGTACTAACTCGTTTTATGACAAGTGAAGATATTCCACAAAAAAGCTATTAATAATTTTCTTATCAAAAAACTTATTTGCTGAATACTGTGCTAAGACAAGACAAAACAAATAATTTTATTCGGAACATCTTCAATTATGGAATATTTTTGACAAAATGTTGTGTTTGAATTGAATCAATTAATTTGAATGGCAAACGAACAACTTTTATTGCAACTGTATACTTACCTGTCATAAGACGAGTTTATACGATCCCATTGAATTCCACCACTTAATTGTATCTTGACAGATACGTATTTCGACCTCAACGGTAAGGCCGTCTTCAGTGTCTCGTACTTACCGTTGAGGTCGAAATACGTATCTGTCAAGATACAGTTAAGTGGTGGAATTCAATGGGATTGTATAAACTCGTCTTATGACAGGTGAAAACATTCCACTAAAAAGCTCAAAATAATTTTCTTATCATGTAGGGGCACGGCAGGTATTTTCGTCTGTTCGTCATAGTCTCGAAAACCAATAAAAAAGACGCTTTTTTGTAAAACTCATACGTACCAAATCGTAAACTCAGGAGAAACGTTCTGCTATAGTGGAGTTCTAGCAAATGTACGTTGCTTTCCTTGGTTTTAGCCCCTACGACGATGGACGGAAATACCTGCCGTGTCCCTATACTTACATTTGTATTCTTCATAATCTTGATTCGAAACAGGCTTTCTTTTTTGCTCATTTCAAGGTATCTGTCTTTTCTATAATTATGAGCACTAGCAGAATAACTATTTTCACACAGTTCAGTTTTTCAGTTCAAATCTCAGTACCAACATTCTCTATTGCTCAGTGCAAACATTCTCTATTGCTGCTAAGAAGAGTGTGTTACAGCTCAAACATTTAAACTTGAAACTCTTGATATGTAGAATCACTTTAATGGCAAAGTATTAAACAATGCCAATTTGCTAAAAAATACTAAGAATTTTTATTTCATTTTCTGCTTTAGAAAAGTTTCCAGCATGATTATGTAATTCGGATTATTGGACATAAACAAAATCGAGACAATGAAATTCATTTGAAAAAAATCTAAAATTCGTAGATTCGCGGATGTCAGGAGAAAGTTTTGGAAGTAAGAAATTTTGTCTGTTGTATCTTCTAGCCATTTGGGAAGAAAACTACTCAATAATTCCATTTACAGCAATAAAAATATTCAAACAAATGATTCCGTCATTGAATTATCGCTTTCATTACACATGTTTTAAATGTTATATAATTATATCAAACGTTTCAACTTCAATCAAATAATTTAAAAAAAGGCATTTATAGGTTCTTGTGAACAAAAAATGCGCATTTGTAAGGTTTTAATTAGAAATAGACCAAAAATACTATGTACATTTCGAACTAAACCGTTAAAAAACAGCTTATCGCAACTTTTCGCAAAACAAAATAGTGATTAATAGAAAGCTATTGCTTTAAGCTTTGTAATGAGCATAGAATCATTGCGGGCACTCATCGGCGCCTATACTTTTGGAGAACTTCAATCTGAAAAATGTGAGTATTTTATCTAATTTTGTATTTAAAGTTAACTTAAATTGAGTTCTGTCACCTATATTTGACATAGACATATTATTTAAGACCCTGACAATGCAGTCTTGAAATAATATTGGGGTTAGCGATGTAATTGAAGCCGTGCGATGCTGATCTAAACGCGTTGTCAAACAGCGTTTTCATTCGAAAATCAGCATTCATGTTGAATTCAAAATGATGTAACCAAGTCAAAACTCAACAAGACTACTTCAAATTTTGAATTTGAATCACGTAAGTATTCTATAAAATGAGAAAAATATAATTCCGACGGAAACACGAATTTCGATTTTTGAGGTTTTGGCTGCTCTCGAACCATTGTGCGTGGTGGAGGTTGGTACTCGGATTCTGATGGCTTTTCCGCAAGCGTGACCTTTAAGTGGTCTTGTTGTGTAGAGGTTATCACGCCTATCTAGAGAGTAGGAGGTTGAGGGTTCGAGTCCCTCCAAGACACGTGGATTCTTTTTCGCAAATTTCATATCAATTTGTCCATTTTGAAACATGTGCTGTGCATATGTACAGCCAAGATATTTAACAAAAAAAGCATTTATTTCCGCAACAATATGAAAGTGTTTAATTCCCGCTTAAAAATGAAGGAAAACTTACATGGTACACAACTTTTAACGAAAGCTTCTCCACAAAGCTTTACCAGTAACAAAATTTTTCCAACTAAATATTTCAAAATAAAATTAAGGTCAAACTGATAATCGTGGAAGTTTTCGTGATTTTAAAGAGAGTATTCCTTCCCAAAAAGGCTACTGAGAATCCGGAAGGATTTTTCATCCACGTGGACGCGTCTGTAAGTATGATTTTCATTGGTTTTGTATTTATTGGGAAGAGGAGAACACTGCTGAGAATACAAATAGTAGTAATTTTATTGTAAATGATTCTATTAGCTGATCAATTTGTTGATAAAATCATTCTCAGATTTCAAATTTCGCTCACCGTGCAAACTCGTTCAAATCAGATCCATACGTCAAGCTTCCAAACCACTTGAAAGGGTGTTTCCGAGCCTCTTGAAATGAGGTTTGCGACCTTCTTAAAAGGATGCTTCTGAGAATCTTGAAAGGAGGCTTCCAAGCCTTTTATAAGAGGATTAAGAGTCTTTTGAAATGAGGATTCCGAGCTTCATGAATGGGGCTTCCGAGTCTCTTGAAAGGAGGCTTTCGAGCTTCTTGAAAGAAGGCTTCTGAGAATCTTGAAAGAAGGCTGCCAATTTTTTTAAAAAGAAGGAGGCCTCTAAACCAGAAGAAGGCATCTAAGGCTCTGGAAAGAAGGCTTCCTGTTCTCTTGAAAGAAAGCTTCTGAGCATATTCAAAGGAGGCTTTCGATCCAATTGAAAGGATGCTTTCGAACCTCTTGAAAGAAGGCTTTTGAGAATCTTGAAAGGAGGCTTCAGAACATCTTGAAAGAAGGCTTCTGAGAATCTTGAAAGAATGCTTCCAACCCTCTTGAACCTTGAGCCTTGAAGTCTCTGAACAATTTGCAAGAAAGCCTATAATGCTTCTTAAAGGAGGCTTTTGAGCCTCATTGAACAGAAGCATCCTAGTCTCTTGAAAGAAGGCTCTTGATATTCCTGAAAGGAGGCTACTTACCTCTTAAAAGAAGACTTTCGAACCTCTTTAGGGGGGCAACGCAGCCATTTGGAATAAGACTTCCAAGCTTCTTAAAAAGTAGCTTCTGAGCCTCTTGAAAGGTGACTTCCGAACCGCTTGAAAGAAGGCTTCCGATCTTCTCGAAAGGAGGCTTTCAAGTTTTTTGAAAGAAAGCTTCCGAGCCTCTTGGAAAGAGACTTTGACGGCTCTTGAAAGCAGACTTTCGAGCTTCTTGAAAGGAGATAAACGAGCCTCTTGAAAGAAGACATTGAAAGGAGGCTTACGATTCTGTGGAAAGGAAGATTACGAGCCGCTCTAAACGGGGCTTATCTCGATCAGACAGATTACATTAAAGATTTTCAAATTTTGTGCCTTCGTTGTTTTGTTCTTTTTACCTATTGTCGTACAGTCCTTTATACACTGTGCTGGTTGTGGTAGGCAAGATTAACTAGATTTAGATTTACTGATCGTCATGCATATTATGTACAACACGAAGTTTTAGAATCAAAAGTTAAACGATTATCGAAATGTTATCTATAAACTTTTATTGGAATTGTTCGCCATTACGAATATTTATTCGAGGTACCCCCTGGGGCCAGCGACGATACCTCCAGGGGTACATTTACCCCAGGTTGAGAACGGCTGCCCTACGGTACTAATTATTTTAGTCGTCAAATTGTACCAAAACCTAATCGGCAATTTGGATTAATTTTCAAACTATCTAAGAACTTTCGTCTCACCCTCTCATAAAATATCTTAACTGCTCTTTAGTTCTTCAATCCTTGAATTATGTGATGTAGTGTGGAGTCCTTATCGAAATGTGTGGATCTCAAAGCCAAAATTTTTCTCTTTGACAGTAGGCCGACAGTATCATTCAATAAATGAATGATTGTAGTGTAGATTATAGTTACATTGATGCCCGTTGCGATCAATTTTGAAGTAAAAACCATTGACGTGTACGCTAGGATTAGGAAAATATCCATCAATTCAATCACTTACCGTCAAAGAATGCTTTTTTCGAATCAGGGCTGTCATCATCACATTGTTATTCTCTTTCAGTCAGCACTAGAGAAGATAAAACGCCACACAACGCTCACTTCGTTCTACATTTTCATTTTTCTGTGAGTGTATTTTTATTCAGTTTCAGTTTACAGTTTATACACTGTTTCCATTGCTAACCATAGATTTTTTTTCAGCTTTTGCTTCTGAGCTCACTTATCTCATCAATCAAACCAGCTGGCTGTCTGCCACGCTTCCCGTTTTGCTCTGTTTTTTTTCCTTTTCTGAATGAATCAATGGAATTTACCTCTGCGGCGCTGGGGTTGATTTTACATTTTTGCGCTTGTTGTTATTGTTGTTTTTGTTTTGTAAATAAATACTTTTTCCTGCTAGATTCGATCCGCTTGTAGTAAACGTGGGAAAAATAAAAATAGATTCACCATTCAAGGAGATTGTTTGAGCGAAGACTTCATAGCAATAGGACTGACAACAGCAAAGAGTACCACGTTCGTCAATGCTTCCACATCATCGGTCAGTGTTGTTGACAGTCCTCTCGATAGGTCATTCCGGATATGAGATTTGATGTGAACGTGAGAACTTTGCACTTTCATAGTTTAGTTGATTCGATTTGCTTTGGTATTTTTTGCGATTGTTTCTAGAGTTATAAAAAACTTAACGCCCTCAAGTTACCGTTAACGTTCATTAGATCATATTCCCAATAGAAAATTCACTTAAACGCATCTACTAATAACAGACCTGTAAATAGACCGATATTCCCTATTCTGAAGCCGATTTTTTTTCTCAGGTTTTATTTCATTCCCTTGTATGTTTCTATTTTCCTGGTAGTTTGTTAGCGTTCTTTTCGGGTTCTTTTAGCACCTGTCACCGAACATTTCGTCTTCATTTTAAAAAATAAATAAATATAGTTTCTCGCTTTGATTTTATTTTTCTTAAGTGTATAGATAGTAAAATAAATTGCACGATTTCTTTTCCTCGCATTTGACTCTGATTATTTGAAAGGGAAGGGGTTTTGGTAAACGTACTCTTATCAAAAAACGAAAACATAAAAACGAGTTACGCTCTATTTCTTACGACGTGTCGTTACTATGTTTTATGTGGATTCACCACTGCGCACAGTTCACATATTTTGTACATGCATTTATATTGACATCGAATTTTGATACTACTGCAGCATTTCTCATCACTATACCCTTTGATTTATGCATTTGCTTTTGGTTTGAGTTTGAGTTTTTTTTTTATATTTGCTACTTAGTGGTTCAAATAGTTTTTATTTTATTTTAGTTTTTTTCCATTCGGTATAGTTGTCTAATTTTTCTAACATACTGGTGAATTTTCACTACTTAGTCATCCTAAATGTCTACTAACGCATAGATACCTAATTTTTATTTATTATTCTGCTACATCAGATGTTTGGATTTGCTTGTTTTTGGTTAGTTTGTGCATCATGTCAACGAGATGATTGTTTTTATTTGCATAAATTTATCTTTCACAGTCGTGGGGCTGGTGGTGGTTCTGAGGGAATCAGATATTGCTTAAAGTGATTGTTCGAAAACATTTCTTAAAATAAAATCTCACAGTTATCAAAAAGTTATCAAATAAATTTTCTAAAGCGTACAATTTACACTGGACATGAACGTTGGATCATGATCTCGCAAAAGTTAAGAGACTGGCTGACTCAAAATCTTCATTTCTTTTATATCAGTTCATCGGATTTAGATTCATTTTGAGTGATTTGTACATGTTGGCTTTGGATTCTACAAATCTCTTTGAAGTATTGAAAATGCAAACAACTCTTTTAACGCCTTCCTTCTCAACGGTTCACCTTTTAACGCTCAAAATTCAAAATAACGCCATCTGGTTTTACGTACCATAATTGCGTAATAGGCACATGTTGTACCTCTTTGACCCCGCCCCCAAGCTAGCCCGACCAATCCAGTCTCTTCAACCGTATGACGAACAATTGTTCTAACTTGAAAATTAAAAAGAAAAAAACATCAATACCACGGGAAATTGTTCTGAAAGGGGAAGGGTCGTTGGTCCGAAAGACAGTCTGCCGAGTTACACGTTTAGACGAAACAGTTATAAAAAACTTTTTCGGTCAAATGATCATTTCGGCCAACTGGAATTCGGCTTTTGGCAGCCAAGTGGCATTTGAGCAAATGGCGTTTCGCCGAGAGACTTTCGGTAAAATGCCGGGAAGAGCCGTTTGGGCGGAACCAAGATCAAGCCTGAAAGCAAGTAATGTCGCAATGTCATTTAACCGAAAGGGACAACTCGCTGAACTTGTAAATTGACCGAAGAGTAGTTTGTCCTAACAGGTCGTTTGTCCAAAATGATCATTTGGACTAAAATATTGTTTGACTGAAACTCATTTGCTGAACAGGTAATATGACCAAAAATGTCGACTCGTTCAGCCAAATGACATTTTCTACCAAATGGCCAATCGACCATTTAAGACAATGGCCACACAAGGATGACTTAATACAAATAAATATTATCTGCAATCTTGCAAATACTTATTGTTTAAAAAAGTGAAATTCTCAAGGTCAGCTTTTAAATTATTACAAACTTTGGAAAAAGTTTCAAAGGAGAAACTATGGAAAAATATTGTATTCGTTTCTTGACCATTTCGACCTTCTTTGTCTTTCGATCTTTTACCCCAACGGTTCTCAACCTCCTGGGGGTACCTTCGCTGGCCCCAGGGAGTACCTAGGCACAAAAATGCTTAATGGCGGATGTATTACCATTCCAATAAAAACTTATTAGTTTTGGTAATTGTTTTATGTTTGATTCCAAAACTTTGCATTGTATAATATGCATATAATATGCATAACAATGCGATCAATTTATCAAAGCCTGTGAAAAGCTCTGTAGCTTCGTTGGGAAAGCCTTATTCGAAGCCTTTCGGAAGCCTTCTTCTGAGCAATTCTTTCGAGCAGCTCGTAAGCCTCCTTTCGAAAAACTCGGAAGCCTCCTTTCAAAAGATTTGGAATCCTTCTTTCAAGGAGCTAGAAAGCCTCCTTTCAAGGGGCACTAAAACTTGCTATCAAAAAGCTCAGAAGCATCCTTCCAAGATGCTCGCCTCCTTTCAAGAGGCTTGGAAGATACCTGTCATTACTCTCAAAAGCTCCATGTCTAGAAGCTCGAAAGCTTCCTGTCAGTAGGATCAGAAATCACCTTGCAAAAGACTCCGAAGCCTTCTTTCAAGAGACTTGGTAACTTTCTTTCAAGAGGCTCGGAAGTTTACTACCAAGAAGCTCGGAAGCCTACTTTCAAAATGCTTAAAAACCTACTTTCAAAAGGCTACGGAGCCTCCTTTCAAGAGGCTTTTAAGCCATTTTTCATAAGACTCGAAAACTTCATGTCAAGAGGCATGAAAGCTACCTGTCAAGAGGCTAAGAAGCCTCCTTTCAAAAGACTCGGAAGCCTGGAAATCTCCATTCAGAAGACTTTGAAAACCTCAATTCAAGAGGTTCGGAAGCCTCCTTTTAAGAGGGTCGAAGGCTTTCTTTCAAGAGGCTCGAAAGTTTCATATCTAGAGGCTTGGAAGCCTACTTTCAAAAGGCTAGGAAGCCTTCTTCCAAGAGGCTTGAAAGCCACATTCCATGATGCTCGGGAGCCTCTTTTCAAGAGGGCTGAAATCCACCTTTCATAAGACTCGTAAGCTTCATGTCTAGAGGCTCCAAAATTTCATATCAAGAGATTAAGAAGCTTCCTTTCAAGAGGCTCGGATACCTCCTGACAAGAGGCTCAAAAGCCTTCTTTTAAGAGGCTCGGAGGCCTCCTTCCAAGAGGCTCGGAGGCCTCCTTCCAAGAGGCTCGGAGGCCTCCTTCCAAGAGGCTCGGAGGCCTCCTTCCAAGAGGCTCGGAGGCCTCCTTCCAAGAGGGCCTGGAGGCCTCTTCCAAGAGGCCTCGGAGGCCTCCTTCCAAGAGGCCTCGGAGGCCTCCTTCCAAGAGGCCTGGAGGCCTCCTTCCAAGAGGCTCGGAGGCCTCCTTCCAAGAGGCCTGGAAGCCTCCTTCCAAGAGGCCTGGAAGCCTCCTTCCAAGAGGCCTGGAAGCCTCCTTCCAAGAGGCTGGAAGCCTCCTTCCAAGAGGCCTGGAAGCCTCCTTCCAAGAGGCTCGGAAGCCTCCTCCCAAGAGGCTCTGGAAGCCTCCTTCCAAGAGGCTCGGAAGCCTCCTTACAAGAAGCCTGGAAGCCTCCTTCCAAGAGGTCTGGAAGCCTCCTTCCAAGAGGCCTGGAAGCCACCTTCCAAGAGGCTCGGAAGCCTCCTTCCAAAAGGCCCCGAAGCCTCCTTCCAAAAAGCGCGGAAGCCTCCTGCCAAGAGGCCTGGAAGCCTCCTTCCTAGAGGCTCTGGAAGCCTCCTTCCAAGCGGTCTGGAAGCCTTCTTCCAAGAGGCCTGGAAGCCTCCTTCCAAGAGGCTCGGAAGCCTCCTTCCAAGAAGCCTGGAAGCCTCCTTCCAAGAGGCCTGGAAGCCTCCTTCCAAAGGCCTGGAAGCCTCCTTTCAAGAGGCCTGGAAGCATCCTTCCAAGAGGCTCGGAAGCATCCTTCCAAGAGGCCTGGAAGCATCCTTCCAAGAGGCCTGGAAGCATCCTTCCAAGAGGCCTGGAAGCCTCCTTCCAAGAGGCTCCTGGAAGCCTCCTTCAAGAGGCCCGGAAGCCTCCTTCAAGAGGCCTGGAAGCCTCCTTCAAGAGGCTCGGAAGCCTCCTTTCAAGAGGCCTGGAAGCCTCCTTCAAGAGGCCTGGAAGCCTCCTCCAAGAGGCTCTGGAAGCCTCCTTCCAAGAGGCCTCAGCCTCCTCCAAGAGGCCTGGAAGCCTCCTTCCAAGAGGCTCCAGCCTCCTTCCAAGAGGCCTCGGAAGCCTCCTTCCAAGAGGCCTGGAAGCCTCCTCCAAGAGGCCTGGAAGCCTCCTTCCAAGAGGCCCGGAAGCCTCCTTCCAAGAGGCCCGGAAGCCTCCTTCCAAGAGGCCTGGAAGCCTCCTTCCAAGAGGCCTGGAAGCCTCCTCCAAGAGGCCTGGAAGCCTCCTTCCAAGAGGCTCAGGAAGCCTCCTTCCAAGAGGCCCAAGCCTCCTTCCAAGAGGCTCAGGAAGCCTCCTTCCAAGAGGCCTGGAAGCCTCCTTCCAAGAGGCCTGGAAGCCTCCTTCCAAGAGGCCCGGAAGCCCTCCAAGAGGCCTGGAAGCCTCCTTCCAAGAGGCCTCAGAAGCCTCCTTCCAAGAGGCCCGGAAGCCTCCTTCCAAGAGGCTCTGGAAGCCTCCTTCCAAGAGGCTCGGAAGCCTCCTTCCAAGAGGCCCGGAAGCCTCCTTCCAAGAGGCCTCGGAAGCCTCCTCCAAGAGGCCTGGAAGCCTCCTTCCAAGAGGCTGGAAGCCTCCTTCCAAGAGGCTCGGAAGCCTCCTTCCAAGAGGCCTGGAAGCCTCCTCCAAGAGGCTCGGAAGCCTCCTCCAAGAGGCTCGGAAGCCTCCTTCCAAGAGGCCTCAAGCCTCCTTCCAAGAGGCCCGGAAGCCTCCTTCCAAGAGGCCCGGAAGCCTCCCTAAGAGGCTCCTGGAAGCCTCCTTCCAAGAGGCCCGGAAGCCTCCTTCCAAGAGGCTCGGAAGCCTCCTCCAAGAGGCTCGGAAGCCTCCTTCCAAGAGGCCTGGAAGCCTCCTTCCAAGAGGCTTGGAAGCCTCCTTCAAAGAGGCTCGGAAGCCTCCTTCCAAGAGGCCCGGAAGCCTCCTTCCAAGAGGCTCGGAAGCCTCCTTCCAAGAGGCCCGGAGGCCTCCTTCCAAGGGGCGCGGGAGCCTCCTCCAAGAGGCCTGGAAGCCTCCTTCCAAGAGGCCTGGAAGCCTCCTTCCAAGAGGCCTGGAAGCCTCCTTCCAAGAGGCTCGGAAGCCTCCTTCCAAGAGGCCTGGAAGCCTCCTTCCAAGAGGCTCGGAAGCCTCCTCCCAAGAGGCCTGGAAGCCTCCTCCCAAGAGGCCTGGAAGCCTCCTTCCAAGAGGCCTGGAAGCCTCCTTCCAAGAGGCCTGGAAGCCTCCTTCCAAGAGGCCTGGAAGCCTCCTTCCAAGAGGCCTGAAGCCACCTTCCAAGAGGCTCGGAAGCCTCCTTCCAAGAGGCCCAGAAGCCTCCTTCCAAAAGCGCGGAAGCCTCCTGCCAAGAGGCCTGGAAGCCTCCTTCCCAGAGGCCCGGAAGCCTCCTTCCAAGAGGTCTGGAAGCCTTCTTCCAAGAGGCCCGAAGCCTCCTTCCAAGAGGCTCGGAAGCCTCCTTCCAAGAGGCCCGGAAGCCTCCTTCCAAGAGGCCTGGAAGCCTCCTCCAAGAGGCCTGGAAGCCTCCTTCCAAGAGGCTCTGGAAGCCTCCTTCCAAGAGGCCTGGAAGCCTCCTTCCAAGAGGCTCGGAAGCCTCCTTCCAAGAGGCCTGGAAGCCTCCTTCCAAGAGGCCTGGAAGCCTCCTTCCAAGAGGCTCAGAAGCCTCCTTCCAAGAGGCCTGGAAGCCTCCTTTCAAGAGGCTCGGAAGCCTCCTTCCAAGAGGCTCGGAAGCCTCCTTACAAGAGGAGAGGGAGCCGCCTTGAAAGAGGGTAGGAAGCGGCCGTCGAAGAGGCACGGAAGCATCCTTCCAAGAGGCTCGGAAGCCTCCTTCCAAGAGGCTCGGAAGCCTCCCTTCCAAGAGGCCTGGAAGCCTCCTTCCAAGAGGCTCGGAAGCCTCCTTCCAAGAGGCCTCGGAAGCCTCCTTCCAAGAGGCTCGAAGCCTTCTTCCAAGAGGCCTGGAAGCCTCCTTCCAAGAGGCTCAGGAAGCCTCCTTCCAAGAGGCTCGAAGCCTCCTTCCAAGAGGCTCGGAAGCCTCCTTCCAAGAGGCCTCGGAAGCCTCCTTCCAAGAGGCTCGGAAGTCTCCTACCAAGAGGCTAGGAAGCCTCCTTCCAAGAGGCTCGGAAGCCTCCTTCCAAGAGGCTCGGAAGCCTCCTTCCAAGAGGCTCGGAAGCCTCCTTCCAAGAGGCTCGGAAGCCTCCTTCCAAGAGGCTCGGAAGCCTCCTTCCAAGATGCTCGGAAGCCTCCTTCCAAGAGGCTCGGAAGGCTCCTTTCAAGAGGCTCGGCAGCCTCCTTCCAAGAAGCTCAGCAGCCTCCTTCCAAAAAGCTCGGAAGCCTCCTTCCAAGAGGGTTGGAAGCCTACTTCCAAGAGGCTCGGAAGCCTCCTTCCAAGAGGCTCGGCAGCCTCCTTCCAAGAGGCTCGGAAGCCTCCTTCCAAGAAGCTCGGAAGCCTCCTTACAAGAGGCTCGGAAGCCTTCTTTCAAAAGGGCTCGTAGGCTTTCTATCAAGAAGCTCAGAAGCCTCTTTCCAAGAGGCTTGAAAGCCTCCTTTGAAGATTGTTGGAAGCCTCCCATCAAAAGTTTGGAATTTCTCTTTCAAGGAAACCTTTTCAAGAGGCTCGGAAGCGTGCTTCCAAGATGCTGAAAAGCCTTCTTTCGTGAGGTTTGGAGGCCTTCTTTCAAGAGGTTCGGAAGCCTTCTTTCAAGATGCTCAAAAGCGTTCTTTCAAAATTCTCATGCATCCTTTTTAGAGGCTCAAAAGCCTCTTTCAAGGGACTCGGAAGCTTCCCATCGAGATGCTCGGAAGCTCCGAAGTTTGCTTTCAAGAGGCTTGAAAGCCTTTACATGTCCTCAAAGACCTATGGGAAGCTTGAGGAAACTTAATTTGAATTGGAAAGTTTCACGGAATAACAAAAATTTCAGTCAACTTTATGGAGAGCCAAACTACTCGAAATCGCATATTAGTCTCATATGCATATGAATAGGAAATCTGGCAAATATGGGACTGATATGCGATCATAGGCAGCATATATCTCGTTTTCAGTTCCGTTTTTTTATACATCTCATAAGTAATGCTTATTTTAATTCACAGCGAAAAAAATAGGGGGTACCTCAATGAATGTAAAAATTCGACGGGGTACCGCTCAAGAAAAAGGTTGAGAACCGCTTTTTTTACCCTTTTCGACCTTTTGTCCTTTCTGACCATTTGTTCCTTCAACGTTTTGTCTTTCGACCTTCTTTTCCTTCGACCTTTTATCTTTGCGAAAATGAAACGAAATCTCGCTTAACTTTTCAAAAGGACCTAAGTAACATTTTTTTCATGAAATAATTTGAGTACTGCAATGAAAAGCTTTCATGTTGTTCTGTTGATTGCGCTATTCAAATTAATTCATGAAAAAATGTTACTTAGGTCCTTTTGAAAAGTTAAGTGAGAAATGATAATGATGATTATTGCCGGGCAAATTTGCCAAAACAAAACGCCGAGCCGTTCACTCAATTTATGGTGAAGTCTCGATCAGCTGATCGAAATTGTCTCATAAAATGACTTATTGGGTCTCGGAATTCGGGCAATGTGTATCTCGAAACTTAGACAATTCGCAAATGGCACTAAAATTACGAATTTATAACAAGTTTGATCGATTGACAATTGTATCACACGTACACTGAAATAAACACGTAGGCGGGATTCATCATCTGCGATCAGGCGAGATTTAAAAATATTTACAAATTGTTCGAAAATGAAACTGAATCAAAAGATTCAGCTGACTTCTCGCTGCTGAGATCGCCTTAGAGCAATCATATTGCGTCCGGCCTTATGAGACTCAGGCGAGAACACTCTTCACACTTGGATTGACACACTTATATTTTTGTTTACACTCAAATTGTTCAAATGAAAAAATGGTTCGAATGAATGTGGCCATGAAAGAAGGAGACGGGCCAATCATTATACAAACAAATATTTTTAAATTAAATTTAAACACTATTTTTATCTAACATCTAGATTGCAAGCCTATTTTTAGCTTAGGATTTTAAATAGGATTTTTTTCAACGTCTCAAATTCAAAACAAAACTCCCTTTCTTTACGATCTAATTTCGTTCATACCACCCCCCTCCTTTTGAGCGCAAAAAGATGTTTTACAGTTACGAACAATCTGCATAGTTCAATATTTCAAAGATCTTTTGGAAAAACAAGAATTTTTCGTTTCGGTACTGAACAAAAAAATACCGACTCCCCCCAAACCCACCAAACCCGTATTTTCTTCTTTTATCTCCTTACACGTAATACAACACGGTCGGAAAATTATTAATTTAATAACTTTCCCCACGAATAGGTACGAACACGCTTCGCTTCTGACTTCCTACATTAATAATACTCCACCGATTTTTTGTTGTTGTTGATTAGGCCACTACACTGTCCATCAACTTAACACACGTATGAACAAAATGGGAGCCACGCTCGTCGACGTCTAAACACTACTCCACTAACGCAACTACCGCGATCGCTACATTATGGCAATGCAATCTGCTCGCTCACACACTGTTCACGCGCTCTCGAAACTCGCTCGTGCAAACTCGGGTGCAGGTCACGTGAGGGGCGGTGGTGCACTGATTGTAATTTTGACTTCCTCGTCCGGTCGATCGTCACCATTGATCGTCATCATTGTCGTCGTAGTCGTCGTCAAGGCCGGCATGGCCACGAGCGTGGTAATGTTTCAGAGAAAGCTCTCTCGCGCCGTGTGCTGGCCTTCGTTGTCCAGCACGAAGCGCTGCGAGCCAGGTTCGCCGTACTGGCTGTGGTAGAAGTCTTCGCGCATCAGGATGTTCAGGTTCGAGCACCGGAAGTACAAAATCTCCTGGAACGGCTTCCGGAAGTCCCGATTCAAGGTGGCGTAGATGATCGGGTTCAGGAGAGAGTTGGCGTAGCCCAGCCATAGAAAGAAGGACGACAGGGTCGGGTAGTCGTCGTCCATGAGCGGTCGAACCAGGGCCAGGATGAAAAAGGGCAACCAGCAGATGGTGAAGGCGGACATGATGATGCCCAACGTGGTGGAAGCTTTGCGTTCTTTGGCTAGTTGAAAGCGAAGTTTCTTTTGGTGGGGCGACCCAACGGACGCGGTCAGCGGCTCCGGGGGCTTGAGCATGGCTTGGTTTTTATCCACTGCGAGGGAATTTTCCAGTCTTGTTTGGGCCCGCTTTTCGTCTTTGACTATTCGCCGGGCGGCTCGGAATATCTGATAGTATACAAACAGCATCACCGCCAGAGGTATGTAGAAGGACCCCAGGGTGGCATAAATTTGATAACCTACGTCTTCGCAAACGGCACAGAAGGGTCGCTGATCTGTTCCCTCTCCGATTGTGTGCTTATTGCCTAGGATTAGAAGCGGTGGCAGCGATATGCAGGCAGCTGCCAACCAGACGAGTGCCACGCAAAGCATCATCCGGCGAGGCGTCCTTTTGACGCCGTACTCCAGGGGCTTAGTGATTGCCCAGTACCGATCGACGGATATCGCGCACAGGTTCAGGATCGAAGCCGTGCACGAAAGCACGTCGAACGATACCCAAATATCACAGAATACTCTACCGAAGTTCCACTCGCCCAAGACTTCGTACATCAGGGCCGGAGGCATCACCAGACAAGCCACGCAAAGATCCGATACTGCCAACGAAACAAGTAGATAGTTGCATGGCCTGCGAAGTTTCCGAACCAGACAAACCGCCACGCAAACCAGAATATTGCCCACGATAGTACCGAATATCACAGCTAGTAGAACAATGCATATGATCACCTTACGGATCGTGTCGATTTCCGGCTCGTGATCAAGTGCCTTACCGGCTAGCGTCGACGCGATTATCGAGCCCGCGGTTGTAGTACTGGTACTTATTCCGGCCGCAGCTGCCGCCACCGCAGGTATCAGACCTTCATCCGAGCCACCGTAGCCATTAGCAGTGCCCGCTAAGGAGTGGCCCAGCGTTTGATTTAACGTCAACAGGGTGAACGGTGCGGCCGATGTAGCCGACACTTCAATGTCTGGAACTGGATCGTAACTTTGCTGCTCCTGCAATCGCTGCGTGTATGGATCTGGTGGGCTTCCAATGGCAAATTCATTTACAAGCCTCGACAATGCTAATGCGTCCATATAAGGACCCAGACTATGTTCCCCGAAGAACTATCCACGTCTACCCGCCTTCCCAAATGCGTTCGAACGTATCCAAGTTGTATATTTAATCTACTTTCTAACAGAATCTACACAAACCCAGCAATCTATTCCATTAAGATTACGCCACTCCTATAAACATCTTTCAACCCAGCTTTTTCTTCGAATAACAAAATGTCACACCACTGGACCCTGCTTTCCGACAGCATCTTACCGCATACAAACCGCTGTCACTCTAGCTATCTTCTGCCGCAACATCGACCCGAACGTTTCTTACTCTATTAAAATTTGAATTAAAATACGCCACCCCGCCAGGATATCGTCCCGACTTGAGTTTCCCTTTAATTACCGCTGCAGATCCGAAAGCGAGCGTACTACCTCCGGACATGCGGCCCAGACGTGCCTCACACCTGAGCTGATTTTTAGCAGAAAGAGCTATGTCCCTTCGGTGCTGTCGTCGATTTTATTATAAATGATTACCAACCGGCACAGAATCGAACCTCAAAAGCCGCAGGTGCCACGCGGGGCCGATGCGGTGGCGACGCTGGGAGAAGATGATGATGGTGATGAAGATGTCGATGGTTTCTTCCAGGGGTTGGCTTTTGTTTCCGGATGGAAAATCCACCGAGCTTTAAGCTGTCACGGCCAGCCCCGGCAGCCGCCCGGGCAGACAGAGATGGGTTGACAACGATGGTGCTGGGAGATTGATTACTGCCGCTGGGTTACACCGGTCGGTCGGTCGGTCCACTGGTCTGGAGCTCTGCGGAAAGAGAAACACACGGAAAATAGAGCGAGAGATTAGAATTTAATATCCTAGATGGAATGGTCTTGGGTTGGTTTGGAGACGTGTGGGGACAGATGTTTGAATAGAGTTTGGTGCTGAAATCTGATTAACAAGCATAATACCTTCAGAGGTAGTAGGAGTTTTCTTTTGCGGCTAAAGTTGGGCGATTAAAAACTTGTCAATCTAATTTGTTGAATATGAGAGATATAAAGTTGCTCTATGAAATCACGCCGAATTCCTTCCACAAGAATATTTTATGCTAACGAGTAACGAAAAGTTTCATTTAAAATGCAGAATTAAATAATGACATTAAGCCTATTCAAATATTCAAAAAAATTATGTCTCCTCCCCCCTCGGATTTTTAAGCTTTTCCGAAAATGTTGGGAATTTTCAAATCATTCTTTAACACTCTGATCGAGATAAGTTTTACTTCATATGAACGACCAAGCCTGAAAAAATTCGGAACGCTATTTTCAAACCGCTATATCTCAGCTGTTAGTGAACCGATTTGAACATTTTTGGGACTCCCGTCTTCCAAGATTGTCTGAGATGTTGAAATCTCCGATCGGACCTTTCGGCCCCCTCGGGACCGCAAAACAACGTCGGAGCAAGTCGTGATTTCCATACAAATTGCGTGATTTAGAAAGTTGCCGTCTTCTACTGTTGCAGTTTGTACGATTTTGAAACTCATTCGCTTGTCGGCGCTAGCGTATATGGAAATACTCGTTGAGTTATTTATTGAGTATTTTGCAATCCGTAAGATTTAGAAAGCTGTCTTCTTCTGGAGTTCAAGAGGTCAAAACGAAACTGCCGTAGGTCAAATTATTTTGAAACCATTTCAAAATTATATTGCCACGGATTATATTATATCAGAACTCATTTGCTTCGCAGTGCAAATGCATATGGCAATACTCATTGAGTTGAATATTTTATAATTCGCTAGATGTAAAATGCTGCCATCTTCTATAGATTTGTTCAGAAAGTCAAAACCATATTGTCACTTCTTATCATATTATTTCGATATTTACCACCTTAGCGGCGCTCACCCAACCAAAAAGTGTAATTTTACATTAATTTCATGCATATATTGTCATAATTTGGGGCCCTCCTTAGCCGTGCGGTAAAACGCGTGGCTACAAGGCAAGACCATGCTGAGGGTGTCTGGGTTCGATTCCCGGTGCCGGTCTAGGCCATTTTCGGATTGGAAATTGTCTCGACTTCCCTGGGCATAAAAGTATCATCGTGTTAGCCTCATGATATACGAATGCAAAAATGGTAGCCTGGCTTACAAACCTCGCAGTTAATAACTGTGGAAGTGCTCAATGAACACTAAGCTGCGAGGCAGCTCTGTCCCAGTGTGGGGATGTAATGCCAATAAGAAGAAGAAGAAGAAGAAGATATTGTCATAATTTAGGGCATATAAATACCCGGACACGAGAAAATAAAAACGGGTTATGTGTTTGTATGTCTACATTGAATCTACTTTCATACTCCCACAGACGATATACCGCTATATACTTGCCAGCTTTAACTTGCATACAAAAATGTTTGACCTGCGACGGAAATTGAACCTAGACCCTCCTCCACGATCAGCACTACTTGACTGATGCTAGCCATCCGGACTATCTAAACCTTATGTATGTATGTATGTTCGCTAATTTCTGCTGAACCACTTGGCCGATTTCAACCAAATTTGGTATACACATTCTCTATCATCAGGGCGAGTTAACAATGGAAATGGGGAGGTGTGGTGGGAGGGGTTTTGATTAGAAAACGAACAATTCTGTGTAACTTCCATCTCCAAGGACCGATTTCAACCAAATTTTGTACACATATTCACTATGAGTAGCCGATCATATGGGAGGGTAATTTGAGAAAGGGGGGAAGGGTCTGGAGGGAGGAGTATTGTTCAGAAAACGGGCAATTCAGTATAGCTTCTGTATCCCTTAGCCGATTTCAACCAAATTTGGAACACACATTCTTTTTCTTAAGAAGACGAAGATAGGGGTTATACCACAGCGAACAGACATGGAGAATCGAACAAAATTTCTTGCAAAACATGTGTAAATAAACAAAGCGAACCTCAACGCCATCGACGTCGACATTGCAACTCACAAACTCATTTTGACAACACGATGGCGCTGGTATGCTCTTGCATGAATAACGACACTAGCGCACAAGGGCATTTTTTGATGACGCTAGCGCTGATTCTGCACGGAATAACGTTGACATTCCAAAGTTATTTCAAAATGAACAGTAAAAAGTTATCACAACATAGCGAGTACAGCTTCAACGTCTGTTCTCTGTCCTTAGGTTTAACGAGCACATCAGTATGACAACAGCAAAGGCTTTCGCTGTTCTAGGATTTATTCGTCGTAACACTGGTTGTTTTACAGATGTTTATGCGCTCAAGTCACTTTACTGTTGTTTAGTCCGCAGCATTTTGGAATATGCTGTTTGTGTTTGGTCGCCTTACCATGCAGTCCAAACTCTCCGAATGGAAAGAGTTCAACGCTCTTTTCTCATATACGCTTTACGATAGCTCCCATGGAAAGACTCTCTGAACCTTCCTGACTGAATGGCGTCGATGTAGGCTCATAGATCTTGAAATATTAGCGCTTAGACGCATTAAATTGCAAAGAATGTTCATATTTGATCTTATAAATAATAACATAGATAGCCCTTTGTAGTGAATATAATGGATTCAAGAAACTAATTCGGTGAGCAAATAAATGTTGGCAAAAATTAAAACTAAAATGATAGACCAATAATTATTATCAACGAGACATTATTCCGAACTGTTCTCAATGACAATGCGCTGTAAAACCTTCATCGAAAGATCTACATATGTGTGCCAAAGAGGAAAAGATACTTAGGCTGCACGTATAAGTATGAGTGAGTCAAGGAGAGAAAACGAGCTGTGGATTGCCGAGGATTCGGGTAAAGGATTTATTTTGGACAACCCTTACGGGGGCTGTTATTTTGGACCACCAAGAGGAATTGGCACTCAGTGGTCCAAAATATGAGCCGTCTAACTGGTGGTCCAAAATACCTCCCTTACCCTATGGAGTATAAAAGTAGGAGATAGGAGGAAAAGAAAACTAGCGAGCGCTTACGTTTATGATTATAATGTCGAATTCGTTTTTAAAAAGTTCCAACCTAGGTTGGAACCAGTTCCAACCTAAGTGCTGTCAAAGTGTTTTTTTATTCGCTCAGGTTGGAACTAGGTTCGCACTAGTTCCAACCCCAAAGCTGTCGGGTTCGCACTGTGTTGTTTCACGGTCTCGCACCAGGTTCACCAATACAACTGCACTTCAACTGTCAAAACCATATGGATGGAATAAACAAGCCGAAGGGAAATACAAACCAGAGTAAAAACGAAACTGTTTGTGCATTTAATAAAGAATGCGCATCGAAAGCCGTTTTACGGACATTTTTTATTCCCTATGATATTTGTCAACATTTGCATTATATTTAAATTCCCTTTGGACTTTTTTTCAGTAATCCCAGGATAATTTGTTTTAAACGGAAATATTATATTGCAATTTGTTCTAAATTTCCCCCATTAATTATTTATTTAAGTAGTTCTTCAAAAAATCATACAGAAATTCTTCAAAGAATTCTTATAATTCGTTCAGGTATTCCTCCTTGAAGTCTTGTATGCATTCCATTACGAATTCTTCCCAGAAAGCATTAGAGCAATATTTCAGGCATTCCTTCATAATATTTTTCCAGAAGTTCATCTGGAAATTCCTCCAAGAGTTCCTACGAAATTTCTTCCAAGAATTTATCTGGAAGTTCCTCCAGGAATTCCTCCGGAAGTTTCTCCAGGAATTCCTTCGGAAGTTCCTCCAAGAATTCCTTCGGAAGTTCCTCCAGGAATTCCTCCCGAAGTTCCTCCAGGAATTCCTCCGGAAGTTAATCCAGGAATCCCACCAGCTATTCCTCCAGGAATTCCGCCGGAAGTTCCTCCAGAAATCCATCCGGAATTTCCTTCAGAATTTTCTCCCTGGAATTCCTCCAGAAATTCCTTCAAGTTCCTCCGGGAATTCCTCCGGAACATCCTTCAGAAGTACCTCCGGAAGTCCTTCCAGAAATTTCTCCGGAATTTCCTTCGGAAGTTGTTTCAGAAAGTCCTCCGGAAATTTTTCCCGAAATTCCATCAGGAATTCCTTCGGATGTTCCTCCAATAATTTTCCCGGATGTACTTTCAGAAGCTCTTCCAGGAATTGCTCCGAAAGCTCCTCCACGTATTGCTCCGGAGGTATTTCTGGAGGGACTTCCTGAGAAATTTCGGGAGGGACTTCCGAAGGAATTTTTGGATGGACTTCTGGAGGTATTCCTGGAGGAACTTTCGGAGGAATTTATGGTGGAACTTCCGGATGGATTTTTGAAGGAGCTTCCGGAGGAATTTCTGGAGGAACTTCCGTAGGAGTTTCTGGAGGATCTTCCGGAGGATCTTACGGAGAAATGGGAGAACTTCTGGATGAATTCCTGGAGGAACTACCCGAGGAATTTATGGTGGAACTTCCGGATGGATTTCTGGAGGAGCTTCCGGAGGAATTTCTGGAGGAACTTCTGGAGGAACTTCCGGAGGAACAGCTGGTGGGATTCCTGGATGAACTTCCAGAGGAATTCCTGGAGGAACTTCCTGAGAAATTCCTGAAGGAAGCTCTAGAGGAATTCCTAGAGGAATCTCTGGAGGAACTTCCGGAAGATTTCCTGGAGGAATTTCCGGAGGAATTTCTGGAGGAACTTTCGGACGAATTCTTAGAGGAACTTCCGGACGAATTTCTGACGGTACTTCTAGAGGAACTCCTAAATGCATTTGAGTAGGATTTCATGAATGAATTTCCAAATGATTTACTGGAGGACATTCCGGAAGAAGTTTTGAAGTATTTTTAGGAGGAATTCCTGAAGGAATGTTCCAAAGATATTCTGAAGGAACTTCCGAAGGAAATTGTTAAGGAACTTCGGAACTTTCCTAACGAACTCCCGAGCTCCGAATAGATTCCTGAAGAAATTTCCGAAGGAATACCTGAAGAAACATCCGGAAGAAATTCCGGAAAGAAACTCCGAGTAAATGCATGCAAGAACTTGCGGACGAATTCCTGAAAAAGCGGAAAGGGGCCATCCAGAAACCACGTGGTCATATTTTTAAAGATTTTTAACCCCCCCCCCCTTCTCCCATGTGGCTTATCGTGGTCATTTGGCATACCCCCCTCCCCCCCCCCCCTTTGACCACGTGGTTTTTTTCAAGTAATTTTTTTTTAAAAACCATACATAACTAAAAAATATGGTTAATCCGATCAATTTTGAAGATGGACAATTTTAACTGATTCAAAATCAAACTAAACCCAGCATGGAAATTATAAATTTTCATGAATTCGAACATTTTGATTATGTTAACATATTGTAATGTGTATCAGGTATTAGTATATCTAGAACTCGCACACCTTCGATGCATCAGAAGGAAACAAAAAAATGTGGACTCACAAATATGTTATAAAAATTTTGAGAAAAATTTGTAATGGTTTAGAAATATTCCAAAATATCCCTATATATTTTTTTTTAAATTTCTTTATTTATGATTTTTTTTTAAATAATTATGAAGTTTACCACTGAATATCCCTATAGATTCCTAAGAGTATTTGGGATATTCCGTAGCTCTGGAGGTACTGGAAATTCTTAAGATATATTAACCTCAGCGAAGCATCTGAACTGAACTGAAGGTTTTTCTAAGGGCATACAAGTTTCATTCAGAATCTCAAAACTCTCTTCATTATGCCAAGATTCTATGATTCTAATCAGAACCGTAACACAATGTCCTTAATATTCCTTTGCCTGAATTATACAGTTTTGGCTTAAAATGCAAGTTTTCATTTTAAATCTACAGTCTTTAATATCTTTGGGTTCCTTTTCGTATTCTAGAATTTATTGTTATATTTTGGTATTTAACCCTCTCTGGACGATTTTTTTACAAGGATTTAACGTACATATTTAGGGGTTTCCACTCGATCTTGCCATCACTAGTATAGAAAGAACTAAAAAGTCGTACTTTTTTCGGGTGTCATAGGCCAAACTGCTCTGAAGTACATATCCTCGAAAGTATCAAAAATCATGTCAAGAAACAAAATGTCCCAAGACATGATATTACGGAGTTTTGAAACGATCCGATTAACCAAGTCCTGAGCGATATATCCGTGCATCGCTAAGCAGGTCCAGCAGGTCCATTGAGCCGATGCGATTTCATTTATTACTTTCAAGACCTTTCATGAGTCGATGTTCTAAGATACGATATCGACTGAAATGAAAACTCAGCCTAAACAATTTTAAAAAATTTCCATAACAATTAGGAAATGTCCAATAAAGAAATCATGGAATAAGCAATAAAAAAATATCAAATTTTCTACAAATAATGCAAAATTTCCATAAACAATTAAGAATTTTCCACAAAACAAAAATAAATTAACACTTTTAAAACCAAAAATTACAAACATAAAAGAAGAATTTTCCATAAAGAAATCAAAATGTTCCACGGAAAAAATACAAACATTCCATAAATTAATCAATATAAGAAAAAATATTACAAAATTTTCAACAAAATAAATATTTTTTAACAAAAATAAAACCTTTCCATGAAAAAATCAATAATGAGCATTGAAAAAAAGGAAATTTTCTATCAAAGAATATAAAAAGCAATAAAATTAAGCATGTTTCCCTTATTAACCCGTTTGAAGTTCATGGAAAATTTTATCAATTTGGTTGCTTTTCTTTCTTATTTTCTTATTTTTTATTGCTCTTTATTGATGTAGCATTGCCCAGGTGTTGCAAATGTCATAATGAACTATTTGCAGCACCGCACTCTAGGTCAATTTCCGTGCGTTTGTTTTCTTTTCCTCAAAAGCTGACCAAAAATTGTATTTTAATGACTTTTTACATTTCCCCGTTAAATTCACAAACTTTTTGTATATACAAACCTTGCGGATCCCAAAACGAATCGATTAGGGGAAAATCTTGCAAATCGGTCAACCCGTTCGCGAGTTAAATCGTCAGGAAGGAAATCTCATTTTTATTATATAGAGATTATGTGTAGAAAAAAATATCTATTTTGTGAAAATTTTTGTAATTGTTTGCTAATATTGATATTGCTAATATTGATTTATTCATGAAAATTTTGAACTTTTTTCGTGGAACATTTTGATTTCTCTATGAAAAATTCTTATTTCACAATTGCAGTTTTTGCTTTCACAAGTGCTAATTTATTATTGTTGAAATTTTTTTCGGAATTTACGCTGGAGTGGTTTTTTTTATATTAACAATTTGTAGCAAAATTTCCAAGCAAAATTTTTCACAGAGAATTGTTCAAAAATCATTCGGAATGCCAGCACTTTATCAGGATTGTATGAAATAAAGTCAAAGTTTTTACAGGCAATTTCTTTACTGGATTTTTCCTGAATATCCACAAGAAATTCTTTTGAAGTTTTTTTCTTGGATTATTGTAAAAACATGAACATTTTTCAAAATTGTAGCTGCAGTCCGCTAATGCAAAAGTGTCGGCGGCGTGATGCCAAAAACCATCTGCGGCGGTGGCGCGGCGCATTTTTTCTTTATATTTTCCTATTTTTCCTTTCCAATTTTTTTGTGGAAATTGAGACTGAATCGCAACCTGTTTTTTCGTTTATTTTTTTATGGAAATGGGCTAAGGCTAAGATGGCCAAATAACGCAGATACGCATCGACGTTGCGACCGACGCTGCGTTACCGGTTATTTTCGATGCACACCTACGTCTTTTCAACGCTGAGTTGAAAAGACGCTACGTGGGCATCGGTTCTAAGATGCGCTTTGCGTTTAATGATTTGTATTTTTTACACCGCTATTGTTATTCACCAAAAACTTTTCGTATAAAAAAAAGACCACGTGGTTCGAGAGCAACACCCCCCCCCCCCCCATGTGGCTTATCGTGGTCATTTTGCAAACCCCCCCCCCTCCCCCCATATATGACCACGTGGTTTCTGGACGGCCCCAAAGGAATAGAGAATCTGGGGTAGATATATCCATCCAAAAGCAAATTTCGTAATTCGCGAAAATGAGAGCGCGTACCTGATCATTTTTATCATGATCTGATTCGTTGTGGCTCACAAACTGCCAGTGCACTGGTAAAGTCCGGTATGGTGTCAATCATATGTTTCGAATCAAAACAAACACGATGCCACGCACACCACCATATCCAATGACAGATGAAACTGAAAACTCACGCCTTCGGAGTTTGGTCCGCTTCTTGCAATTACGAAGAAAATAGCAAATTAATAAATCTCATTACCGCTGAACAGTTCTTTAATCGCAAACAGATTAATTGTTTAATAATAATTGAATTCTAATTTGAAGAATCTCGCTGCATATTTGTAAACAAACAACAAACTGCTCGAAAAAATTTGGCGCTTGACACATGCTGTCAACTGTCAAATAGTATTACCTAAAATGCTAGTGCGAACGGTTTTGTTATTCAGAAGTAACACCTTCGAATAACATGTTATTCAGCTGTAATCTGAACAAGGCATTACAGTATTCCTTACCGTTGTCACTTCGAAGTACTTTTAGCTTGAATCCGGTCTGATTTTCAGCTAAGGCACGGAACTGGTCGAACGCGTGTAGAATTTCTGTTGTAGATCAACATCGCCTTCGAAATCAATAACTTGGACGCCTTGATTAGTGAACCGAACTTCATGGGCGCGCCGAACGATTCGACTCACCGACAACAGATTGTTCGACATTGTCGGTATAAGCTTGACATTCTTGACATCGATCGGAGGATTTTTCGAACAGCTTTTGATGAAATTCCTGACAGTTCCAGTGACAGTTCCAGTGACAGTTATCTTCATCACACCTTTATCGGCTGCTACAACAACGCAACTTGCTGGCTTCTTGTTGATCAGTAAATTACGATTCATAGTAAAATGATCCGACGCACCAGAGTCAAACACCCAACCTTCGCTGCAATTGCAGGTGTTCGTTGAGAGGACCGTGCAGAATGCTGATCCCTTCTTCTTATCGCATTTTACTTGGCATTCTCTAGCAATGTGCCCGTATCTATGACAACGTTTGCATTTCGGACCTTTTGGCTACTCAGCTGACCGGTTTTCGGTAACGCTTTGCTTCAGCTTTGATTGAAATGGCTTACTTCCGATAAACGCCGTTGTTGCCGAGGAGAACTGTACTTCCTAGAGTACCTTCGTCTTGATGCTATCGCCGGTGATTGGGGTGCCGGAGTTCTCCAACGCCATGATCATCGGATTTACTCCTCCGGAAGACCAGCAAGCAAAAGAGATACAATCCACTCATCTTCCGAAATCTCGAACCCAACGCCTCGAAGATAATGGGCGGTGGAAATGATTTCCGTCGCATACGCTTCCATATTTTCGCACGACGAAAGGGAGGTGGTGATCAGCTTCCTGGGCAGTGCTACCCGACGAGTCAGACCGGAGTCTTCAAATGCTGCTTCAAGCTTCGCCCAAACCTCACGGGCCGTTTTCGCGCCCTTAACATGTACGTAGTTTACCGGATCGAAAAGAAGAATAATCTTCGCTGTGCTCTTCTGCACTTCTTCGCGTCACCCGCCGGTAGAGTTTCATCCGCATTTGGAGTCGGCTTCACAACTTCCTACAGCTCTTCCAGCTCAAGGTAAGTTTCCACAGCGAACATCCAAGGGTGCCAGTTGCGCTCATTATTTTACTTGCTAGAAAAAAGCCTAAAAACGAATAGATTCTGAATTATTGTATTCGAACGACGACAAAGTCGGGCAGAAACAAAATCCTTAGTTGCTTAATCAAACGCAATTCAAAAGTGTGTGTGTGTGTGTTATTACAATCTAACTCCCACTGTCTGGCAGTGGCATTATGGATAGAATATTCGTGCAACTATTTAAATTTAATATAATTGCTAGAATCTTAGATCCGGGAGCTAGAAGGTGATAGCTCTATTGTAACTCCTATAGCCCATTTCAAGAACGCAAGCATTCCGAAGCTATAGACGTGTACAATAAGCCCCGCGTGATTACACCCACATATCATAAGGATATCTGAAGTGCATTCACACTTCCTGGATCAAAATTTATTTTTTTTGATCCTGGCGCGTATTTAGTAATAAACTCTATCAATATGAAAAAATGCATTTATGATAATCTCATCTAATCTATACGAACACAAATGCAGCCAGTACAAAGAAAGCATCCTGGAAAATCATTGATTTAGATGACGCCCAATAATTTTTCTTGTCAATATTGAGGCTCACTGCGTTGTGTTTGCCGCAGAGATGATTCTTCGAGATGTATCGTGTTTAAGTAGTCACTTCAACATGGTACATATCACGAATCTACAGGGGTTGAAGGATGCTAGGAGATACCGTGCCATACGCACCGCGTTCTTTTTAAGTTCTTATTTTGGTAGTTGTATATAAATATGTAGTGAAATGTATAACATTATAATAAAAGATTATATCAAATTTTATATATATTTGTAGAATATAACATCAACTAGGAGCCGAAGTTAACTCGGGATGTACACATCTTGTAGAAAAAGCTGGAAATTGTAAAGAATTTAATTATTATTTTGAATGTTTAGTATCAGATAGCAGATCATGTGCCGGGACGTCATCTGCATAAAGGTTACATGGCAGGTTGGAAGCTTTCCTTCCTGGGATGTTTTGTAGTGGGCTATGAAAATGTCAAATCATGAAAATATGAAAATTTTATAATATGAAAATAAGAAACATAAAAATATAATGTAATAGAAGAATAAAAATTGCTATATGAAAATAAAAAAACATGAAAACATGAAATTGAGAAATTAAGATACAAAAATATGAGTACAAACAAACATAAAAGCATGAGAAGCTGGTAGAATATTGTTACAGTATTTAATAGTCATCAACACAAAAAAATCTGAGATAAACTATATCGTTGAAACATAGTAAGCAAACAAACTCACTAAAACAAATGGATTTGGAAAGTTGAATTAGATATGCTTCTGAAAAGAAACTTAGAAATCTTTGGCCTGTAACAATAATCCATATCAAATATATATCGTAACAGAACCATGAGCCTGAAAATGAAGATTGAAAGTATCTTGCGTTGAAAGAACGAATGTTATAATTGTTATGAATAGTATATGTAAATTAGCCATTTAGACTACGACTCTTATAAATATATGAACAGAATGAAAAATAAAACAATTCATATGAAATATTTAAACCTTTGCGCAACTCCACGGAAGAGCTATGGTGTGGCGTCAAGTTCCTTTGCTCAAATCGTATGATAATTCATATTTGCATTTTTTTAAATCTAATGATGGAAACTTTTACAAGTTTTCAGCGTATTTTTTAAGTATTCGCACATCTCTGGATAAACTATCCCTATTTTTCCTTCCTATAGCTTAGCACTGAACAACACTCGAGATTCTGCTCCTTAGCGCAGATTGGTACTGAAACTCAAGATCGAAGTATTCGACATAAACATATATCTCAAAAATCGGAGGTAAAACCTAAGAAGAATAGTTTCAACCGTTTATGTATGCTCCTTCCTAAAGCAAGTTCCTGCTATGTACTACTTTTTCCAAAGCTTTTTTTTATTTTGTAGCCATCTGTTGGGAAAACTGAGAAACAACCACACTTTGGCAGAACTTTAGGAACTGGGACGCTTTGAAATGGAACAAAAAAGCAATGCAGTTGCCAGTATAGCTTATGTTTATTACTGACTCAGCATCTTGTGGGGCGGTATTTATATTATGTTAAGAGCAATATCTAAACGAATTGTAAAAAGAGACAATTGGAGAAAATCTTTTTTTTTGCTACGACATAGGGGTACATGGAATAATAGAATAATAATAGAATAATAATAGAATAATAATAGAATAATCATGGAATAATCTCACCGGGATTTTTTGCTTTCTCCTCTTCCTTGCTGATTTTCCTCTTGGACTTGAACATACACCCGTTTTATATAACAGATTTCCTCTTCCATCTTCGCGTACAATATTCAATTTCGAATATGATTGAATGCACACCGTTTTTCACGTCTTTAAAGCACGATTATGTGTCTATCTAGAGAACTTTTTTGTTCGGTTGCCTTTCTGCCAACACTGACATACTTTTTCCGAAAGTAGATGTAGGAAAAAAAAAACAAGTGCGATCATGCATAAGAAAAAACACTATTATTCGGCCGTGCACTCAATTTTATCACTGATCTGCCCAATATGTATTAATATTGGACACTTCTCAATGAATCTACATGTTTCACCCGAATTTTAATTTAAGTAATTCACTACAATTTATGTATTTTGTGGAACTGAAAACTAGAACGACCGTCGCGTGGCAGTGTAGCCAAAACTCTTCTTAATCAAACGCAATTCAAAAGTCCCCCTAAAATCAAATTTTCTGGTTATGATACTGATTTACCGAATATGCTTTTTTTAGGACATCTGATTTTATTACCGATGACAAACATTTTGAAGTAATAAGCCATCAGAGGCTGTGATCAGCATAGCATTTCAGGCAACGGTAAAACCCTCTGGAACCATTTGATACACAGAAGAGCTAGAAAAATTTTACATAACTGGTGCCAACCCAGAGAATGCTTCTGGTACAATTTTTAGGAGACCCATCCTAAGAAAATTCTTTTTGCATCAACAAGACATGATCTGCCGTTCTTTGAATGTTGGAATATTGCTCTCCCCACTTCAATTATTCTGGAAATTTGCTTCATCAAGAATACTGCGGACTTCTTTCTTTTTTAATTCTGCGAAAATCCTCCATCGGTTATCTAGGAGTTTATTAAAGAGTTTAAGGGTATTAAGGAGTTTCTTTTATCCAGAAGTTCTGAAGAATAATTACATTTCCCAGAATGCCTTGAGGGGAAACGCAAACAATCTATGCTAAATAAGCTAGTTTTCAGCTGAAGTAGCTTGTATTTGGCAATATAAGACCTAATAAGAATCAGCATTCAATGTTTGTTGGGTTGGGAATGGCCACTCGTTATTATTATCGAAATTATTCCGGGAATTCCTCCGGAAGTTTCTCCGGGAATTCCTCCTCCAAAATTGACCAAACATTTTTTTTTTCAACGATTTCAATTTGGGGTTAATATGACCCCGGATCACAAGCAACGTAAGTTTTTTTTAATAAAAGTACAATGTTATTTTCAAGATTTTTTGAGCGAATTTATACCTAGGGGACAGATTTCGGCGAGTTTTACCAAACTATCAACTGATATGCAGAGAAAGCTGAACGCCCTGGCCGAACGCTCATCTACGGCGAGTCTCACCGTCAATGTCACCCAGACCAAATATTTGGATGTCAACACGAACAACCCTCCAATTTTACGATAGCCGGGAAAGCAGTGGAGAAGGTCAAATACTTATAATATCTTGGCAGCCAGTTAGCGTCGGACGGTGAAACCACGATCGACATAAGCACGGACCAACAAAGCAAGGGCTGCATCTGCGAGTTTGCGAAATATATGAAGATCCATCAAGATTGATTGATTAATTTTCATAATTTGAGAGGCTTTTAGCCCTTTGCTGGCTGACCTCTGAAAACAACAAGATCAGTCAATGCACTAAATTTTGAATATTCAACTCTAACGAGAACTCTGTGTTGTTATATGCCAGTGAGACTTGGTTTGTATCATCAGAGATCACGCAGAAATTGCAAGATTTCATCCACCGATGTCTACGTTTTATAATTCGGGCATGGTAGCCTCACAATTGGATCTCGAAAGCTGAGCTCCTTCGACGATGCCATCAAAAACCGATACCAACAGAAATTCGAGAGCCTAAATGGAGTTGGGTGGGCCAGACGTTACGAAAGAGGGGGACGAAATCTTCTAGCAAGCGTTGGACTAGAATACGGCAGGCCATCGCAGCAGAGCCAGACCCAGATGCTCGTAGTGACGCAGCCTCAACAAAGAAAAAAAAGAAGTCAATAGGAATCCTGGACCTAGGTCAATGCTAAAGCGAGCATCCGCTCACGATGGAGATCTTTTATGTTGGCCCTATGTACCGCTCCGGGTACTCAGGACACATGATTGAGTGTTCGCCGGGGAAAATATGTTATCGCATTCCCTTTAATACAACCTATATTCTAAATGCGCTGGCTTGGGTCATTCCTTATAGTGAAGCTATGTAATGAAAAGGAATTTTGTTTGTTTTTCACCTTGTCATAAGATGATACATATCACTAAACTCCACCAATTCTCCTAAGAAGTGCGATTAATTGTAACTGCATTGACTCGTCTTATGATAAGCGAAGATATTAAACATATGTTTCTATTCAACAGTATTGTTTTCCCATGTGATTAGAGTGAAAGCATTTAAAAAAGTTTTATAAAACTAGTAAAAAATGTGGAAACATTCGTAACAACATTTGATCGGAATGTAATGACACCTAATTTCCCAAGTCACGCATTAAAGATACTTCTCATAAAAATTCAGTTTTTGCCAGCATAGAACATGAAAAAGAGCAAACTTCGGCATCATCGTCAATGTTCATTACTGTTCGAAACTAAATTGAGCTCTCGGCTTCAATGAATCTCAATTCGCATCGAGTAAGGCAATTTCGTAACACCAGTTAATTCTGTTTAACGCTTCCATTCGATTCAATTACAAAACATTATCTCCTGGAAAATCCCTTCGGAGCTCAGGATATTTATAGCCCGGTACATAGGTACAATATCAACAGCAGGCCAACCAAAAGGGAGTTCCCATTGGTACACAAAGGTGCACAGAGGCCGGGAGTGGGAGAAAACCGCAATATTTTTTAGAGTTACAAACATTTCTATCATTGGGGAGATCTGCGGTTTGTGTGCGCGAGAGCAGGTGAATGGACAAAATAAATCAAATTAAAAAAAATTATCCATTTCCGAATCTGTGAGAAAAACCTAAACACGTGCTTATTTTAAGAAACCAACAACACATTTGAATGCATTTTGAAGTTTCATCCAACGATTTCCCAAAAGCCTGTCACTGTGCAAGGCCGCAAACTCGGAAACATGCGATAAATTCCACAGAAAGTGAAATAAAAACTGACCAGAATCGAAAGCTGAGCTGAACTGGAATGGGTCAGTGGCGAAAAACACGTTTCACATTCCACACCTTTGGCCCTGTTGCTGCAACAGCGTAGAGCGGTGGATGTGTCGGGGTGTGTGAGCGAGTTCCGTTTCGGAAGGCGAAATTTTCAACTGGGAAAACACAACCAACAGAACGAACGGGGAAAAAAATCCTTTCATACAAAAGTAATCTTCCGTATAGAGAGTAATAAACGAATTCTATGCGCGGTGGTGGGACACTCCGGCGGGGCTGCTGGTCGGGGTCGGGGAAAACTATGATGAATGGCACCAAAGCGGGAGAAAGTTTCGACTCCCGTTCCGCTGCCGGAAGGAGTGTAAAAAAATATAAGCCTTTTTACTCGTTCCAAATGGTAGCTGGCAGGTAAGAGTGCACTGGATAGGTATCGTATTACAACTGCGAGGTTGTTACCAACACTGATCGCTTGCGGGAGCGCGAAAGGCCACGGTCAGATGTGGGGAAGTTCCGTGCCGCGCAGCCGAACAGTGGCTCCTAGAGATGAGCACAAGTTGATTCGTTCTAACGTGGAAAACAATAAAAATGTATATTCTTTAAAATATGTGTAACTAGTAAAATGAGATCCATTTTTTTATGAAACTGCGTAAAATCATGAAAACAGACAAATGTATGGAAAACTTTTACATTCTTACACACCAAGAACTTTCATGAGCATCCCCAAACACGCTGATCATAGCAGGGTGCGGAAAAAGGAAAACTTTTTGAATCAAAGCGGAATACGAAAAAGTGCCACCTGCTACGGTGTTGTTTTCTATATAAATATGAAAATATACTTTAGGTAACGTGTTCATGAAGCGCCGATAGAAGAGTTTTCAGAACGGAGAACGGACGGAAACAAAAAAAAATGTTCCCAGCAGTCCTATGAGAAATGGTCAAATATGAGCAATTTTATGTTTCCCTTGTTGTCTCCTGTGCACAGTGTTTCCTTTAGTTTAAATTCTTGTGATCCTGGCTTTTCTTTTCTGAATCGACAGACCGATGAATTAAGTTCGTTTTTCTGTGGACTCTGTTGCGGTGTTTAACCAATTTTAGACTTGGATGCTTTAAATCTAAATGAGTAGAAGCTTGGGTCTTGGAAAAAAGTTCGCAATAATTTTGCCTTTTTGCCTTTCTCGTATACTAAGTATACGTAAAGGCTATAGGATCACTCCAAAACCGAACTTTTGATAGAAGGCCCGGGGACCCATAGTGTTATATACCAATCGACTCAGTTCGACGAATTGAGGTGATGTCTGTATGTGTGTATGTATGTGTGTGTGTGTGTGTGTGTGTGTGTGTGTGTGTACAAAAATGTGAGACACACTTTTTGGTATTTAGCATTATCCAATTTGCTCGCAACAAGTTCCATTCGACGTAGAATTCAATCCCATTGTTTGCTATTGAAAATTAGATCCATCGGACATTGCGTTCCGAAGTTATGGCGAAAAAACTGTTTTAACGTGCAAAAAAAAAGCAAAACCCCCTACCTCAGATTTGAACTCGTGATCTCTGGGGTGAGAAGCGCTAACTATACCACAGCACCATCAATACACTTAACATGTGAGAAGATACATACAAATATTAATCATCGAATGGGAGATATGTTTATTGCCTCTATATAGCATTAGAGTTTATCCTGTAGGGTAAATGTTCTTATACTGGAAGTACTAATGAAATGAGAAAAGATAATATTTGTTTTTATCGTTGGTGATTGAAAATATACAGTTCCGTTACATTAGCTAATAGATAAAATATTGATTTTAAAATTAGATTTATTTCATCTAATCAATTATTCAAAATCTCTTCGTACCCTATGGATACATTGTTGCTTCAATGGGGGTAAAAGTTGCTTCACCATTGATGTGGGGAAGTCAATTTTGTTATGAAAAATTATATTGGTGTGATAGAATAATTACGTCATACCGCTTCAACTAACGAAAGGAAACATATGTGTACAATAATAGGAAATATCAATAAGAACCTACCTGCTACCTCCACTAAAAGTAAGGGTGCCATATGGAAATTACAAATAATAAGTAATTTGGGGTGACCGTTTTACGATAGCATATCCGTTCAGTAACTGAAAACCCTCTTGTATGCTAACCGTCAGACATAACTTTTCTCATGTCTTATTGCTATCATGCGCTAAGAAAAACACAATTACCCTATATCGCATACTCAAAAAGCATCGTGCATTGTTCAACGCTCTCCCGTACGAAAGCGCGTGAAAGAAAGAATGGCAATGTGCCGTCGCCCAGATGGCGGCCCTCATATAAATGTCAGACTAAACAAATCTTTCACATTTTAAATTGCCCACAAAATTTTTTTTAGGATATGCTTTATAGCATCAACTTTTACCAAGTCATCAAAAATTTAATTTACAAGGTACAATCAACAAATTGAGCAATTAGCTCATTTACAATATGTGTAAAATTGAAATAATATGTGCTTCGCAAAAAAAACGAATCTTTTTTGAGGTTTTGTACGAGTTTCCGTCACTGCGCATCGATCGGCTCAACCATCGTAGCATCAGCACAGCCCGTACAGCACGCCGAGCTTCTGTTCTATTTTTAGCACTGATAGAAGTAAATACCTATGAGGCAAGAAAGCACATAGGTAGATCATTTTGACGTCTGGCGGTCGTCACAAGAACCACGAAAAAAGTTCTGTTGGCGCCGAAGTGCTTGAGCAGCATAGGGGGGTGTATGTTTCTTGCGTTGTCTGCTTGTAAATTCAATCAGTTTTGTGAGTTTCTGGAAATCTCGGGTACTTATTCAAAAGGACGTATGTGATTTTGTAAACAAAGATTCAAACGTCGATTTGTCCAATCTGATAGCACTCCCACGCAAACCATCACTACAGACAGGCAGCGGAAGCCTTCGGCTACATGTTGGTGGTGTTGGATTGCGTGGGAGAGTCATCAGATTGGATTAACCGACGTTTGAATCTTTGTTTACAAAATCACATACGTCCTTTTGAATAAGTACCCGAGAAATATTCACAATGTTATGATGGAATAAAATTTAATTTTAAATCAAAAAATGATTTTAAATTTAAACAATCGATTTAACGACTATATAATATAACAACATAATTATTGTGATTTGCTTTTTGTTGATTCCAAAAGACGTATGCTGTGGGAGATTAGGAGAAAAACTCACACAGCATACTCTACCATACCACAAAAACGTTCTCGAATTCGTCTTTTGGAATACGCAAAAAAAGCAAATCAAAATAATTATATGATATTATATTATATTGAAAATTGCTTTATTGCATTTATACATAATCGCATATTTGTATCATCTTCATTTTTAATTAATTTTTCAGTCCATAAATTGTCACCAAAAGTTTTTAAGTATATCACTGATTAAACAATGGAATTATTTTTATTCATACGGCATAAAGCAGGGCGAATATTTTTCTGAATTTTGTCTACCCCTTGGATATATCAATTTGAAAGAAATGCAGCAAAAAGTGTTGGTAATTCAACGACATGTGGTCGGGGCTTAGCTAAATCGCACCAAGCGGCTTTTTGACTGACTTGTGGTATTTCGTTCGCAAAAATAAAACGGACATCATTCCATATCAATTTTTACGTACATTTGTTACAGTTATGAGGTTGAGGGATATCCATACGATTTGTGATCAATTAAATCTGCTAATCAAAAATTTGAGTAGAAAAATGGGTTATTTTTTATTGGCGCTCAGTGCGATTTGCCAGAACCCCGGCCATGTGGAAACACACATATTCTCAACAAATGAATATTCATTATTATCGATTAAATTAGATAAATTCTACAAGCGACAAATTTATTCCCATTATAAATAACAGTTAGTTTGATTGAATGTTGCACTTATTCGCATGACCCAAATTTTCAGTTTTCACAATAATTTTCATACAAAATTTAAATGACATGTGCACAATTAAATTACATCCAAACTTGTAAAAAATTTCGGAGGATTATTGAAATAGCAAATGCAATCGTTTGAGCACCGGGGACAGAAAAGTCAAAATTTGAATCACTTTAATGTACATTATACGGTACAAGTTTCAATAAAAATTAAGTGAGAAAACATCGACAATATTGAAACTGTGAAATTGATGTTGTAAATTAGCGAACTATTTTCGATAACAGAAAAGGAAAGCAAATTAATAATTTGAGAAACTGCATATATCCATTTTACAAAATTTCGAGAAAACAAAAAAAACTGTTTTTGAACAAATTGGTACCGAATCTTTCGATTTCTTCGCTACATATCAACAGTTTTTTTGCAAATCTCACAACCCTGGGGTACTTCCAATGCGAAAACTGTAAGCAGTACTCCATAATTGCTCTTCAAAGTACATATGTAGTTTCTCAAACAAACAATTTTTTTTTCATATATTCCTCAACAAATTTTTTTTTGGTATTTTTTGCCAGATTGGACGAGGATTCAGAATATATAAAAATCTCATTTTGGCCAAAAATGTTAACAACATATTAAATGAGTACTCGACCTTTCTAGCACAGTTCGAACAAAAACTGCAAATTTTCGTTCAATTAGATGTAATAATAAATTAACCTCCGTGTTAAACAACACAAAGTTATAGGTTAATTTAAATTTACACTGTAATTTTCAAGTTCATGTTATAATGGAAAATGAAAAAAAATGGATCTGGAGAAGAATCGAACTATGGCCCGCAGAGTGAGAGCCTATGCCGTATGCCACTCGGGCATTTCCACTTCTTGAACGTGAGGCGATCAATGTGTAACAGGTTAAGCATTCTGGTGATTCAATTATTCTTCATCAAAATGTTTGAGACTCAGTAGGTATACTGAATGCATCACAGATTTCTCGTCGAAATGTTTGAAAAGATTAAGTTATTGCAATGAAATGGCCACTTTGTTGGAAGTTGGAACATTCGAATATATCTATTTGATTAATGTTTATATGAATAAAATAAGCACCAGTTGCAGTTTGCATAAAATGGAATGGGATTTGTTTTAGCAGCCACGTGCTCGCACAACAAGGTTTCCGTTAGACGCTAGTAAAATTAAGTCATACTGAATCGAAATATCAACGAATTTATCGTTTACATCACAGAAATTGAAAATTATGATCTGGTACACATTCTCTAAGGACATTTTCGTGGCTTTCATAATATTTTACTGCGAGGTTTTCTGAATCGTTTTAGGACCACAATCTACAAAAGATGGGCTCGATTGGTTGCGTCCCCGCATTCCGCATCGCGTTTTATATTTACATGATGAATAGTGATAGAAATCTCACTTTTAATTTTTTTGCCATTCTAATTTCCAAACAAACTATAAACGCGATGCGGAAAGCAGTATAAAGCGGTATAAAGCGCAAGATTTTTTTTTAAGAATGAAAACTTCGCTTATGTTGGTTCATCCCAAGTAACATTTTAAGTTTTATTACGCTCTTGAAGAGCATAATTTACTCTACTAGAGTGTTATAAAACCATCATAAAACCAAAATGTTACTAGGGATTCAAAGTTAATTTCCTATGTTTCGGGTATTAAGCCACCCGGAGGAGAAATTAATTAATATGTCTGAAACTCGATTTATGCATATGCACCACATAGATAGATTTAGCTGATAGCTTTAGCTCGGAAAAGGTATTGGAGTAACCAGACATAGTAATTCGCTTATTTTGGTATATTACAAGAAGCAGCTAGGAACAAAATTCTTGAAAAGTACGTTTTCTATCTTTAATCATCATAAAAAATATAAAAAACGATATGATGGAAATAATGGGATCTATCCCAATTAATTGCTGTTCTGACTTCTCTAACTTTTCGCGATATATTTTATGATGATCGAGAAAGGCATCATCACCGCTAGGTGGATTAATCTGACCATGACCCATTTTTTGCTTCACGCACTACAATACTATTCATGCAAATGCTAAGACCACGTTCAGACTATGAGCTATATCACTTGATGCAGAGAACCTTATGAGACGTCATATGTACACTCAGTGAACTGGACTATCGAAATTCATAACTGGCGCCTTATGAATCTTCGACTGATTATTCCACCAACAGTGATTCTTATACGCAGTTACCTTCCTGAGTAATCAAGCGTCGATGGGCGTGTGGTCTACATACCGGCCTTCCGACCCCGACGTCCATGGTTTGAACCCAGTCTGCCGCACTTCACTTTTTTTCAAATGAAAATCATCATTCATAAGGCAACATATTGAAATTCATACCGATTCCTTGTGGCAAATTTTCATAAGGCGTTTGATTGAAAATCATACGTCCATTTTCCTCAGTGTACTGATTGCCGTTAAAACTAAATATGTAAACTTTGATGTCAAGTACTCTATATCAAGTGATATATCTCGTAGTCTGGAAGGCACATAATGCACGTACTCTAATACTGCTCATAAAAGCAATACTATCCCATGAGTTCAATTCTCGATATGAAATCGCTTTTATAAAGATAACACAAAAATTAAGTCGAAACACACGCCTAGTTTCAGTTGGAATAGTGTCACGGAAGAATAATTGCTATAGAAGTACAGCTTGAACCCACTAGACCCCAGACAAGTCAAAATCATAAATAAAGAAAGAGAAAAGGTCGAAACCAAAGCATTTATTTTCTCAGAAAAAATAGCATTAACCAGTTTAAATCTATTTATATAGTTGAATAGTATCATAGAACATCATATTTAGCGATTGTATATTATTACAAAGTCCTCTAACGACTGAGATTCATAATGAATGCTTTACTACAATAAATTTTTTAATAGTTCGGACTCTGGTAGTAGACCGTTTTTTAAAGGAAAGCAATATTCCATTCCCGTTCGCCTTCACGGATGTTTCGTTGTACTTGCTCAAAGCATTCTTGTCGAGTTCTTGAGGAACAATTGCTGGCTTGGCAATGGACTGTGCTACATCGCCTTTGTTGTTTTCCGGTCCACAGGCAACCAGCCGCTTCTTACCACTTACACCGGTGAACATTGTCCTGATTCTTTTGGCTGTGACCATTTAAGGTATGTTTCGGACGGATACTTCTCAGAGTTTCACTACTCTGTCAATTCCGGATGATTCTGATGAAGTACGCGTGCGAGGTAGATCTATCGCTCTAAACCCTTCTTGAATACTGCCAACTTTCCCCGTTCGACTTCCAGTTGATGCTCCAAATCCAAGAGTCCTTCGTCGATACATTGGATAGAGGGGTCATCTGACCGCGGTGATGACCAATGCCAGTCACATTAATCACGACCTGCATGAATTTAGTTCCTGATGGAATGCTCTGCTTATCCTATCCACATATAGGGCCAGACGATTTCTGTGGATCCTAGCCTACAAACTTGGTACTTGGATACAATCTGCCAAACAAATAAATTCAAACTACTAACCTTTTATATTTTTACATGTTTTCAGCTGCCGTACCATTATATTTTTACCAAAAAGTTAAAAAAATTTAAACTTCTAAAGATTTATGACCAGAGGTCCAATCTGGAATATCTGTTTATGTTTTGACATATTTCAGATTGGACTGACAACTGACAAGTTGCGCAAAAGACGACAGATCTGGGAGATATTGTCGGTAATGCAGATTGGACGTTTTGCACTGGTAATTTTTTTTAGACAAAAACAAAAAAAATAGTGTAATTTTCAAATTGACCGCTAATATTAGGTGGAATATTGAGAGAACACACCCTAATCTGTGTTGTCAATGTGTTGATTAAATTTAAATATTACGGACTTTCACATAAGGATCAGTTTTCACAATAATTTCCATACAAACTTTTAATGGCGTGTGTACACTGAGGAAAATGGACGTATGATTTTCAATCAAACGCCTTATGAAAATTTGCCACAAGGAATCGGTATGAATTTCAATATGTTGCCTTATGAATGATGATTTTCATTTGAAAAAAAGTGAAGTGCGGCAGACTGGGTTCAAACCATGGACGTCGGGGTCGGAAGGCCGGTATGTAGACCACACGCCCATCGACGCTTGATTACTCAGGAAGGTAACTGCGTATAAGAATCACTGTTGGTGGAATAATCAGTCGAAGATTCATAAGGCGCCAGTTATGAATTTCGATAGTCCAGTTCACTGAGTGTACAATCAAACTACATCCAAACTTGTTAAAAATTTAGGAGGATTAAGCAAATGGCAAATGCAATCGTTTGAACATCTGGAGACAGAAAAGTCAAAATTTGATTCACTCTAATGTACATTATATGGTACAAGTTGCAATAGAAATTAAGTGAGAAAACATCGACGATATTGGAATTGTGAAATTGATGATGAAAATTAGTGAACTATTTTCTATAACAGAAAAGGAAAGCAAATTATTCATTTGTTTGAGAAACTGCATATATCCATTTTACACAATTTCGAGAAAACAAAAAAAAAACGTTTTTGAACAAATTAGTACCGAATCTTTCGATTTCTTCGATACATATCAATAGTTTTTGGCAAAACTCACAACCCTGGGCATTTCCAGTGCGAAAACTATAAGCAGTATTATTATAATTGCTACAGTATAATTGCTCTTCAATGAGTAGTTTGAATTTTTTCATATACAAATATTTTTTGTTTGTTATTTTTTGCCAGATTAGGTATATAATATTATAGGTTATAGAATATATAAAAATCTCATTTTGTCCAAAAATGTTACATATGCAGTTTCTCGAACAAACGATTCATATAGAATCCATAGCCTATATAGCCTGCTATAGCCATATACATATTAAATGAGTACTCGACCTTTCTAGCATAGTTCGAACAAAACCTGCAAATTTTCGTTCAATTAGATAAATTGACCTCCGTGTTAAACAACATAAAGTTATAGCTTAATTCAAATTTACACTGTAATTTTCAAGTGCATATTATAATGGAAAATAAAAAAAATTGATCCGAAATTGAAGAATCGAACTTAGGTCCCCAGAGTGAGAGCCCATGTCGTACGCCACTCGGGCATTTCCACTTCTTGAACGTGAGGCGATCAATGTGTAACAGGTTAAGCATTCTGGTGATTCAATTATTCTTCATCAAAATGTTTGAGACTCAGTAGGTATGCTGAATGCATCAGAGATTTCTCGTCGAAATGTTTGAAAAGATTGAGTTATTGGAATGAAATGGCACCTTTGTTGGAAGTTGGAACATTCGAATATATCTATTCGAATAATGTTTATATGAATAAAATAAGCACCAGCTGCGGTTTGCATAAAATTCAATGGGATTTGTTTTAAAAGCCATGTGTTCGCACAACAAGGTTTCCGTTAGACGCTAGTAAAATTAAGTCATACTGAATCGAAATATCAACAATTTCATCGTTTACATCACAGATATTCTGTATGGGGGTGTGTCTTTCTGTGTACTTGTTATAATTAAAAGCCTTGTATCTTTTGTTTTTTCATTTTGTATTATAATAACCATAATTATACAAATACAATTTTAAACTCTTCCAGCTTGTTACCATTCATCAATCTGAAACAGGCGAAATATGAGATACGACTATAGTATACAGTTTTGTATGAAAAAGAATCAACCAGAGCCAGAGAATTCATATAAATCAAATATTACAAGAAAGACAAGATAGCAAGTATAAGAATACTTACCCTCCAACACGCAGAAGAATCTTGCAAGATTGAAACAACTATTTCGATTGTTGCACCAAACTACGTGCATATTGTTGTTTCAATCTTCAACATTGTTGTTTCAACGATGATTCATTGCTTCTATCAATTGAACATTATTGTTGTTTCAATCCTGCATCGCATGATTGAAACAATAATAATATCGTTGTTCTGGCAACTATTTCGTAATATGAAAAACCTGTAGAAACTGATCAACATAAATCATTCTGTCTACAAGAAGTAAGTATGGAGCAGAGGTAAGGTGGATGACTCTTACTCCCCTTGTAACTAGTTCGATTCTGCTTCTGTCATATTTTCCTATTTTGTTGATGTCATCGTAGTGTCGATAAAGTAGTTTCGTAGCATTTTCGAAAGTGAAAACAACCATACAAATAGTTGTTTTCTGATGTAACATTTGACAGTGACAGCTGAAAAGCATGGTTGAAACAAATATATCCGATAGTTGAATCAACTATCGCGTATGGTTGATTCAACCCTATTTGTGGTTGTATCAACCAAAAATATTGTTATTCATAAATCAATGCAAAAATATTGTTGATTTGAAGCAGAATCAGGTTGATTCTACCACATATTTTTCTCCGTGAATACCTTTTCCGAGCTAAATCTATCACATGTTGTGCATATGCATAAATCGAGTTTCAGACATAGTAATGCACTTATATTTGCTCCTACCGGCAAAAATGTTGAAAAGTACGTTTTCTATCACTAATCATCATATAAATATAAAACACGATATGATGGAAAAAATGGGATCTATCCCCATTATTTTCTATTTTGACTTCTCTAATATTTCACGATATATTTTATGATAATCGAGAAAGGCATCATCACCGCTAGGTGGATTAATCTGGGTTTTTTAAATAAAAAATGAATGGAAACGAGTTCGTTCACGTTTTGCTATTATAGAGTGATAGGAACTTATTTCATAGGATCATAAATTGCTCCTTTTTTAAATGGTTAAAAAATTAGGACAACTCGTTAATGAATCATGTCCCCTATTTTTACAAAGGCTGCACATGCGTAATTATGTGTTGTTATATATTGTTATCGTTTCAAAAAAAAAATTAATTTTAGTTTTGTCTTTCTTGTATGCTAAATATACGCAGACGCTATATGTTCGCTCCACAAACAAACTTTTATAGGAGGCCTGCAGACACACAGTGTTATACACCAATCGGCTCAGCTCGAAGATGATGTCTGTTTGTGCGTGTGTATGTGTGTGAAAGTATGTGCGCAAAAAAAAATCACTGATTTGTTGGCACTTATCCTTAACCGATTTATTCACAACAAGTTGCATTCGACAGGAAACCCTGTCCCATTGTTTCGTATTGAAAATTGATCGAATCGCTATATGGCTTAAAATACAACTTTTTTATATGCATGAGAAGGGCATCAGGGTTTTTTGAGTGTCTTCTTCTTCTTCTTCTTCTTATTGGAATTACATCCCCACACACACTGGGACAGAGCCGCCTCGCAGCTTAGTGTTCATTAAGCACTTCCACAGTTATTAACTGCGAGGTTTCTAAGCCAGGTTACCATTTTTGCATTCGTATATCATGAGGCTAGCACGATGATACTTTTATGCCCAGGGAAGTCGAGACAATTTCCAATCCGAAAATTGCCTAGACCGGCACTGGGAATCGAACCCAGCCACCCTCAGCATGGTCTTGCTTTGTAGCCGCGCGTCTTACCGCACGGCTAAGGAGGGCCCTGAGTGTCTACTTTACCGTAAACTTTAGCCGATTGTTTCTTAGGACACTTTGTTCCAATGTTTCAAGCTGAAAACCACAACAATGTTGCAGCAGGAAAAATATAAGTACTAAAACACTAGTGGCGCTGGTGCCAAACTGTGCTACAACAAGCTTCAATTGGCCATAGTTTATGCATCATGCTGTAATGCATGTTTGGTTTCATCACCAACATCGGTTTGACACGTATAGCTCCAGTACTTTGGCTGCCAGGTCGAAGTAACTTAGATGTTAGTCATGCGAACAGCAACGACATAAGCAATCTTTTACTTTTGAATCAACTGAAAACTGCAGCCCTTTTAATAAAATGCGATTATCTCGCATCTATAACTTCATAATTAACCTATTTTTTCAAGTCTTTATTTCGTTTTTTTTATTTTGTAAATAAGTTAATCAAAGTTAGCAGACAACGTAACTCAAAAATTGATCTTTCAATTTGAACGCGTATCGTAGCCACTTTAATTTATCTTTGAAAATTACTTTACGTTTCAAGCTATTTGTTAAAATAATTAAAAAAAATGTTACGATGCAGCCTCTACGGTGTCCACGAATTAGCAGGTTGGCGTCGCAGGTTCAATGTAGGCCGAAAAAGAACAAATTGGAAAGGAATTTGAAGCATTTTCCATTTCAGGCCATCTAAGGATTCCAAAAACAAGATTCAAGGTCAACACGCGTAACGAAAGATCTGTTTTCTCATTTTAATAACGAATCTTACTCGTAGTATGTAATCGTTTGAACCAAACTGAATGTGATATCATAAAGTATGGAAGTCACATAAAGAGTTCCACCGGAAGTATCTTCACGAATCACGAATAATCTTCACGGTAGGTCATACAGGATTTCCTCCGGAAGCTGCTCCAGTACTGCGAAAGTTTTCACACGGGTCATATGGCCAAACAGGCCATTTAGTGGAAAAATTAGTATGGCCGAATAGGTCGTTTGGCCAAAAATGCCTTCTTACTCTTCATTTCCTATTTGTCAATTCTCACTGTGAAATTGGAAGCGCAAAGTGAGAAATCAGAAATAAGAAATGATGAGAGAAAAAACAGAAGTGAGATGCTTCACATCTCACTTCTCACTCATCACTAATCGATTCCACTCACACTTTCACAGAGAGTTTACTTCCCCCACTTCTCACTGTAAGAAGTAGAAGTTAGAAATGATGAGCGAGAAGAGTGAAATCAGATACCTCATTTCTCACTGCTCTCTCATCATTCCTTTTCTCCTTTCTCACTTCTTTTAAGTAACTTTTAACATGAGATGTGAGAAGTAATCAATGAGGAGTGAGAAGTGAGACGTATAACAGCATTTTTGACTAAATGACATTTGAAAAGAGGCTTCCGAGCCTCTTGAAAGGAGGCTTCTGAGCCTCTTGAAAGTAGGCTTCCAAGTCTCTTAAAAGAAGGCTTCCAAGTCTCTTAAAAGGAGGCTTCCGAGCCTCTTGAAAAGAGGTTCCCGAGCCTCTTGAAAGGAGGCTCCCGAGCCTCTTGAAAGGAGGCTCCCGAGCCTCTTGAAAGAAGGCTCCCGAGCCTCTTGAAAGAAGGCCCCTGAGGCTCTTGAAAGAAGGCTCCCGAGCTTCTTGAAAGGAGGCTCCCGAGTCTCTTGAAAGGAGGTTCCCGAGCCTCTTGGAAGGAGGCTCCCGAGCCTCTTGAAAGAAGGCTCCCGAGGCTCTTGAAAGAAGGCTCCCAAGCTTCTTGAAAGGAGGCTCCCGAGCCTCTTGGAAGAAGGCTCCCGAGGCTCTTGAAAGAAGGCTTCCGAGCCTCTTGAAAGGAAGCTTCCGAGCCTCTTGAAAGGAGGCTTCCGAGCCTCTTGAAAGGAGGCTTCCGAGCCTCTTGAAAGGAGGCTTCCGAGCCTCTTGAAAGGAGGCTTCCTGGCCTTTTGAAAGGAGGCTTTGAGCCTCTTGAAGGAGGCTTCTGAGGCCTCTTGAAAGGAGGCTCTGAGCCTCTTGAAGGAGGCTTCCAGGCCTCTTGAAAGGAGGCTTCCGAGCCTCTTGAAGGAGGCTTGAGCCTCTTGAAGGAGGCTCTGAGCCTCTTGAAAGGAGGCTTGAGCCTCTTGAAAGGAGGCTTGGAGCCTCTTGAAAGGAGGCTTGAGCCTCTTGAAAGGAGGCTTTGAGGCCTCTTGAAAGGAGGCTTGAGCCTCTTGAAAGGAGGCTCTGAGCCTCTTGAAAGGAGGCTTCCAGGCCTCTTGAAAGGAGGCTTCCAGGCCTCTTGAAGGAGGCTCTGAGCCTCTTGAAAGGGGAGGCTTCTGAGCCTCTTGAAAGGAGGCCTGAGCCTCTTGAAAGGAGGCTTCTGAGCCTCTTGAAAGGAGGCTTCTGAGCCTCTTGAAAGGAGGCTTCTGAGCCTCTTGAAGGAGGCTCTGAGCCTCTTGAAAGGAGGCTTCCAGGCCTCTTGAAAGGAGGCTTCCAGGCCTCTTGAAAGGAGGCCTGAGCCTCTTGAAAGGAGGCTTCCAGGCCTCTTGAAGGAGGCTGAGCCTCTTGAAAGGAGGCTTGAGCCTCTTGAAGGAGGCTTCGAGCCTCTTGAAAGGAGGCTCTGAGCCTCTTGAAAGGAGGCTTCTGAGCCTCTTGAAGGAGGCTGAGCCTCTTGAAAGGAGGCTGAGCCTCTTGAAAGGAGGCTTCCAGGCCTCTTGACAGGAGGCTTCTGAGCCTCTTGACAGGAGGCTTCTGAGCCTCTTGACAGGAGGCTTCTGAGCCTCTTGACAGGAGGCTTGAGCCTCTTGAAAGGAGGCTCTGAGCTCTTGAAAGGAGGCTTCTGAGGCCTCTGAAAGGAGGCTTCTGAGCCTCTTGAAAGGAGGCTTGAGCCTCTTGAAAGGAGGCTTCTGAGCCTCTTGAAAGGAGGCTTCCGGGCCTCTTGAAAGGAGGCTTCCAGGCCTCTTGAAAGGAGGCTTCTGAGGCCTCTTGAAAGGAGGCTGAGCCTCTTGAAAGGAGGCTTCTGAGCCTCTTGAAAGGAGGCTTCCTGAGCCTCTTGAAAGGAGGCCTGAGCCTCTTGAAGGAGGCTTCCAGGCCTCTTGAAAGGAGGCTTGAGCCTCTTGAAAGGAGGCTTCTGAGCCTCTTGAAAGGAGGCTTCTGAGCCTCTTGAAAGGGAGGCTTCTGAGCCTCTTGAAAGGAGGCTTCTGAGCCTCTTGAAAGGAGGCTGGGCCTCTTGAAAGGAGGCTTCCAGGCCTCTTGAAAGGAGGCTTCCAGGCCTCTTGAAAGGAGGCTTCCGGGCCTCTTGAAAGGAGGCTTCCGAGCCTCTTGAAAGGAGGCTCTGAGCCTCTTGAAAGGGAGGCTCTGAGCCTCTTGAAAGGAGGCTCTGAGCCTCTTGAAAGGAGGCTCTGAGCTCTTGGAAAGGAGGCCTGAGCCTCTTGAAAGGAGGCTCTGAGGCCTCTTGGAAAGGAGGCCTGAGCTCTTGAAGGAGGCTCCTGAGCCTCTTGAAAGGAGGCCCTGGGCCTCTTGAAGGAGGCTCCTGAGCCTCTTGAAGGAGGCCTGAGGCCTCTTGAAAGGAGGCTCTGAGCCTCTCTTGAAAGGAGGCTTCTGAGCCTCTTGAAAGGAGGCCTGAGCCTCTTGAAAGGAGGCCTGAGCCTCCTGAAAGGAGGCCTGAGCCTCTTGAAGGAGGCTTCGAGCCTCTTGAAAGGAGGCTTCCGGGCCTCTTGAAGGAGGCTTCTGAGCCTCTTGAAGGAGGCTTCCTGAGCCTCTTGAAAGGAGGCCTGAGCCTCTTGAAAGGAGGCTTCTGAGCCTCTTGAAAGGAGGCTCTGAGCCTCTTGAAGGAGGCTTCTGAGCCTCTTGAAAGGAGGCTTCCAGGCCTCTTGAAAGGAGGCTGAGCCTCTTGAAGGAGGCCTGAGCCTCTTGAAAGGAGGCTTCTGAGCCTCTTGAAAGGAGGCTTCCGGGCCTCTTGAAAGGAGGCCTGAGCCTCTTGACAGGAGGCTTCTGAGCCTCTTGAAAGGAGGCTCTGAGCCTCTTGAAAGGAGGCTTGAGCCTTTGAAAGGAGGCTCTGAGCCTCTTGAAAGGAGGCTTGAGGCCTCTTGAAAGGAGGCTTCTGAGCCTCTTGAAAGGAGGCTTCCAGGCCTCTTGAAAGGAGGCTTCCAGGCCTCTTGAAAGGAGGCTTCTGAGCCTCTTGAAAGGAGGCTTCTGAGCCTCTTGAAAGGAGGCTTCTGAGCCTCTTGAAAGGAGGCTTCTGAGCCTCTTGAAAGGAGGCTTCTGAGCCTCTTGAAAGGAGGCCTGAGCCTCTTGAAGGAGGCTTCCAGGCCTCTTGAAAGGAGGCTTCCAGGCCTCTTGAAAGGAGGCTTGAGCCTCTTGAAAGGAGGCTTCCAGGCCTCTTGAAAGGAGGCTTCTGAGCCTCTTGAAAGGAGGCTTCCTGAGCCTCTTGAAAGGAGGCTTCTGAGCCTCTTGAAAGGAGGCTTCTGAGCCTCTTGAAAGGAGGCTTCTGAGCCTCTTGAAAGGAGGCTTCTGAGCCTCTTGAAAGGAGGCCTGAGCCTCTTGAAAGGAGGCTCTGAGCCTCTTGAAAGGAGGCTTCTGAGCCTCTTGAAAGGAGGCTTCCTGAGCCTCTTGAAAGGAGGCCTGAGCCTCTTGAAAGGAGGCTTCCGGGCCTCTTGAAAGGAGGCTTGAGCCTCTTGAAAGGAGGCTTCTGAGCCTCTTGAAAGGAGGCTTCTGAGCCTCTTGAAAGGAGGCTTCTGAGCCTCTTGAAAGGAGGCTTCCGAGCCTCTTGAAAGGAGGCTTCCGAGCCTCTTGAAAGGAGGCTCGAGCCTCTTGAAAGGAGGCTCTGAGCCTCTTGAAAGGAGGCTTCCAGGCCTCTTGAAAGGAGGCTTCCAGGCCTCTTGAAAGGAGGCTTCCGAGCCTCTTGAAAGGAGGCTTCCGAGCCTCTTGAAAGGAGGCTTCCGAGCCTCTTGAAAGGAGGCTTCCGAGCCTCTTGAAAGGAGGCTTCCGAGCCTCTTGAAAAGGGGTTGTAGCGTGTGGGGTATATGGGTGCTTGTTGAGGGAGTGGCTAGGTGTTGGCGGGAGACCTGCGACTCTTTTTGTTGGTTACACGCTGAATATTTGGAGCCTTCCTGAGGTCTTTGAAATCGAGGGATGAGTTAGTGAGAATTCGTTTAAGGGGTTTTGGAAACCCTAAAAACAACTCCGGTGTTAGAGAGAGTAGTTTTATCCGTAGTTATCAGGTCTTTTTACGAAGTCTTCGGTTGAGGTTATTAAAAGACGTACTGTCCTGGGGAGAGCTTGGATGCATTGGGGTTGTCGTTTGGTGAAGTTTGGGGATCGGGAGGATAGTAGGAGAATCGCTTTTGAAAGCCTTATCAGATGGCTTAATTCTGGTTGATTGCTTGAACGTTTGAGTGAGATTAGGTATCTAAGCAGATCAGCAGAAACTGCTGCATTGCTGTATCAACGTTTTTCATAACGTGCGAAACCTGAAACTCACCGCAGGTAATAACAACCGCATCATTGGTTCGCTTTATCGTCGGGAGCTGAATAATGCGGAAAAATACCTGCATTGGGGAGTTTGGGGAACAGTTTTTACTAATGAAATTGTCATTCTAACTGTAGATAGGGAAACGGAAAATCCGAACAAGTGTCTGCCAAGAAGCAGTCCGCTGTTCCGACAGTGCGCCTTTTTGGACAAAGCAAAGTGATCAGGATTCCAGGCAAAATACAATCATGTATAATGTACATTTATTTATAGCGCCGCAGTTCAACCAATCTACTTCCTACGCGAACATCCAATTACTAATCACATCCCCCCAGGCTTCTATAAACGCTTTAACCACCAGAACCACCAAACAATACTTAATGAAGTACACCAATGCTTCTATTCTGAAACTAAAGGTAGCCTAGAAAAATGCCCAAGTGATGAACTTATATCCGATTAAAATCACCTAAATAACGGCCTGATAATAATAACTTTAATACAAAAATGCTCGCAGTATAAATTCTGTCGAAAGCGTATAAATGATCAAGCTTCTCCATAATCCATACAAAAGCAGTTTGAAAATTTGCTCACCAATTATCTTCCTCTGCACCAGAGTACGTCTGAAATCTCATCCATGACAGGATCTAATAAATTGATAGATGCTCCTCAGCCACTACTAGAGTGCCCATAATTAAAAATAAATCCTTAATTACACCCTGAGATGCTTTGTTCGCAACTTGACACATTTATTTATGTGTTGTTGGTCTCGTCCACAGATCTTCTTCACTTGTAAGTGGGTTAACCAAGTTCCATCACCACAACGCCATAAAGTGTAATTTGATACAGGAGTTTCTAGTCGATAAAATCGATTATTTCGGTTGATCTGCGAAGAGCGATGATGCCAAACCGACATGGAATCTATGCGAGCCAAGCGGATCTTCTTCCCCCATCCCACAGCACCTCTTTTGTCAAGTCAATCAAAGTCCTGCTTTTCCAGCAAATTGATTCCACGTGCAGCAAAAGGCAACCCTTTGGAGTTGACCATTTCGCTATGTGGGAGGGTTGGTTCGGTTGAGGATGGCTTCTTTCCTTCGGAAGACGGTTCCCCAGCACAGTTCGAGGAAAGACGTCAGCAAGACGAAAATTTTCTTGGTCTTGTCCTTATTCCATCACATCCGATCCGAAGTCCGATCTTCCGGGAGACAGACAGACTATTAGCTGCACTCATTCATAGAATTTCTTATTACGAAGAGTTCCGGTGGTTTTTACCCAATAATGGGAATTGTGCTGGAGAAAGTGTACCCAACCGAAGGTCGATCCAATACAGAATTGCCAGTTCCATTTCTTTCCGTTCTGCCCAACCGGAACATTTTTGTGGCGGTTGGCTTGTAGGGGGGACCACGACATGCACGCTTCGATGGATAGTTTCAGACACTGATTCCGGTTTCCGAGGTAGGAGGCGAATTGATTCGCTGATATGAGAAACATATTCTGTCCTGTCGACAATCGACTGAACGAAACGTTACGAAAAATATCCGCGGTTATCAAACGGAATTCAATTCTATTAACCATTTCATAGGATTATTTATTTAATGCGATTACTTTTTTTTAGTGAAATTGCATAACAATTGAATCAGTCAGCAACATAATCTCTATCTTAACGACTTTGAAATAAACTCTGGCAGGTGGTACGGCAAATCGATATCAAGAATCAAGCATCGTAGTCGAGCCATGAACGAGACGGATTTCTTCCAAAAGATTAGTTCATTAATTTCGTGAAATGAAGTGTAAATTCAAGAGCTTCCGGGAAAGTGGGTACCGCTCTCACCCGTGGTATTGGAGGCACCCAAATCCGGAGTAGACTATTTTTGGCATAAAAGTAAACGAGCCGTACGTCGAAGCCAAATACAACGGTATTTCGGGTCGATGGTTCGCTCGTTTTCGCTGAATCCCATAAGCTTGGCTTTTCTGCAAGACACCTATATTTAAAACGCCGTCTGGCAGTTAAACTAATGACCCGTGCAAGGTACCATCTATTTTTCACGTCAGCGATCAGTGGCAAACGATATGTATGACGATGCCTCACGAGAGAAGAGACAAAAGTCGGGCGGATTTCCCTCGAAGAATGCGATTTCGCCCACCTCAGACGAAGCTGCCGCAAATTTCCTTTCTGTCGAGTGTCGGGCAGTAAATATGTTAAATCGCCGACAGGAAATTGCCAGGTGACAAACTGTAGCAGAATCCGTTTCCCTGTAACTTGTTCATCTTTCGTGCCAAATGCCGTTAGTGTGTATTACAGTCGTGCAGACAAACAGTACGATAAATTGACACCAGCCAATGTCTGTTAAGCTCAGGTAATTTAGTCTGACGTAATTTAATTAGGAGGGGTTATAGATGCATTAATCCACTGACGGCTGGCACACGACTCAGACTAACGCCAACAAAGAGTTGTTTGACACGACAGAATCGTATCCTCATTCTCAGAAATTATTTTGATTCATTTTTTTTTCTGGGATTTGGAACGAATATTGTTTATTTAATTGATGTTGGCTTGTCGCACCCTTATTATATGATGCCTACAAATGCAAGCTGATTAAAACTTCTGCTTAATTCGTTTTTCCGTTCAAAGTTTTGATACACAGGGTGAGTTAATTACAAAAAGTTATTTTGTTTTAGAAAAAGGCTCCCCCAGACCTAAGCGATTTCATCGCCGCGACGGTGACAACTAGTCGCCGCGATTCTATCGTTGGGTCGCTGCAGGCAATGCTTTATTTACGCTCCCATACCAATGGCGACAGAATCGCTGTCGCCAAGCGATAGAATCGCATCGCGACTGTCGCGTCGCGTGTGTTTGGGGGAACCTAAATGTGACGAATCGGCTCTCGGCGGGACTTGAACTCACAATTTTTCATTAAGTACACGACTTAATACCAATTTTCACAACGAATCCACTGTTTTGCCTTTTCTTCATTTCGCTATCTCCTCTAAATAGGGTTACTGCTCCTGGACTTCATCTTATAGCTCCGATATTCATCCTACGAAAAACAAAGCAAATAAAAGTAATTTGATTTGTTTCTTATTTTTGTGATTCTTTCAGTAGTGAGCACGCAAAAAGAAGCGACGAAATTGTTGCCGTATTTCCTTCTTTCGTGATGAGACGAATATATGTTTAGTGAGATGGAAAACGGAACAGGAATTTGAGGAAATTATTGGAATTTCGCTTGGCAACTCCAGGATTTTTAAAGCGTTTCTCTAGAAGGTGTGTACTTGGATGTCTATTGTTCCATCCAATTCCTCTACTTTATTTATGTTGTAAAAGCTTCTCATGTTTTGACCAAAGTTGTAAGGTCGTCTCCAGTGTTTCCCGCACTTGACTCGACTTGGTTTCTCTATTCAAATTCAAAAAGTCACCAACATGGTATTGACAAATAAGAAAAGTGTGTGTGCATGTGCACGAAGCAATAAATTACTTTATTCTGTTTTGTTGACTTGGCCACTTGTTTTCCAGATTTCGGTGTCTGGAAATGCGAGCGAACCAAGTAGGTTCATGTAGCAACCAGAAAAATTGCGAGTAAAAGTAGCTTGTATGCTTATACGGCGGGGAACCGTATGTTGACTTCTTTATTTGAGTTAATTGGGTACAGAACTTAGTGGAGTCAAAATGTTTGCGGAAAATGAACGTTGAAATTTATTTACTACAATGGGGCACGAACCTTGTTTGAGAGTTTTCTCATTGAAACTTTAACCGCGGCGTCGTTGAGAACTTTACCCGTCAAAAGATTTTGATATTCACGAGCATTGATAGTAAGGGGAGATTCCCCGATGCCGGACACATAAACCATTTAAAGACAAACCCTCTAACTTTCCGGACTATGTTTACTTGTTTATTTTATACACAAACCATAATCATTAATGATTCATACAAACTATATTTAATGATTTTTAATATCTATTTCACAATTGAATAAAATATGTTGCGATGAATCTTATTCAAATAACATACTTGTAAGAACATTTTATTCTACTGAGTTTATCAACGTAGCTGATGTGCTATACGCATTTTCCTTACATCCAAAACCATAGGTACACATAATTAATTAAAGAGCAACCCAACGACAGTAGAACGATTGCGGTAGGTCGTGGAAAAGCAACAACAACATGTACGGTATGTTTGTAAGCACGTGATGCGGCGGCGCAAGCAATTCGACATGCGTTGAGCAGTGACACGCTTCTTATCGTTAAACGTACAGTAGAACCAGCACGAGCGGAGCGTAAGAAGTAGGCCATAGAATAAGTGCCGAATAAGCAGATTTATATTTACGCTCCATATAAATAAAAATTCATTTGTATGAAAAAAATCTTACATGGGGGAGGGGGGGTCGAAAAACCCAGAAAAATTGCTTACGTAATAAGTGTACGACCCCTATGACCTATATTACAATATCCGGAACACGGGAAGTTTTTGAACTCCCTGAGCAAGGACATTTCGCGATAGCACAGAAATATTCTTTTATTCAATCATTATTAATACTGAAAGTAAAGTCGAAGAGGTCGAAGCTATATATAACGCTTTGCTTCTAGAATGACCTTCCGAGAGATTCGGAGTTTTGGAAATGGTATACTTTTAAAATTAATCAAACAACCATGTGACTTATTGATCAATTTTGTAAAAAGAAACAGTTTGTAGAAGAAAAAATGATTGAGCGGCTCAAAGACGAACATTTTACAAAAATTCTTATGAAACCGGGAATTAACACATTGCTTAATGTAATAAAATGGATGAAGAACATATAGTGGTCAAATTCACGAACAATTCTATAGTGTTTCGGTATTCAGACGTAATTTCGGCTTTGACTACTCCTCTATAATTTTATTTAAAACTGAAATAATCGAGTCTGCTCTTTCTGGACTGCTGATGTTCCCACAATATCCTAAAACAAAATATTGATTAGTATTTAACATTAGTCTAGCCAAGATGAATATACAGCTAGGTGTTGCAGTCTGTCCAATTTATGGACGAGAAGAAGGCGGGGGTGAAAAGTTCATTTTCGGTGCAAAACATAAACAAACCGGCTGGCTCTGGTGTATTCATCTTGAGCACATTCTTGAGTCTTACTTCAAATCGGGTCATTAAGGGTATACAAAACATATGATTATGATTAAAGATTAATAAATAAAAGCGATATATGCAATGATTAAAATTGATGATAAGTGAAGAACCTCAAAACAATTGTGAATATGATTAGTAGTTAATGATTAAATGTAAAATGTGATGATTAACGATTAGTGATTAATGATTAAATCATATTTTCGTATGATTATGATTAAATAACCCATTATTCATTAATCATGATTAACTCTATGATTAATCACTAATGCTCTGGTTTTTACTGAAACTTTTGTACACAGCATAGGTATGTCAAATCCAATTCACCCCTTTTTAATTTATGGCTAGTTTTTTTTTCGGTCAGTGCGTCTGATACTCGCGCACTCCATTTGCCGGAGTTATTATTTCAAGATAAAAATGAAATTAAAATATATCGTAATTGTATTACAACCGACTAACGTTCGCCATTCGCGTTAGACTTCCAGCGCATAGGCGCTTGTTTGTACGGGCTGGAATTACGTGACGACTAGGGATCCTATAATGAGAGATATGCAAATACTTTTCCAGACGATTTAGCAACGCTGTTACTTTTGTTAGCAAACGCTTCCAGCACTTGCCGCAGCGCAAAGTGTTGAAGCTTGTATATGACTTTACATTTGATAACAATTTGGATTATGTTTGTCTGTCCACTAACAGTGTTTAAATAAGCTTTATCACTAAAATAAAAGTGCAATACAACCAGGCGAAACACAATACAAAAACTATATTACTTCTATTCGCGAAAGTAAAACAAATTATTTATTCGATGAAACTTTTCTTAAAATTTATCTCAATACCTCTCAACCTCGTCTCAATCTGCAACAATAACAACGTTCATTTGGCTCACGTTTTGACAGTTCTCAATGCTCGATTGGCTTACAATGGCCGCTTTCGCATATCTCTCATTATAGGATCCCTAGTGACGACTAGCGGAGTCGAAATGGGGTTCCGTCCATTGGTTGCGGGTCGTTCTCCGATTGAGTGAGCTTGTGTGCAGGGATGCCAGATATACAGACATGTCTGTATTTATACAGACTTTTGGTCTTGCATACAGACTTCATGCAGATTACAGACATTATACAGACTTTTGATTGATGTTACAGACTTTTACAGACATTTGTTATCTTTGGAGGAAAACCGAAGCAGAAAAAATCATGAAACGATGTTTCCAGTATAAATTAAAACCTAATGTTGCTCCAAAAAACCCAAATTAATCCACCTAGCGGTGACGATGCCTTTCTCGATTAAATCAAGATATACTGAAGGTGGTAACTTCGTTTTTTTCCAATTCCTATCTACCAAAAATGTTGGCAATTTTGTTTTTCTGTAAAATAATATATTTATTTTATTTTATCTTCATCTTCAGTATTAACTGTACAGACTGGTTTAAAACTTATATGCTAACTTAAAATTTGCCTTAATCTAGTTTTGAATATCGTTCTGCTACAATTAAAATCGAACCAATCAATGTCGTTGAGGAGGTTGAAGCAATGTTCCAGCGGGTGGTTTTGCCCAAACATTGTGGAGTGTCGGACAGACTGGAAGAGCTGACGTTGGCGGGAGCGACGGGCTGGGACATGAAAGTTAACTTGCTGCAAGAGCTCAGGGCAGTCCACGTGGTTGTTTATAATGTCAAATGAAAAAAACCCTCTGCAAATCTCCACGTCGTTGTCGAAGGGTTTCGAGTCGAATCAGTTGGCATCGCTCTTCGTAGTGCGGTAACCTGAAAGGATTATCCCACGGCAATCGCCTGAGGGCAAAACGAACAAAACTGCGTTGGACCCTTTCGATTCGCGTCATCTGGATTTCGTGATAGGGTGCCCACACCTGCACAGCATATTCGAGTATGCTTCGCACGAGGCAGCAATACAGGCTTTTCAGGGTGTAAACGTCATCAAAATCAGCAGCGTTCCGGCGCATGAAGCCTAGTACGGCGAAAGCCTTGGCAGTAGTCGTTGCAATATGCTCATTAAAATTCAGCTTGCGGTCAAACGTAACTCCCAGGTCTTTTATGGAGCTCACACTTTTCAGTTCGTTTCCGCATGCCGAGTAACGAAAGTTTATCTGCGTTCTGCATTTGGTAAAACTTATTGAATTGCATTTCGACGCATTTATTTCCATACCATTTGAACAACACCAGTTGGCTATAACATCTAGATCTTGTTGCAGCGCAAGACAATCGGTCAATGATCGAATAATTCGAAATATTTTCAAATCGTCGGCGTACATGAGGCGATGAGATCGAAGTTTACAGCATAAGTCGTTCACGAAGATGATGAAAATCAGCGGCCCTAGGTGACTGCCTTGTGGCACTCCGGATGGCGTAGGATATGTATTGGATGAGGCAGAGCCTAATTTAATGAAGGATGACCTACCAATCAGGTAAGATCGCAGCCAAGTGACAATCCAGTCAGGAAATCCCAAACGCTCTAATTTCTTTAAAGTTAATCCATGAAGAACTTTATCGAAAGCCTTCGAAAAGTCGATGTAAATACTGTCAACTTGACATCTCTTCTCCAGGTTAGAATTCAGCATGCTAGTGTAGGTCATCAGGTTTGTTACAGTTGAGCGATTTCGTACAAAGCCATGTTGGTACTCAGAGATAACAGGTTTAGCAGCCACATACATACGTTCATGAATCAGCAGTTCGAGTGTTTTAGCCAGACAACTAAGAATCGAGATTGGACGATAGTTCTCAACATTATGGGAGCTACCCGCCTTATGAATTGGAGTAACTGCTGATATTTTCCACTCATCTGGGAAGACTCCTAGCGCAAGCGACATGTTGAACAAAATGCAAACCGGCAATCCTAATACGTCAGCACATCGTTGAATGAAAACAGGAGGTAGTCTATCTGGACCTGGACCTTTCGATGGGTCGACATCTTCTAATGTTTTTGAAATTTCAGCTACGGAGAATGTGGGGCGCGGGAAGTTCATGTTGTATGATGGAAGAGAGTTAAGAAGGTCTGCCGAATCTGGAGGAGGATTCGTATTGTACACCGATTTGAAAAAACTTGCGAAAAGCTCAACAGATTCAACGATATCATTTGATGTAACATCAGCAAAACTCACAGTGGACAACATCGCATGCGATTTTTTCCTGGTTTTGACGAAACGCCAGAAAGCTGACGGGTTTGATTTAGCTTCATTTTGTACACGGTGAACATACTCACGAAAGGTAGACGACACGAAATTTTCGTACTCCGATTCAACGGTTTGCAGAAGGGCTCTGTTTGTCGCAGTCCGGTTACGGAAAAACCTGCGACGCGTTTTACGAAGTATGTTACGTCGATGCTGTAGTTCAGCGTTCCACCAGAGTTGCTTGTACGTCTTCCGAGGTAAAGATCTACGAAGAGGAACATGCCTGCTTATCGTGTCGAAGACCGCATAATACATTATGTTATAATCAAGTTATGACGATCGTGAAATTTTCTTTTATTCATTTTTGACAAAGAATTTATAACAAAATTATTTCAAGTATTGTTATTTGTAACACATATTGATATAATTGTTATGACTAACTGGTCGGGTTGGTATATAACATCATGGATCTCCAAGACTTCTATAAAAGGTTCGATTTCGGAGTGAAATGTACACGAACATTTTGAAAATTAAGCCAATAATTCTCAAGGCCGACTTAAATATGACGTTAAATACATTTAAGATTATTCAACCAACGACACCCCCACCCCCTTTCGCCAAGGCAACGATGCCATTTTTGAACGATTCCTAAATATAAATAGAAGACTAACAAAACCGCATACATAATATAATATGGAAATGAGAAGATGTATAAAACGAAAACTATATTCAAATTTGCCCTTGAAATCACCCAAACTTCACCATTACTCCACACCACCCAAACCAAACAGCATGTTGAAGCATCAATGAAACCCCTCTTTTCCCTTTCCAATGTATGACACAAAACAAACGCAAACACCATCATGGCCACGAGCGTACGAACCAACAGTTAATCGTGTTGTAATCGAGTGCAAATTCTGTTGCCAGCGATGAAACTTACAACTGTGTTGGTGCGAATGCTCCGATAAAGTATAATGGCAATAATCAACATCGAGTCCGCTCTCAACTTTAAAGCGCGTGCGTTGTTCGTCGATTAGTTTTCGTGTTCAACACGTTCCACATTGCAAGCTTTGAAAAGCTTTGCTCGTTGCGTTAGCGTTATCGATATTGCCGTAGCGAGGATTCTAACCCATCAAGCGAACGTAATTTATATTTTAGGATGGTAGCTGCTCAATGCTCGTACACGGTTAGAAAAAAGTACCTAATTTTAGGTACTTTTTTTCTCTTGCATCTCCCTCACTCTTCCTTTTGTTGTCATAAAATGAAGAGCAAAACCACTCAACAAGGGCATTAAAATGTGGGAACCCAACGTTGAGTAATCTCATGTTTGCAAAAGTTGAGTGAAATTTACCTAACTTATGGTTAGTTTCTATTTAAAATTAAGTATATTTTACTTAATATTAAGTGAATTTTATTTAATTTCAAGAAAAAATTACTTAATTTTGGGTTCCCACACTGAACCCTCGATTTGAGTGAAAAGTACCTAATATTAAGTACTTTTTTCTAACCTTGTAGTCCCGTTTATATGGGAAAAAATGGAAAACTGCCTAAACCATTTTCATTGTCAGCTGCGAACGCATTGATCAATCTTCATGAAATTAAATAGCATGTAATTGGAAGAGTGGCTCTGCGGAATGCAACTTGTTGCGATAAAATCAGTTAAGTCTAAGTACATGAAAATCGTGTGAGTTTTTGAGGTTGAAAAAGTGACCATACAGACACACAAACATATACACACACATACATACACACACACAGACATCCAGGAGATGAGCTCCCTGGGGGGCCGCTCCAAAACGCGGAGGGTTACTACCCCGAACAAGGGTAGTGGGGCTGGGAAGCTGAACCCCGGTCAGGTAGCTCCAAAACCGGGGGAGGAAGGACCTGGAAAGGTCCGTCCACTCAGGCAAGACGGTGGTAAGGGGTTACGGCAGGCTGAAAGTTCTCAGCCGCACCAGACCAGGGAAATAGAGGGGAATGACGCCTCCTGGACCCTGGTCAAGAACAAGAGGAAACCGAAGACGTCAAGGGCCGAAAAGAAGGCCCAGGCGAATGAGGGTAGCAAGAAGTCTAGGGTAGGCGCCAATCGCTCCAGGGGCGATGCCCTAGTCATCACGGCGGACGAGGCTAAGTACTCGGATGTTTTGAAGGCGATGAGGAGTGACGTCAAGCTCGGTGAACTCGGCGCCCGGATGGGCGAGATGATACTCGAGCTGAAGCGGGGCGTCTCGCAAAAGGGCGCCGCCTACAATAAGTTGGCGGAGGAGGTCCTAGGCGAGACGGTCAAGGTGAGGGCACTCACGACGGAGGTGAATCTAAGGGTTAAAGACCTGGACGAGATCACTGAAGTCGAAGAGCTCGTCACGGCACTGCGGCGACAGTGTGAAGTGGAGACGCCCACCGCAGCCGTTCGGCTACGGAAAGGTCCGGCAGGGACGCAGGTAGCATTGGTTCGGCTATCTGCAGCGGACGGCTCCAAGGTAGTCAAGTTAGGGAGCGTCAAGGTGGGATGGTCGGTATGCCCTGTGCGCATATACGAGCAACCCGAAGTTTGCTTCAAGTGCCTGGAACCGGGGCACAAGCAATGGGACTGCAAAGGCCCTGACAGAAGCAATCTCTGCCGACGGATCTCTGCGGATTGGAGGGACATAAGGCACAATGCTGCACGAACCCTCCCAATTGTTTGATTTGTTCCAGCAAAGCTGTGAACAGCAAGCACTCCATGGGGGGCTCGATGTGCCCGGCGTTTAAGCGTGCTGCAAAATCAAAGTGCAGGTAAAGCAGTTGGCTTGCTCGGCTTCGCCCGAGTGTTTGGTGTGCGCAGGTTTAGAGGAAACGGCGGAACACGTGTTGTTCGTGTGCTCACGTTTTCGCGCAATGCGTGACCACATGCTTGCCACATGTGGTCTGGACACTACCCCGGACAACCTAGTTCGGAGGATGTGTAAAGACGAAGTTGGCTGGAACGCCGTTTTATCGGCTATCGCCCAAATCGTCGTGGACTCAAGGATGGCTAGTTCAGGCGCAAATAAGAGGTGGTCCAAGGGATCGGAGTCGGCTTCATGGGTCATACCGGTGGTCATGCTCTGTGGTCGAACTCGATCCTTTTATCGAACAAGTGGCCGCGCGAAGAACAACATGGTATCGTCGCTTTCGCGGCGTCGGTCAACCGGGCGGGTTCCGAGCCCGAGGACGGAAAGGGGTCCTCGTCAAGGCTGGGGCAGGCGTAGGCACCGCGTCGGCAAGTCCCTCTGTGTGCTGGCGAATAGGCCCTATCGCAGAAAGGTCAATTTGGGGTGCACGCGGCATCATCATTCTTGATACCAGTCATGCAGAGGGAAGCAGGCGCGAAGTCGACCCTGCCCACCTTCCGAGGACATAGGGCGTGGTAAGGCCACCTGGAAAGCCGGCAATGCGCTGGCACGATACCATGGTGTTCTTCTAAAAAAGCGAGTCACGATGTTCGATGCTGCAAGGACACGCAGCTAACCTCGAGGGTGCGTCATGCACTGGCCCCCCTTTGAAGCATTACTTTCTGGTTGTACCGAAGGGACGATGGGCTTGGCGGCAATGGAAACGGTTTAGCTGGTCGGGGATGCAGCCCTGCCTCCCTCATTGGAGGTGGCCCCTAACCCAGCACTTCCTGGTCAACCCAGGATGTCTGTTGAGCAGATTCCCCCTCCATTGTTTAGGAAGAAAAAAAAACACACACAGACATCATCTCGATTCATCAAACTGAGTCGAATGGTATAAGAAACTTTACTATCAGATGTTCCTGTAAAAAGTTCGTTTTCAGAGTGAAATGATAGCCTTTCGGTACAACTTTGTTGTACGAGAAAGGCAAAACATTACGTAAGGAATCCTGAGAGAACAACACCAAAGAAAATCGAATCAATTTTTCTGAGGACCCCGGAATTTTTCGTTCGGAATTCTTGAAGTAAGCCTGGAATATGCTAAAATGTATATTCTTTGGAATAAATGTACAAACTTCATAAAATTTTTATAAGTAATTCGAAGGTGAACTTGGACACTTGAATGGAAGAACTTGATTTTATAAGCATCCGCTGACAAAATGCTCCACAGAGTTGTTAACGTCACAGACATTGCAAATAGTACAGAAAGGACTCCTGCCGAAATTATGCAAGGGCCGTCTGTGTCCGATTCGGAGCCGGGAGATGATCTGCTGTTCTTTAAAATAGGGAACCTATAGCCACGCCGATGTGGTTCCTTTAATTTTCCGGAGGTAAACGGATGTAGTTGTCCAGTTTTTCCCAGTTTTCTCAAACGATTTTCTTCATGCGAGTTTCGACATCACCAAACGGGACGGATGTCGTAAAATGTTGGCCCTGATGTCCGACTTCGGCAAGGAGACCCGTTATGCAGCCCCAGGATCCAAGGGAAGGTCGTGTTCGAGAGAATGTTCGCTAAGATGCTTTGGATCCTGTTGTGTTTAGGTTTATCACTCTGGAATGTGGAGATGGCGCTGGCAGAGTCTACAAGTACGAAGATGGGTTCCCTGGACAAGTAGATGACGACGCCGTGGCTGCTTCAGCCGAAAAAATGCAGCACATATCTGGGAGGCGGTCCGAGATAGTGAAACCGTTCCCAGTTACCACAATGCCGACTCCACCTATCCGTAAACCTGTGTTCATAGTTGTGGAAATATCTGTGGCTCAACCACCGAACTTCTAAGAGCCACGGAATTGTCACCCCTGCGGAAATTGCAAACTATTTATATTCGCCGCAGGCCGTAGTGTGTCGATTCTGACCACTTTCAGCTAGGAGAAGGATCTTGTATTCTCCAGCAGTGGCTGCGACGAACGAGCTGGCAGATGGCCGCCAGCGCACGTTGGCAAAAAGGCAGAACACCAGCCTCGGCACAGGCAGACTCGGCTGGTGATCCGAGTAACAATTATGAGGCGGCTCGAATGTAGGAATTGAAGGACCTCTTGTTGTTGGTTCGATGAGGATAAGACAAGGTCCGAGCCACGTTGTCTCTGGTCCGACTATTTACTTTGAGTTCGCGGAAGTGCGAAAGGAACGAGACTCTCCGATCAATGGAGAGTCCGAGAACTTCCACAATCTTTTTGTTGGAGATGGGTTAGTCACCCAACCAGCGGAATGAGGACGTGTCCTCGAACGCATTTGCTAGTTCTCAGAGTCTACCAAGCTCCGGACAAAAACAAGGAACTTTCCGGAAAATCCTTATTCTTGCCACTGTTAGAAGTCCTGATGAAGGCCTTGGAAATGTTCTAGATCCGCGTGCTTGCCGTCGTTGTAGGCGTTGTGCAGTACATCTTCCAGATATGCGAAGTATGTGCCCGTGCCGTATTCCGGACGGAACGCTTGTTAGCGAAAGCCGAACCTACTATAGACTTCTAATTTACAGCCGCTGATTTACAAACCTTTCCACGACTTTGAAGACAGCACTTGTCAGAGAAATAGGCCGGTACATTAAGACATCTCGAGAGGAAATGTTGTTTTTGTGAATGAGTAGGGTATCCAATCATGGTTTGAACTAGTAAAAAGCGTATCATGGTTTGAACCATTTTGAAATCAATAGAAATTACCATCTCATTGGCAGGAAATGAACCTAAAACAGTATGAATGGCAAAATGGCATATTTAGGTATACTGGAAGTGATAGAGTTTATTTAAACATTTGTACATATTGTTTAAGTAATAAAATAAAGCGATTTAAAAACGTCCTGAATTTGCGTTAAATTCCCCCCATCAGTGGCATAATTTCAAAAAGCTCGTAAAGGACGCATTTTATGACACAGGAGTGAAATCAATATATCAAAAGAACGCTATTTTTATCTGTAATCGATTCACATCATCATACAATTGAGAAACAGTTTTAAATAGTTAAAATAGTAACATTTACTTACTTGATACTTGATGGGCTACAGCTCTTCGATGAACCTACGCCGAATGGAGTATCCTTCTCCACTGGACTCGATCCTGGGCCAATCGCTTCCAGTCGCCCTGAACATTGAGCGCCCTCAGGTCCTCTTCATCTGCAAAAAGCCATCGTGTACGCGGCCTTCTACGAAGCCTGCGGCCTCTTCCGGGTTCTCTACTAAATATTATCTTCGCTTGACGTTCTTCCGGCATACGAACAACGTGACCAGCCCACCGTAGTCTGCCGTGTTGTATAAGCTTAATAATATCCAGCCCTTTATACACCTGGTACAATTCGTGATTCATGCGACGCCGCCAGATACCGTTCTCCTGATTACCGCCGAGTATTGTCCGCAGCACCTTACGCTCAAACACTCCGAGCTCTCGATCAGCCTCCTTTAACGTCCATGTCTCATGGCCGTATAAAGCCACCGGAAGAATCAGAGTAGTATACAGCGCGAGTTTTGTTTTCGTTTGCAGACTACGGGACTTAAGCTGGTTACGAAGTCCGTAATAAGCCCTATTTGCAGCTGCAATACGCCTTTTCACCTCGCGGGTAACATCATTATCGCACGTCACTAATGTTCCAAGATACACAAATTCTTCTACCACTTCAAATTTTTCACCAGCCAGCACTATTTCGCTACCACCACCACTAATGAACCCACGTTGATTGCCAGCGACCATGTACTTCGTTTTGCTGGTATTGATCGTGAGTCCAATCCTCGCTGTCTCCCTCTTAAAAGGCGCAAAAGCCTCTTCCACGGCACGGCGATCAAATCCGATAATATCGATATCGTCCGCAAATCCCAGGAGCATATGCGATTTTGTGATAATGGTACCGCTTCTTTGCACACCAGCTCTCCTAATCGTTCCCTCGAGCGCTATATTGAACAGTAGGTTTGAGAGTGCATCACCCTGCTTTAATCCATCTAAGGTAACAAATGACGTCGATACTTCATCCGCAACCCTTACACTTGATTTCGATCCGTCCAACGTTATACGAATCAGCCGTATCAGTTTCGCCGGAAAACCATGTTCAAGCATAATTTGCCATAATTCATTCCGTTTCACTAAATCGTACGCCGCCTTGAAATCAATAAACAGATGATGTGTCTGCAAGTTGTACTCCCGGAATTTATCAAGGATTTGTCTCAGGGTAAACATTTGATCCGTCGATGATCGGCCCTCACGAAAACCTGCTTGGTATTCGCCGACGAAGGACTCTTCAAGCGGTCTCAATCTGTTGAACAGAATACGGGACATAATTTTGTACGCCGAATTAAGGACTGTTATTCCTCGGTAATTGGCGCACTCCAGTCTGTGCCCTTTCTTAAAGAGAGGGCAAATGAGGCCGTCCAACCAGCTAGCAGGCATTTCCTCGTCTCCCATATTTTCGACATAATATGGTGCAGTGCTTCATAAAGCTGCACACTGCCATGTTTGAGAAGTTCAGCCGGGAGCTGGTCCTTCCCCGCAGCCTTATTGTTTTTCAGCTCTTTGACAGCTTTTTTAACCTCATCTAGTGTAGGTGACTCCACAGCTTGTCCATCGTCGCTAATATTTATTCTGTTCACCGATGCACCATCACTTCCTCCATTCAACAAAGTCTCGAAGTGTTGCTTCCACCTGGCAGCCACTTCAGTTTTATCTGTCAGCAAATTCCCTTGTTGGTCGTTGCACATGACGGGAGATGGCGCTGTCTTTCTCCGCACGCCATTGACAGACTCATAAAACCTCCGCATATCGTTATGCTCCATTTTTCCTGCGCCTCACTAATAACTTGTTCTTCGTACTATTTTTTCTTCCTGCGGTGAGTTCGTTTTTCGGCTGCTCTTGCTTCCTTGTACCGATCTCTATTCGATCTGGTACCCGACACCAACATCCGGCTTCTGGCAACGTTCTTCTCGTCTGTCACTCTCTGACACTCCACATCGAACCAACCCGTCCTGGGTCGCCTCTGTGCAGTGCCTACCACTTCTCGTCCTGTTGTGCTCACCGCTCCATGGATCGACTCCCATAGATCTTTGATGTTGTCGCTAACGTTGATTGCACTTATCCGTTCCTCGAGCTTCTGGCGGTACTCAGCCGATACTCCTTCCGCCGACAATCGCTGGATATTGTAACGCATCGTTCGCTGTGATCTTTCGTTCGATACAGTTGACAACCTGTAACATGCCGTCCCGGTTCACCAAGTCAACGGCTTACGCGCCACCTTCAGATAGAAGGACCATTAACTCTGTTCTTAACCCGGTATGAGATCTCCTGCTCAGGGCAGGCCAAAACAGTTTCAACAGAACAATCAAATTACAAAGCTTCTTTCGCAAACAGTGCAACGATCGTTTGTACGGTCGATGGATCAAGAGCATTTATTGCACTTCATGGCTCAGCTCCAATTTTGGATGACTCAGGTTTCAGAATGGCGTTTTGTGTTATCGCGATTAACAAATTTATGGATAGAAATTTGAAGATGCACTTTCATAGCATAGTATAGCATAACATAGCATAGCATATGTGATTGTACAAATCGTGGCGTTTGTTATAGTGGAAACATAGTGCTCCTCTATTTTTAGAGAAATCATTAGATTCCCACATTTCGCAGATTCTAGAAAATTTTCAAACCTCATTTGATTTCAATCATTAAATCAAAACGGGAACTTCAAAGATTGTTAGGAAAATATTATTAAGAGAAATAATTACCAGTGAAATTGAGTAACTAAAAGAAACAGAAAGCATGTGTTAGAGATTGAAAACGGTGTGACTTTGTAATTTGTATCCAACGTTTCACTATTCGCAGATAAATTATTGACGTCCATTCATCTGTGTTGCCAACACAACACCGGTCGACCGGAGACACGTCTGATGCGTTTCAGATGAGGTTCTTATCCGTATAGGTACGTGCCTTTCCAGACTGTTTTGATCCGTAATCCATCCTGTAACTAGCTCTTCGACACACCACTCATATAGCGCACATTTTCCGCCCCGGGCCCACGACAGTCTGTCTGGCCGGTTGGTTACCTTTCCGGCTTTCCGATCCATGAAGTCGGAAATCGCATACCCTCGAATGGAATGGCAGGCATAGCAGATGAGGACCGAATCAAACGAATCAAATTCCAGCTCAATTTCAAAGGCACAGGACACCCACCGGAGGCGGATGTGCGATTGATGTTTGGGGTGCTTACATGGATTTAATGCCTTCAGCTATCCGGAAAAAAGGTACTGCTCGCTTGTGCCTCATCGGAGCGACAAGAGCGAACCTTCGGTCCATTTATTAAGTCAGATTCTGAATAAATATTCGATTGCTTTCTATTTGATTGATGCAGGACCTGACTTTCTCATCTTTTTACTTTTCATTTTCCAAGACTGTTGAGATGGAAGCTATTAATTTCGATGAAGAACCAGCTCCGAATCCGAATCACCAAATATCAGGGTGATTAATGACATCTCGAACGGTCCGGCACTAGATTTGGAGTTCACCCTTGTGGGTGTTTCCGGTTGGAATGGAATCGGGAAAGCGTCTTGATTTTTTGGCTCTCTAAATTGACAAGTTTCAGAAGGGATGGGGGTTTGAAATCCATTTCGGGATTCGCTTGCTTCGAACGACCCAGAAAAAGTTGTTGTCCGCAATTTCGGTGCTACTTGCTTTTCGGACGGAAACCGAGTTCATCATGTTGCTAAATGGCGGTATGTAACCGGACATAACTTTACATCACTAGTCCATTAGGACAGGGAGCGAAGAAACTTTTGCGTTGGTTTTCAATTTGTTGTGGCATCTTGCTAACAAAGTTGACCGAACCGTGGTCAGGATTAGAGTAGTTGGGAATAAGTTCGGATGGTTAATTATGGAAAACATTAAGAAAGAGCATCATCTTGAGAATCAAGATGCATTGGGAGTGTTGGATTTTCTGTCGAGTTGCTGTAAGTGAGAGTTGCACTTCGGAACTTTCATTCTGGTTGAAGTATTTGTTTTGTCGAAATACTGTCTACATCCAAACACTTACTTTAGAGGTTACACCATTGTAGAACACTATGCGGATTTTCTTCGTTGATGCGTTTTATTTGACAGTCGGAAACATAACTCGAACTTTACCAATTAATTTCAAAATTTCCAGTAACGTAATTTTGTTTTGCATCTCCATCAAATTGAAATGTTTTGGTTTCCTAAAATCCTAAAAGTGTAGACCATCTACTTAACGTGTTTAAAGGAAGATCCATTAAAAGCATGATTGCTAATTTAATCTCACGTTGAGGAGACAAGCGGAAATATCACATCATTTAATGACATAATTGATAGACCTTTTTTAATTTTGATTGATGGTTTCGAAATGATTAATTCAAATAGCATATATTCCCTCTTCTACAATTAAAAATGTAATACCAAAAAAATCACAATATCCACGTTAACCGCTCTTTGCACGCCAAACATCAATTTACCGCTCAGCCGGGGCCAGCGGTTAAACGGATTTAAATTACCCTTGTTTGACACGTTTACATCAAACAAAATCAAATGATTCCACTTAATGGCACGGGCAAACAAACAGTCCCACAATGAAGGCTTTATGTCGCTTGTCCGGTGTTAGTAATTTTCCAGACCCCGTCCGCGCTGTGTTCTACATAATTAATCTAACCGAGCAGAAGGCATCCACAAAGTGCGAACCTAACAGCTTGCTGAAGAGCCAGAAGTAGAAATTGCTCGTGAAAATCGATTTCACGGTTTGAATTCATATTTTGTATTGCTTCAGATCTATTATGCATTCATCGGAATTGGGCTTCTGTCACCTTTAAATATGAGCTGTCGACAAGTTTTCCATCATGTTTACGACTGCTGTCAGAAGCAGCCGGCTTCAGAGGAAAACGACATGCCTCGGCCCATGGAGTTTGATCAAACTTTTCGGTTCATCTTCAAGGTTCTACGACTGATTGGTAAGTGTGTTTTATCATTAGAATATCATACGACGATCACGTTCAGATGTTGAATATCCAGGATACTCCAGCTACCTAACTTCATATCCGGACACCTTTCTGGGACGACTCAAGTCCAATGCCGTTTTCGCAGTGTGCTTCGTCATGTTGGGATACTGCGTATTCGGTCAAGCCATCAATATAGTTTTGCTGATGACGGGTTACCGCCGCACCGATCAAATCATCGAAGAAGTGGCCATCCAGGTCAGCTGCACCGGCTTCTGCATCATAGGATTGGCTAAAATGTACAGCCTGATGTACAATCGAGACACTCTGTACGGACTGATAAAGGATTTTCGTGTCAAGTGGAATGCCGACCGTCTTACGGAGAAGGATCGGCTGATACGTGACCGGAAGCTGCGTCCCGCTGTGACCATTTCGACCGTGGCTGCCGTAGGAAATATTGTTATGGTGTCGGCGTTCAACTTTCAGCCGGTTGTGGAGATGGTTTCCGCCCGGATGGCCACCGGAGAATGGGCAAAATTGTTCCCGTACGTGATATGGTTTCCATTCAACTCGACCTCCGGACCGATTTACTATATACTGTACTTGTTCGAGATCTATTCCGGAGTTATCGTGTGTGTCGGAACAGCGGGATTCAATTCTATTTTTTGCCTGCTTTCTTCACATCTGTCGATGCAATTGATACTGGTGCGTAGTTGGATTGAGAGTTCGGTAAAAGCCAAGGATGGAAATGCTGGAAAATCAAGGGAGAATCTGCGTCGAATAATTGAATATCATCAGGACTTGCTCAGGTTAGTTGACATATGCTATTTGAATTCATTTTCTTTTTCAATGATGGGTTCTCAAGCAGATTCAAGGATGCTTTGCAAGAAATATTTAGTACAACCCTGTTTCTGAATTTCGCCGCTAGTTCCGTTTTGATGTGCATGCAGCTTTATCTGATAACTGTGAGCTACAATTACTGCATGTTTCTTCTATCATTAAATTACCCATCAATTCTAGACCGCTGGTTACGCTCTTATGATTAAGTTCACGCTCTTCATGCAATGCATTCTATTGGAGATCTTTATTTTGTGCTACTACGGCGAAGAGATCGTAGTCCATGTAAGTGTTTGTTGATGACCAATAACTGTGGCACTATAATCGCTGTAATCTAATTTTGTAGAGCTCGTCGATTGCAAATGGAGCGTACAACTCTAACTGGTACCTGTCGGGAAGTAGCAAGCAGAATCCTCGCTACGGGAAAAGTTTGATTCTGGTCATTCAGCGAGCACAAAGACCAATGATTTTGACTGCGTGGAAGTTTTGGCCCCTAACTATCGGAACATTCAGTGCGGTATGTGGATTATAGTCAAGCAGCGAAGGCCAAATTCAATGACAGTTTTGAATCTATTCTAGATTTTGCAAACATCTTGGTCGTACTTCACATTGCTGAGAACTGTGATGCATTGAATTCACATATTGCGGGAAGGTATAGGGGAACGGTTCGGCACTTCATCCCATAGCTCCTATTTCCATTCCATCAAAAACAAAGCAAATGTGAGCCTTTTAATTTGGTTTGTTTCTTATTTTTGTGATTTTTTTCACCAGTGAGCACGCGTGTTAGCAAAAAGAAGCGACGAGATTGGTGATGTATTTCTTTGTTTTGCGATGAGATGAATATATGTTCAGTGAGATAGAAAACGTAACAGTTTCCTTAAATATTAACATAAAGAATTAGAATTTTTCCATAAAAAGTTGGGACTCGGGTTTGGAGAGCGCGTTGGTCCTCCACGAGCATCGTCCTGGTCTCTTGTCGTGCCCGCGGCAAACTCTATTCGATCGAAGCGTCTTGCGGAGTCTAAAGTATGTACGATTTCCTACAATGATGCGTCTCGTAACTTTTCTGCTGGTATCGTTAACGGAGGTCACCGAGTTCAGTGCGTGATTTCTCTTGTTTCGGACTGCAGAACGATCGCGCGATCGGCCGAAATATTTGTTCTGCATTGCGCGGCCGGTAGTAAGAGTAGCTATCGAACAAGTAAGTGCAGTGCGTGTTTTAGTCGTCGGGAAAGAAATAAAGTATTTTGTGTTCGGTGGCTCATGCGCATGTCGCGCGCGGTCGAAAAAAGCGAGTTCTTCAATAGTTTGCTGTAGCCATCGAACAAGTGAGTACAGAGTGCTGCGCTTACGTGCGGTCGTCCAAAACGCGAATCTCCTTAGCTTTCATATGCCACCGGGCGTGCATGTTTTTTAACTTTTAACTCGTATTAGTGTCATTTCCCATCCCATAGATCGCATCGCTTACCAAAGTGAATCCAGATAAGTTATCCTTTGTAACTAAGACGATATCCTATCCCAAGACAATCGTGGAGATGCAGAGGTATACTCGGTCTCTAGTAGCAACGAGAGTCGGACTAACAATCCTTCCATTCCTATATGACGGTAAGGACGTGGCCGGCGCCGTTATTGACTTTAAATATTTGATCTCCCGAAACGTGTACATTGAGAATGGGTAGCTAATCCCAAGCCCCATTCATTGTGTTCTCTGTACAATTTCGCAAGCTCAGTCAATCACGGAGTAGCAACTACGAATTGTGCGGTCATAATGCTCATGCTCATGCTCAAAAAGTTGGGATTCGGGTTTGTCTAGACAATATGCAAATTCTTCCCAAGCAGCATATCTAAACAGATTAGTTACAATAACTTGGTCACATCTAAGTTTCCGCAACTGGCATCCATACCCCACCATCCGATGTTAGATTTTATTATACAAAAAAATTATCATCTTATACATTGTGAGATCCTATGAAATTTTTGAATAAGAAGCTAGTAATTTCGCATATGCCCGTTTCTTTAAGACAAATTGATGTCTTCTTACATCATATTGACGATATAACAACCTTATTTCAAATGATTAATATAAATACTTTACAACTTACTTAGGTTCAGACATTCAATATTCAACAGTTTCAAAGCAAATTCCTCATGAAGTGTCGCATATGTCTTACCTGCAATTGAAAGAAACAAAAGGAAAACATTAATGACGGATGCACACACCAAAACAAATTGAATCTTCAGGAATAAAACATAGATAAGATCAAAAAATTATTTCATTTCATTTTGGAAATGTGAAAGAGGAATGATTATTTAATGTATTTTTTCACATAAAAAAGTATACCTGTAGGTCGACGTATGTATGTTCTGATAAATTTAGACTGATGGTAGACATTTTTCGGAAGGACGAACAAACACAAAAGGACGGCAGATCTACTTCTGAGGCAGTAGATCACATCCATCATTGATTTATTCCAAGCAAGCCGAACAAACACGAACCTTTAAAGAAGGGTTCAAATTCACACTTGCTTCAATCTGGGAGAACGTCTACAACTACGTGCAAATAAAGAATCACATCCATCATTGCCTTATGGCGCGCACTTTTTAATAAGGTATTTCATTCACCATTGCCTTAGTTCGGGCAAACTCCCTCATTTAAAAAAAGGATCACATTGCCTTAACCCGGGGAAACTACATTTAAAGCAGGGATCACATCCTTCGTCGTACTTACCGTAAAGCAACTTCCGAAACCCTTACGTTGTGTATCTTTCCGATTTAATTTCATCTTTTCCACCCACAGGCAGCCCAGTCAGCACAAAATCGCATACCTATGATGCTGCATAAGATGCTAAAATGGAAACGATAAACGTACATGTCGGATGGAAAAGTACCTATATCGCCTCCACTTTAGCATCTTAAAGGGCATCATATACGATCTTGTGTTGACTGGGAGAGGATCGTTTCTTCCGTCAAAATCATTTGAAAATTTGTTAAAATCAGTTCTAAAGTGGTGCAATATAGAAGTTTGTGGCTGTGATATAAATGGGGAAAGGCCGTTTGGACAAATACTGTTTTGCCCAATGTCATTTGGCCGAAGGCCACTAGGCCGAAAGCTGTTGGGCCGAATAGACCATTAGACCGAAAATCATTTGGCCGAAAGGGTCTTATAGCCGAATAGTTCATTTGTCCGAATAGGACATTTGTCCGAATGGAACATTTGGACAAATAGGACATTTGTCCGAATAGGAAATTTGTCCGAATGGGACATTTGTCCGAATGGGACATTTGTCCGAATGGGACAATTGGACGCCTTACCCAGTGATATTTTGGATGACCGATATCTGACATGGGAATATTCTATTCATCACATCAAAACAGACTAACTTGTACCATTTATAAAACAGTTTGAATGATATTTGATTACACGTGTAGATCAAGGCTTAACTCCGAGGATATTTCATATTATCGAGAACCTCTGACGTTGACTCATTCTATTCTACACATCCAAAAGGGTATGTATTATTATTATTATTTATTCGGACTCGGAGGCGAGCCAGCCTGGGGCTGCAAGTCTCCTTAATAAAGCTAATAAAAAAAAAATTATTCGGACTAAGGTCGAAGTAGCCTGTGCGGTATATAGGAGTCTTCTCCATTTGGCTCGGTCCATGGCTACACGTCGCCAACCACGCAGTCTACGGAGGGTCCGCAAGTGATTTTCTACCTGATCGATCCACCTTGCCCGCTGCGCACCTCGCCTTCTTGTGCCCGTCGGATCGTTGTCGAGAACCATTTTCACCGGGTTATTGTCCGACATTCTGGCTACATGCCCGGCCCACCGCAGTCGTCCGATTTTCGCGGTGTGAACGATGGATGGTTCTCCCAGCAGCTCATGCCACTCGTGTTTCATTCGCCTCCTCCATGTATCGTCCGCCATATGCACCCCACCATAGATGGTACGCAGCACTTTCCTTTCGAAAACTCCAAGTGCGCGTTTGTCCTCCACCAGCATCGTCCAGGTCTCGTGTCCGTAGAGGACTACCGGTCTAATGAGCGTTTTGTAGATTGTCAGTTTGGTACGGCGGTGAACTCTATTCTTGCGGAGTTCAAAGTACGTACGATTTCCTGCCATGATGCGTCTCCGAATTTCCCTGCTGGTATCATTTTCGGCAGTGAGCCCAAGTACACAAATTCTTTTACCACCTCGATTTCGTCACCGCCGACGCAAACTCGCCGTGGGTGGCTCACATTGTCTTCTCTTGAACATCTTCCTATCATGTACTTCGTCTTCGACGTGTTGATGACTGGTCCGATCCGCTTGGCTTCCCTCTTCAGTATGATGTAGGCTTCCTCCATCTTCTCAAAGTTACGTGCCATAATATCTATGTCGTCGGCGAAGCCAAATAGCTGGACGGACTTATTGAAAATTTTACCACTCGTGTTAAATCCTGCTTTTCGCATTACCCCTTACAAAGCGGTGTTGAATAGCAGACACGAAAGACCATCACCTTGCAGTAACCCTCTGCGGGTTTCGAAGGGACTCGAGAATGCCCCTGAAACTCGAACTACGCACATCACCCGATCCATCGTCGTTTTGTTCAACCGTGTCAGTTTATCCGGAAATCCGTTTTCGTGCATTAGCTGCCATAGCTGGTCCCGATCGATTGTATCATATGCGGCTTTGAAGTCGATGAATAAATGATGTGTGGGCACGTTGTATTCGCGACATTTCTGCAGTACTTGGCGAATGGTGAACACCTGGTCCGTGGTGGAGCGTTCGCCCATAAAACCCGCCTGGTACTGCTCCACGAACTACCTTGCAATTGGTGCTAGTCGACGGCATAAAGTTTGGAAGAGTACCTTGTAGGCGGCGTTCAGCAATGTGATTGCGCGGTAGTTGCTACAATCCAGCTTATCGCCTTGTTTGAAGATGGGATACACGACACCTTCCATCCATTCCTGCGGCAAAACTTCCTCCTCCCAATTCTTGGTAATGACCCAGCGCAGCGCTTTAGCTAGTGCCTCACCACCGTGTTTAAATAGCTCTCCTGGTAGTTGGTCAACCCCAGGGGCTTTGTTGTTTTTCAGCCGGCCAATCTTTTTTTGAGCGCAGGCATACTGCAACGAGGTAGTGGTCGGATTCAATATTCGCACTGCAGTAAGTGCAGACGTTCCTGATGTCGGAGAAGAATTTACCGTCGATTAAAAAGTGGTAGATTTGGTTTCCAGTTTCTTGGTTAGGTGATCTTCATGTGGCCTTGTGGATATTTTTGCGGGGAAAGAAGGTGCTTCGGACTACCATTCCGCGGGAGGCTGCGAAGTTTATGCATCGTTGGCCGTTGTCATTCGATACGGTGTGCAGACTATCTGGTCTATACATTTTCTCCCTTCTTACCAGCGCGTTCATGTCACCGATGGAGATTTTGACGCCCCGCAGCAGGCATGCATCGTATGTCTGCTCCAGCTGTGTGTAGAACGCTTCTTTCTCGTCGTCGGGTCTCCCTTCGTGTGGGAAGTGCACGTTGATGATGCTATAGTTGAAGAAACGGCCCTTAATCCTCAGCATGCACATCCTTGCGTTGATTGACTGCCACCCAATCATACTATGGCGCATCTAACCCAGCACTGTGAAACCGGTTCCCAGCTCGTTGGTGGTGCCACAGCTTTGGTAGAAGGTAGCCGCTCGATGCCCGCTTTTCCACACTTTCTGTCCTGTCCAGCAAATCTCCTGCAGCGCCACGACGTCGAAGTTGCGGGGAAGTAATTCATCGTAGATCATCCTGTCACAACCTGCGAAACCTAGCGACTTGCAGTTCCATGTTCCAAGCTTCCAATCGTGATATTTTATTCGTCGCCTAGGTCTTTGCCGATTATATCGAATCGCATTATCTCTTATATTGTTCGTAAAGATTGGTTTTCCAGGCGGCTTATTTGGCCTGCGCAAACCTCCTGTCTCGTCGGAGGGCCGTCGTGTCAGGGCTGTTTAGCGTCCCACCTAACACCAACACTTGGGCTTGTGCGCTTTGAGCGGCACACGGCCGCTTTGGTGGGGCCTACTTACGGATAAATGCAGCTTTTTATAGAGATTTAATAGGGCCCACTGTCAAACCCCACCACACCCTAGGCAAGCCCTACAACTCGCAGATGGCCTGGGAAGGGATCGTCGAGCCCTTGGACATAGTCCCTGCTACGTGGGTATTCGTCCTTAAAACCGATTCAATACGGTTGGGTCATATATGACCCAAGACGAAAATCAGCTGTCAAAAATCAGTTTTGAGAGAGAGAGCCTTTTTTCTTTAGCAAAAATGTTCAAAATTAACTGCTCCACGCAGGAAAAATATTGCACAGGTCAGGATACGGGCACTACGATGATCTAGAGCATCTAAACTATCCTTGAGTTGTAATTTTAATGTTCTTAGGAATGAACACCATACTTTACCATATTCTTGTTAAATAATTGAAATATAAATGCTTAATGAAAAAAATCTGTGCCTGCCCAGCGGTATAACAGATCTTTTGCAATATCTACGATACTCCAAATCGTCCTTGAACTCAGATCTTAATATTCAAATTGATCAACAAGAAGATCTACGATGTCTCAACTATTTTTATGAGTTGAAAAAGCTCCACGGGACTTCGTTACGTCATTACAAACTACAGAATTCGTTTGACTACGAGACTCCAAACTATCTTTGAGTACAGATCTTAATGTTTCAATCGATCAACATGAAGATCTTTGATGTCCTCACTAGTTTTTTGAGTTGGAATAGCTCCAAGGTACCTAGTAACACCATTTCAGACGCTCCACAGAATTTGTTCAATATCTACGACACTCCAAACTGTCCTTGAATACAGATCTTAATATTCAAAACGATCATCAAGATCTTTGATGTCTCAACTATTTTTATGAGTTGGAATAGCTCCACGGGACTTCGTTACACTATTATAGACACATTACAGAATTCGTTGAACTTCTACGACACTCCAAACTGTCTTTGAGCTCAGATCCTAATATTCAAATCGATCAACAAGAAGATCTTTGATGTCCCCACTATTTTTATGAGTTGGAATAGCTCCACGGTACCTCGTAACACCATTACAGACATACTACATACTTCGCTCGACATCTACGACTCTCCAAACTATCCTTGAGTACAGATCTTAATATTCAAATCGATCAACATGAAGATCTTCGATGTCCCTACTAGTTTTATGAGTTGCAATAGCTCCACGGGACTTCAATAAACCATTACAGACACACTACAGAACTCGTTCGATATCTACGAAACTCCAAACTATCCTTAAATACAGATCCTAATATTCAAAACAATCAACATGAAAATCTTCGATGTCTCAACTATTCTTATGATTTGGAATGTAATGTAATGTAATGATGTCTCATGAGGCTTCTCAAGCTAACATACAAGCTCGGGAACCTGTGGATTACTCTGTTGATCTTGTAGACCTCTAATATATGAACTCAAGAATGCTTTGGAGTGCCGTAGATATTCTGGGAATGTTATAATTTTCATATACTATTGTAATGATGTCTCATGGGGTTTTTGCAACTGATACATAAGCTAAGTAGTTGTTGAATCAATCTGTTTGTCTTATTGGCCCCCAAGATCTGAATTCAAGAATGGTTTGGAGTACCGTAAATATTCTGGGAAAATTGTATTTCATATATACTGGTGTAATAATGTCCCATGGGCTTCACCATCTAAAACACAAGCTCGTAAACCAATGAATCACTACTTTGGTCTTGTAGACCTCCAATATCTGAACTCAAGAATTGTTTGGAATTCCGCAGATACTCTGAGAATGTTGTGATTTGTGTATACTGGTGTAATGATGTCCCATGGGGTTGCTCCAACTATCACACAAGCTCAGGACCATATGAATCACTCTATTGGTGTTGTAGACCTCCAATATCTGAACTTAAGAATGGTTTGGAGCACCGTAGCTATTATGGGAATGTTGAATTTCTTATATACTGATGTAATGAAGTCTCATGAGGCTTCTCCAACTAACACACAAGCACCGTCAATATCTGAACTCATGAATGGTTTGGTGTTCTATAGCTATTCTGGTAATGTAGATTTTTTTCAAATACTGATGTAATGATGTCCCATTGGGTTTCTACAATTAACACACAAGCTCAGGAACCTATCAATCACTCTGTTGGTCTTGAATACCTCCAGAATCTGAACTCAAGAATAGTTTGGAGTGCCGTTGATGTTCTGGTAACACTGCGATTTGATAAAAAATAGTTCAATTATGTCTCAATTTCCCATTGCCAACTTCATATTACGATTGAGGCCCCGTAAAACGCTTTGTTGTTTATGTAGATCATCAAGATCTGAACTCAAGGAAAGTTTGGAAGCCCTAAAAGATTTCAAAAAAAAAATTTTACCTTATATTTCTACTTTTTTATGGTTTGCATTCGTTTTTGAAGCAGAATGTCCAAAATTTATGTTGAAATACGACAAAATAAATCCGTATTGAATAGGTTAAGTCACACAATCAAAAAATCGACAAAGAAAAAAACGTGTAATAACATAATTTTTTGAATTTTACTCCAATTTCCATATATTCTTACAGAAACAATGTTGAAAACCGCCACTTCAAATAGCATACAACTGTACAGCTCTGATGACAACTCATTCAGCAACAAACGTGCAAATCAAGAGAGCAGTGCTTCGATATTCTTACAGCAAATTCAGGATCAATCAAGGATTGTCACTGTTCTTCCAGGTACCAGCAAAACCCCAGTCACTTCTGAAGCCATACTGAACCCAGAGATTGACATTCAGGATGCACAACTTCAAAATAATGCAACTCAATCGATCAACGAAGTTCTTGTTCTTGAAGAGCAAGTCGAAGAGGCTGTTGGATATGATGAAAATTGCAATCCGAATAATCCGGAGAAAAGGCCTTCGGAAGATATAAGGTTTATAATGAGCTCGAAGAAACACGCTTCTTCTGAACTAAAGTTCCAAACCTTCGAGGTGAACTGGGAAAAGATCAGTGATAATATCATAAGTCGCCTTCAAAATTTCAAAAATTTAGGGATGAAAACCCTAGTCAGTGTGTCCCAAAACTTCTCCAAATGACAAAAACTGATTTGAGTGAGCTGGCGAATTCGGTGGTCGATCAATTACGAATGATTGACACCCAGATACGAGCAGATGTCATGGGAACAGCGTCGAAACAAATTCTCAATGCTTTCCCGTGTCTGAGTTTCGTAGACGATGACGGCTATGGATCAGGAACTGGTCGTGTGTGGCTAAAACACAAGATGATTAATAGAAACTCATATCTTAATCGTTTTAAGGAGCCGTACGTAGCGAAAGCAGCTTGCATAGAACTTCGAAGGAATCGAAACGTAAGAGCGGGTACTAACAAATAGTATTGGGAACACACGAATAACGAATGCGGCAAAGACGTTATTTCGAAGCTCTCGCGTGATGAACCAGCTTTATTAACACACGAGTTCCTACAAGCATCACAGTCTTATGTTCGATATCGGTACGATGCAAATATTCCGTTGCAAGACATCTTGGGAAAACTTCCGGTCCTCAGAAGAAGGATCCTTCTATACTACCATTTCGAGTGCGCAACGGGAGTATCAGCGGATTCCTTGGAGAAGTACTACACGGCTAAACGTTCAAAAATAATTGACTTTTCAAAGACTAATCGTCAGATCGAACCTCTGGACACAATAACTTCAGACTACAATATTTTCCAATATTTGTGCAGATTGGTTGGAGAAAACATCGAAGACATCGTTATCCTCAAAGAGGTAAGTAAAAACAAACATTACTTAATGAATGTATGAAAATAACCATTTATTTTTATCTTGTAGATTGGTACAAAGGTGGTGGACATAACTCTCAATTGCTCTGGGCCTGTTATTGTTGCCATAGGTAATTGAAACAAACTCAGTTTTGAAGCAAAATTAGTAGGTACCATGTAGACACAATGCATATAATTTGTTATTTGGGACATGTGAAAATTACATCTTAAGGACAAGTCTCCCGATATTCAAATTTGAAACTACTCGCGTTTTCAAGTGTACACCAGTCAATACCGAAGCAACGTACAACAGTTATTTTTTTATTTTTTTTTATTTGCTCCATCGCATGCGTGAAATAAACAGCTGTGCGTCGCTTTCGTATTGAGTGGTGTGCTTTTGAAAACGCAAGTTGATTCAAATTTGGATTCCGGGAGGCTTGTCCTTAAAGGCGATTAAAAACCTACACCCAATTAACGAAGATTAATGACATTATACAACATCTGTGCAGAATACTTGAATAAATAAGACCAACGTTGGGAAAATGGAATACTATTTGAAGAGTTTTGTCTTCTAATTTTTGTTTTTAGATTGCGGAAATGACGAGCGAATGTACTATGTTTTCGCCGATCAAACTCGACTGAGCGAAGGAACCAAAAATGTGGTCACTGCCGTAGCTGATTTGATGTGCATCCATTATGTACATAACTTCATGTACATGAAGCAAGTTTCAAAAAATTTGGAATTCGTCCAGAGGAATACTTCCTCAAGATTCACTGACACTGGATCAAAGTCTAATGCGACCCGTAAAGGACAACAGCAAAGAGTTGTGAAACGAGTCATCGCTGCCATCGCTAACTATTCATCGTCGTAATTTAAATGGATTTACGAATAGCTAGACGTATTGGAACAAACATAGTTTAAGATTACTCATACCACCTCATACTGTAATATCAGAAATGCTTTTTTTTACAATAATCGCCCGAGGTAGTAAATTGTAAGGGTATGCGATAACACACTTTTTCCTAACGAAACGAAACGAAACGAAATTTAAAATATCTATGTTGATTCGAAACGAAACGAAACGAAATATAGATTTACTTTCGAGTCTTCGAAACGATACGAAATCAGGGTCCATTTAATTCGATTTTTTTCGAAACGAAACGAAATTTTATTTTTTTTCCGCGGAATTTTTATTAAATTGGTGTTATATTATGTACGGAATTTCGACTTCACTTTTCAAAGTCAAATAACTGTTTTGCGATAAATAGAGTTATAATAAGAGAAGTAGTAGTCTGTGATAAATCGCCTCATGCCCGTTTATATACCATTGCTAATAAGGCAATACCTCAGCATTTGTGCCGCTTTGAAAGCAAAACATCGTTAAGCGTGTGCTTCCGAATCTGATTAATCAGCTCAGTTTTTATTAGTAAGTATATAAAAATAAAGAAATTGTTTGATTTTTCGTTTCAAATTTCGTTAAAAACCTAATTTCACCTGAATTTTCTTTTATTTTTTGAGAATTTTTTCATAGGGTTAACTCATAGTTTCATTGACGCTAAAGGTCGTAATCGAGTAAAAATCATCCGTGTATAAAAATAACTGGGTGTATTCTACTCTGGATAAACAAAAGTTATTCACTTGCTCCGGACTTCAAAAGGGCTCTTGGAATCTACGACACGACTTTCCATCTTTGACAAAGTTATAGTGAACTGATTCATATCTAGTTATATTTACACAAATAGGATAGAATAGTTAAAGATACTTTTTGTTTTCTGTTGGATATTTCTAACAAAATACTGAGGATGCTTTATAGAAGAAAACTAAATCCTTATTTGTCGACTCAGAACGGGGCTATGTAGTAAGCATCTCAAATAGCTATGCAAGCAAAGGCGTAGGATTGCCAATCCGGAGATGGGTAGCTCGATTCTCGGTCTGGTCAAAGATGTCTTGCCACACAAGATACATTCGTTACGTTCTGGAGTCCGGGTTAAACGAGTAGTTCAAACTGGAGGGTAGATGATGGCTACACTCACAGCAACCACCTGTCGGTTCGCTACAGTATCTAAGGGGATGGACAAAATAATTAGGATAGGCAAATTTTGGGTAAAATTAGATGAGTTGTAACTACCTTAGTTATCATCCGATTTTGACAATTCAGGCATACCTGAACTAGAAAATTAATGCAGTTTGACGGTATGTCCATAGAACTGACTATGGCTACCGGATTCCGGAGATATTGCGGGTTTTTCGGAGATAGGCTCAAAACCGTAAATTTGAAGTGGATATTAGGAGAAGTTGTGATTAAAAATTGAATAATATTAGTAACCACAAATGAAGTAGGGCTCTTGCTGATTGGAACCATATATTGAGATTTGGAATCGGATCAGAATCAAGTGAGATATGGCCATTTCCTTAAAATTGGTTCCGATCGATACTTATCAAAGGGGTCAGGCCACAACTTCTTTTGAATCTCGCTGTTTTGATAGATGGTCCACTATGATTTTATTCTAGAAGGCCTCTAATGTGTCAAGAATGAAAAACCAATTGAATAAACGGATCCTGGAGTCGCTGGGATGTCCCCGGGGAACCTGTGAATGGGGACATTTAAGTCTTAGCACCAAAATCAGTCATTCGACGGCTCTTTTTTCATGGTTTTCGATCAGGAAGCGAAGTATGAATATAAAATTGTCCATTGACGGCTCTGACCGCTTTCAAGACCTACGGATTGGCCCCGGGGAACCTGTGGAAGGGGACATTTAAGTTTTACCACCAAAACCAGTCATTCGAAGGCTCTTTTTTCATGGTTTCCGATCAGGAAGCGAAGTATGAATATAAAATGGTCCATTGATGGCTCTGACCGCTTCCAGGATCTACGGATTGGCCCCGGGGAACCTGTGGAAGGGGATATTTTAGTTTTACCACCAAAACCAGTCGTTCGACGGCTCTTTTTTCATGGTTTTCGATCAGGAAGCGAAGTATGAATAAAAAATGGTCCATTGATGGCTCTGACCGCTTCCAGGATCTACGGATTGGCCCCGGCGAACCTGTGGAAGTGGACATTTTAGTTTTACCACCAAAACCAGTCGTTCGACGGCTCTTTTTTCATGGTTTTCGATCAGGAAGCGAAGTATGAATATAAAATGGTCCATTGACGGCTCTGATCGCTTCCAGGATCTACGGATTGGCCCCGGGGAACCTGTCAAAGGAGACATTTTAGTTTTAGCACCAAAACCAGTCATTCGACGGCTCTTTTTTCATGGTTTTCGATCAGGAAGCAAAGCATGAATATAAAATAATCCATTGACGGCTCTGATCGCTTTCAAGGCCTACAGATTGGCCCCTAGGAACTGACTGGTTTTGGTGCTAAAACTAAAATGTCCCCTTTGACAGGTTCCCCGGGGCCAATCCGTAGGTCCTGGAAGCGGTCAGAACCGTAAATTGACCATTTTATATTCATACTTCGCTTCCTGATCGAAAACCATGAAAAAAGAGCCATCGAACGACTGGTTTTGGAGGTAAAACTTAAATGTTCCCATTCACAGGTTCCCCGGGGACATCCCAGCGACTCCAGGATCCGTTTATTCAATTGGTTTTTCATTCTTGACGCATTAGAGGCCTTCTAGAATAAAATCATAGTGGACCATCTATCAAAAAGCGAGATTCAAATGAAGTTGTGGCCTGACCCCTTTAATAAGTATCGGTCGGAACCGATTTTAAAGAAATGGCCATATCTCACTTGATTCTGGTCCGATTCCAAATCTCAATATATGGTTCCAATCAGCTAGAGCCCTACTTCATTTGTGGTTACTAATATTATTCAATTTTCAACCACAACTTCTCCTAATATCCACTTCAAATTTACGGTTTTGAGCCTATCTCCGAAAAACCCGGAATATCTCCGGAATCCGGTGGCCATAGTCGGTTCTATGGACATACCGTCAAACTGCATTAATTTTCTAGTTCGGGCATGCCTGAATTGTCAAAATCGGATGATAACTAAGATAGTTACAACACATCTAATTTTGCCCAAAATTTGCCTATCCTAATTATTTTGTCCATCCTCTGTACTATACGACCAGCATTCAGCGGACGGAAGAAGGGGCGAGGCCTAGCCCTCGTATGTGGAAGACATCGTACTTCGACAACGAGGTGTTTAAAAAGCGCTCCGCCGTGAGCACAATACTTTCGGTCTGAGCGGCGAGCAGCTGGTAACAGTACTCTCGCGTGCATGCGATGCTACCATGCCTAGGAAAGTCCACCCTAGGAATGGGAGGCCACCGGCTTACTGGTGGACTCAAGCAATTGCGAACCTGCGCCGCGCCTACCTACGGGCACGGAGGCGGATGTAGCGAGCACGCACAGAAGAGGCGCGTGCTGAACGACGGGTGGCGTTCGTGGCTGCTAGAGCCGCTCTGAAGACTGAGATTAGTCCCTTAGTATAGGTAAGGCGCCAGGACCGGATAGTATTCCGAACCTGGCCATCAAAGCGGCCTTTGCTGAGGCTATCGAGATGTTCAGATTTGTCATGCAGAGATTCCTGGACGAGGGAGTCTTCCATGCAGCATAGAAAAGGCAGAGATTGGTCCTATTGCCAAAAGCGGAAAAACCACCGGGGGATCCATCGGCATATAGACCAATACGCGAGGCATATAGACCAAGAGGAGTGGATGAGTTCCAGGAAGTTAGAACTGGCTCACCACAAGACTGAGGTGGTTGTTGTAACAACCGAAAGTTGGAGCAACGAGCGGTGATAAGGGCAGGCAACTGCGCGGTCACCTCTGAACGCTCCATCAAACTCTTGGGGGTAATGATCGAAGATTAGCTCACTTTTGGTAGGCACGTTAATAACGCCTGCAAGCGTGCCTCTACAGCTATAGTGGCATTGTCCCGGATGATGTCCAATAGCTCTGCGGTTTATGCCAGCAAGCGCAAGCTTCTGGCTAGTGTCGCTCTGTCCATACTGAGGTAGAGGGGGCCAGCTAGGAGCACGGCCCTGCGTGTTAACTGCTACAGAACTAAGTTAGAAAGTACGTATAGGTTCATGTGCCTAAGATATGCGAGCGCGTACCGTACCGTGTCGCACGATGCACTTTGCGTCATCACCGGTATGATGCCTATTGACATCGTTATCGATGAAGACAGAGAGTGTTTATAAATGCGCGGCACGAGATGCATTCGTAGGACTGCCTCGTTGGCCGCAACGGTCAAATGGCAGCGTGCGTGGGACAGTTCCACTAAGGGTAGATGGTCCGGAGGATGTGTAAAGATAAAGTTGGCTGGAACGCCGTTTTATCGGCTATTGTCCAAATCATCTCGGAGCTACACAGGAGGTGTGGACTCGAGGAATGGCTAGTTCAGGCGCAAATAAGAGGTGGTCTAAGGGCTCGTTGTCGGCTTCATGGGTCATACCGGCCCTGTGGTCGAACTCGATCCTTTTATCGAACAAGTGGCCGCGCGAAGAACAACATGCTATCGTCACTTTCACGGCGTCGGTCAACCGGGCGGGTTCCGAGCCCGTGGACGGAAAGGGGTTCTCGTCAAGGCTAGGGCAAGCGTAGGCACCACGTCGGCAAGTCGATCCTTCCCACCTTCCGAGGATATAGGGCGTGGTAAGGCCACCTGGAAAGCCGGCAATGCGCTTGCACGATAACATGGTCTTCTTTTAAAGAAGCGAGTCACGATGTTTGGTGCTGCAAGTTTATGCAGCCAACCTCGAGGGTGCGTTGTGCACTGGCCCCCCTTTGAAGCATTACTTTCTGGTTGTACCGAAGGGACGATGGGCTTGGCGGCAATGGAAACGGTTTAGCGGGTCGTTTGCTGATGGTACCTAACCCCGCACTCTCTGAACGTCCAACCCAGGATGTCTGTTGAGCAGATTCCCCCTCTATTGATTAGGAAGAAAAAAAAAACAAGATACCTACTCATGCAATGGTGGACATAGAAAAGTTTTCAATTAATAACTGAGGAAGTACTAATAGAATATTAAGTTGAAAAGCAGATCAAGTTCCAATTGGGTGTAGAACCATTGAAGAAGAAGAAGTGAGCGTTAATATAAAAAAATGTATAACTAAAGTTTTGAAACTAGTTATATGGTTTAGTTCAGCGGCGCAGCCAAAATTTTTGATAATATAAAGTATGGTTTAAGTTTAAATTTGTTTCGAAATTCCGCGAAATTCCGTTAAATTTCGTTAGAAGCTGTTTTTTTCTAGCGAAATTTTTGTAATTTTACGAAACGAAACGAAATGAAGAAATCAGATTTCGCCATGCTCAAATTTCGCGAAATTCCGCAGAATTTCGTTTCGAACTACCTGAAACGAAATTTTTCGAAATACCGCATATGCTTAGTAAATTGAACCTCAAGAGGGATTTTCAATGTTATTATTAATATTTTTTATGATTTCCAAGTCGTAAAAGGTTTGTTTTAGTATGTTAACTTTAAATATGTTAATAAAACTCCTGGCATTTGAGAAAACTCTATTTATTTCAATGTTTGAGATCACAGATATTTCACCGACATTATCTCCTCTTTTACCGACAAAATTAACTATATTTTATAATAATGAACATTGTTTAGGCTTAAGTCTACCGTAAGAGATCAGTTAAAGTGGGTGTATGAATCGGTGTACTTCTGGGAATATTCATTACAATAAACATAACCACATGAACAGGATTAATGCTTTAAACGGAAAACAAATAAGATAATTGCATGAGAATAATAGGGGAGGAGGTTCGGTTGTGGGCACCCTTTTGTGTTTGGTCCATAACTTTGGCCCTGGTTGATCTTATGTCGACATTTGCATAGCAATCGAAAGCTAAACTTATAACCTTACTACTAGCAAAGAAATTAATATGATTTCATCGATTTAGAAACAAATATTGACAATTTAGAAAATTTTACATTTTTGGACATTTTCATTTCGGGGTTCGGTTGTGGGCACCCTTGAAAACTTAGCTAAAAATAAAGAAGCATGAATAAAAACCTCCCAGATTTAAAGACAAGGAATAGTTTATTCATTCTAAAAGCCAGGAGACGCTAAAAAAAACTCAAATCAATTCACCTAGCAGTGATGATGCCTTCCTCGGTGCATTAAGGAGGATGTTGAAAAAAATCACATAAGAAAGGTCTAAATAGCACTTGAGGTAAATGGGTTTTAATTTTTCATTGATTTACGTTTTATTGGTATGCATCACAGTCAAAAAAATCCTGCAAAATCACCCTAGCGGCAATAGTGCCTTCGACCGTCGAATCGGTCAACGCTTTGTTCCAAAAAGTGTGTGTATAATGACTAGACATGCCCAAAAAACAAAAATATTAAATAAGTAAAGTCATTATTTCGAACAATTATGTCAAACTAATTATAAAAACTGCCTTAAAACGTTATTAAAAATAAGTTAAGGGGCAAGTAAAACGATATTGAATGATTTATCAATTAAATGAGGGTGCCCATAACCGAACCAATAAAGGTGCCCACAACCGAATTTCGCAGCCTTTTTGGAACGAGAAGAAAAAAAAATTCGCGCTAAAACTTTGATGGCATTCGACATTGGGCCTCAAAATAGATTAAATTTACTGTGTAAATACGCATTAGAACTCACTTTTTGAATTAAATCCTTTAATTTATGACACTTTGAAAAAGGCAAAAAAAAAATCGTGTTGTTTTTCTTGTACGAAAAATTTATTTGTTTCTAGTTCAAAGTAGAGATGCCCATCCGGTTTGATATTGAGCACAAAACATCATGCTATTATATACACAGCAAATAATTTTGAAAATTCAACGACGTGTAAAATTGCAGCTTATCCCATCAAACGAACTAGCATTCGAAATTCAATAAAATTTGATTGAATTTTACAAGCAAGCACCGTTTACATTTACACCCAGGTTTTTTTTTACGCGGTTGGAATTCATTAATTTCTCGGTTAACCTGAACTTTTACAGCTTTTCAAATACCCTCTGAATTTTCTTTGATTTTTTGTGAATTTTTTGGTGGGGTTAACTCATTGCTTCAATGCCCCTGAAGGTCTTAAACGACCAAAACCAAACCGTGTAAAAAAAAAACCTGGGTGTATTTCGATTTAAAAGAATAGTGAGATCGATTGAATGTTACGTTTATTTGCATGCTCCAAATATGTGCATGAAAATACATTTAAAATCACAACATATTTTTATCTGTGTAAGGGTATGCGATAAGACACTTTTTCCTGACGAAACGAAACGAAACGAAATTTGAAATGTCTATGTTGATTCGAAACGAAACGAAACGAAAAATAGATTAACTTTCGAGACTTCGAAATTTTTCGAAACGAAACGAAATTTTAATTTTTTTTCCGCGGAATTTTTGTTGAATTGATTTTATATTATGTACACTCAAAATGATTTTCATTTAAGACTCACATGAAAACATATGCGGATATTTTCCATCTAGTTTCGATTGTTGAAGATAAATGATTTGTTAGTCATGGTACTCACCGTTCTCAATTCACTAAAAATTGTAATTAATTTGAGAATTTCAACTCCAACAAACACATAGATTTAAAGTGAATTTGCAATTCTATTTTGCGCGATATCGTGTTAGTGATAATAATTCCCGTCCACTAGAAGTGGACGGGACCAAAAAACAGTAATGAAATATAAGTTCCATACACAAAGACTTAGTTTTGTAAATTGCTCTCATGATGTTTCTGCACAATTCTTCATTGGCGATTGGTGCAAAATATAAATACTTTCTGTCTGAGTACCCCACTCATGTATTTTGATTTCATTTTCTTTAAGTCAAATAACTGCTTTGCGACCAATAAAATTATAGTAACAGATGAAGCAGTCTGTGATAAGCCGCCGTGTTCCCGTTTACCATTGGCAAAAAGGTAATACCCCAGAATTTGTTGTCCCGCTTTCAAAGGAATTCATCGTGGAGTGGGTGCTCCCGAATCTGATCAATTTTATATGTATTTATAAAAAAATATAGGAATTGTGCGATTTTTGTGTATTCCGATTCAAAAACTTTATTTCGTTTAAGACTTATGTGATTATGCTGAAGCATGCTTTATATTCATTCATCAGCGTAGTTTTATAGTACTGAGCTAAATCAAAAACAGAATACACGAATATAGTCTACGCAGATAGATAATTGATATTAGCACACATCTAAAATGCACAAAGATATGTCTTTCAGATTGTGTTTCAGAAATCGCAGTTTTCTATTTTTTTTTTAGTTTGCCACGCATGAAGAAATAATTTTCTCATACAAAAATTTATAACAAAAGGATATATGCCAGTGAAGATATATCAACTTCCACACTGATATTTTTCCCTCCCCCTTCATACGGGAGCTTGGCAGAAGGAAGGTCGTGTGATATGTGCCATCACAAATATTGCCCTCCGCTCGCTTTCAAATCGACTTCTATAAAAACATTCTTCATGCCTGCCGTATCCTAACGGAACTATCAATTCTATACTTTTGCCTCTAATTCTATCATGAACATGTACGTCTAAGTTTAGAAGATGATATTAGCATTTCCATATCATAGGATATAATTTCCTTCCAAATTCAACCTTTTTATAGAAGGTTCATAGAACCATAGTCTTATATACAATTAACTCGACGAACCAAGCTATTGCCTGTTTGTCCTTGTATATGTGTTTGTGCATATGATGCATGCAAAGATTGTTGTCAAATTTTAATTCTCAATCGATTCCAATTGAGTGCAAGAAACAGCTGCTATGGACAGTATGAGCCGCTCACGCCATTACAGTCAATTTAGGATTACGAGAGGAAAATTAGTTTGATACTCATTATTGCTCTGCATCTCCGTGAGTGCCACGAGAAAGGAATCTTTAGTTTGTTGAAAAAGTAATTCATGTGAAACCACCTTGGTAAGCGACTAAATATTTTTTTTTATTCCTTTATTTATTTGATAGGCACTCTATGTTACTTAACCGCTACTGTGCCGAGATCTACTGTGATATTCTGCAGCCAGAATCCACACAGAATCTATTTTTAGATTTTTCCATTATTCATTGTTGTTGTCGTTGCTGGTCCATCTCGTCGTGAGTCCATTGTGTTCGTTTTGTCCATGTCGTGTATCCAATGATCGTTGCATTGTCCGGTTGCCATTTATCCGGGTAACGTTGGACGAATGCCTCCGAGAAGAACAAGTTGTCAGTCGTCATCAGGCAGCCGTGACGATGAAGCATGCACCCCAATACGCCACCGCATAGGCTGCGCATCCGGCGACTGACGAGGGTTTTGGTGGAGGGGCTGGGAATCGAACCCATGACCATTCGCTTGAAAGGCGAACGTGTAGCCATCTACGCTACGGGACCTCCCTACTAAATATTTATTGTAAACAAAGTTATTTTGAAAACTCGAAGACGAAAATCGTGTTTCAAATCAATCCAACGTAAAACCATGTGCTTCGTTTAAAGTTTTCAGGAATCACGCCACGACATTGCCTCTTTGGCAAAGTTGTACTGATCTAATTCATATCTGATAATATTTACACTCTGTGCCTGACGTCTTAAATATTGAGTCGGATCGGATCACTTTTGAAAAAAAATGGTATAGAATAGTTAAAGATATTTTTCTTTTTCTGTTGGACATTTCTAACAAAATACCGAAGAAGTATTTGAACCGGTGTCAGCGAAAGTGGTACATGTCACATTGAACAAATTTTCCAGGACGCATTTATCCAAAAACTTCGAAAATAAAATTCAAAGTTGCAATTTTCTGCAACTAAACTGTACCAACGTTATGACTGACCTTTGACCTTTCTTGACAAATACCATATTGAAAATCAAAATAGGGCTAACATCTGTTGCGCATACTCACAACCAGCATAAGACCAGAACAGTGTCATGAGTTCTATCCAAACGTTTCTTTACATTACTGAATAAAAAAAGTGGTACTTCCCATTTACATGCCACTAGAATGGATATATCGTCCTACTGGTTAGACGCTGAGACAGAGAGATGTCACCAACATTCCAGAATATAACAAAAATCATGCTACTATTCTTTCAGCTTATCTTATATTTGGTCGACGATGGATACAATTCGCTCAGAAACTGAGAAAGTTGAATATAAATAAAAATAAACTTTACCTTATAAATGTTGGCTTTAAACGCACTATGATAACAGAATAAGTAAGAGAACTCGTATACTATAGAAAGCGTTCAACAATAAACATAAGCTCTAACTGTAAACTTTTATTACATTAACTAGTTCAATGTTATCCATTTGAATTAAAAATAGCTTTATCCTTATATAATTTGATCATCATGCATAGTTTAGAAGCGAAGAAGTAGTTTTCTACCTGTGGAACTTTCATCAATAGTCCGGGTCTCAAAGAGGCTGAAGACCCTCCGTTTCATTCAATTCAAATCTAGCTGGATAGAAGATTATGAATGTGCATTTTAAGAAGCTTTCGGAAATCAGGGTTTTCGTTTTTCAAACGTGTGCATATAAGGACTTGCACAAGGGATAACCTCCAAACCACCGATACACCACCCACACTCGACCACTAAAAAGATTCTGTATCGTTACGTTTACTCCTACCTGCTAATGTGTCACACCAACAGATTTACGTGAACATAAATTGAATGAACGAAATTACCATTGTGATATAATATCATTATCTCAGAAGTTAAAAAATGCATATCTCCAGATTTAGTTGTCAAAAATCACTTTTTTGTTATTCCTTACAACATCTTTGTAAACAGAAGCCGGTGGTGTTAAAACACAAAATAAGCAAAAATTGTTCATGTACCACTTTCGCTGGCACCGGCTCATTTGTCGACTGATAATGGGATTATGTAGTAGGCGTTGATAGAAAAAAAATTAACATTAATTTTTGAAAACAGCTTTATGATTTTGTTCTGCGGCGCAGCTAAAAATTTTGATAATACACGACCGTACGAGACAGTATGGTTTAAGTCTAAATTTGTTTCGATATTCCGCGGAATTCCGTTAAATTTCGTTTTAAGCTAGTTTTTTCAGGAGAAATATTTGTAATTTTACGAAACGAAACGAAATCAAGAAATCTGATATCGCCACGCTCAAATTCCGCGAAATTCCGCGGAATTTCGTTTCGAACCACCTGGAACGAATTTTTTCGAAATACCGCATATGCTTACTATTATAGCAAACAAATGACGGTTGTCAGAATGACAGCATCTCTTATCTGTCAAAAGATACATAGGGGTGCCCATAACCGAACGGTGCCCACAACCGAACCTCCTCCCCTACTTGTATCATATTATCGACATATTTACCATTGATGCTTTTCATTATATCGGCTCTAATATTTCTTAAGTAGTAAGGTTGAATGACTTTATTGTCGTAATACGAGTTAGTACTTACTGTTCTTTTTTTTTCTTTTATTTTTGACTTTTTTGACTTTGCTTTTTCGACCTCGTACTTAATTTGATGAACCAAGTACGAGACATTGAAGGTATTTATGTAAAGTTACAATCAAGTAATGAAATTGAATGTGAAAGTGTTAAAAGCCATTGTAAAACCTCTGCACTAGGACAATAAATGCAAAGGAAATCAAAATTAAAATGTTTGAAGTGAAAGTTTAACCGTAGAATATGATATACCGACATTTGACATGAGATTCGGTAATTTTTGATGGAGCAATGATCGATTCTGATTGATGATTGATACATCCCTTTCACAGCAACACAGTTTTGTTCTATATGTATATCGTTTTGTTGTAATATTGTTGCATTCAATTAATATACTGTCAGAAATGTAAGAAGTGAATGATCACTAATAAGCATATACAACTCAATGCTGCTTTATTCGGCTTGCAAAAAATCTGCATTTATATTTGGGTGACGATAAGAACTAATTAGTGGCTAGTTCCTTAGTATTAAGTAAAATCTTCAAAAAATGGTAGAGTATAACTTTCGAGCACATTAATATAATTTAAATTGATGGCCCACATTCGACATTTAAACACCCGACACATAAAAGAGAGGTTTTTCATTATTACTATGCATTTTTAGAAATGATCTTCAAGACGTATGATGCATGTTATAAATATCACCATGTTGAAAGCCGGAATGGTCATCCAGCGGAGTTGGATTTTACTCACAATTCGTTAAACTTAACCTTGGGACCTGTTTTCATTTGACGAAGCACTATACAGCGTACTAATTGCAAAAGCAAGGTTTAACAAATTGTTTGCAAAATCCAACTTCCCTGGTGAATGATTGGTAATTTCCAATAGATTTAGGATGATTACTGTAAAATAAGGTGAGTAACTGAATTTTACGTCTCAATTTAAATTTACATGTAAACAAAAATGAGCTTGTAAAATTACAAAATTGCCCAAAATTTCGTCGTGTAAAATTAAAGTTGAACTTAAATATATGTCTTTTGCGATGCTCGCAGGTGTAGGTCATGGCAAACATAAAATTACATGAAATTTTCGAAGTGTGTGTATTATTCAATCAAATAGCATTTTCGGCATCACAAATCACCAATCAGCCAAATAACTTTTGCTGCTATATGACAAGTTTCGGTCTAATATTTTGTTCGGCCAAGCGGTATATTCGGCCTATCATCTTTCAGGCCTAGGCCCTTCGGCCAAACGGCCCTTTCTCTAAAGCAACCGCTAGTTTGGGTAACACGATTTCTCAGTCTGTTGAACAGAATGCCTTACTCCCTTAAGAATTAATATTACCAACAATTTTTATTTGGACTATTATGATTAGATAGCATGCTACGACACGAATGTTTTAGTTGGGAAGGCATCAATTTAATGCTGAACTCAGAAACATGCGGTCATGTTTCACCTGCAAAAAACTCTATGAGTAATCAGTTTCCAAAGTTTCTAAGCCTTGAAAAAAGTTATAAATGGTGTTCATTTTTCATTATCCAAGCATTCAAGGACTTGTTCATTCTACCACAATTCCGGCAGTGGAAAATCCTTTAGTACTATGTACAAAGAAGAATCAAGCAAGCCACCTAACTTCGGTCGTTCCATCACCCGCAAAAGTTCTTTCCACATTCATCTCATTAGCATCCGCATGATCCCCAGAAGCACAATCCGGCAAACTTTCACACCGTCATCCGTCGCCTGTTGGTGAAGTCGAAACGGAACGGACCGCTTTCATTGGACAGAACAGAAAAATGCGGTGGAAGGAAACTAGGTGGCAAAACTCCAGTCGACAGACAGACCAGCGATAAAATAGTCAAAAAGAAATGGATTGTTCTCATACCGTTCGGTTCTAGGGGGAGTCCACTGTCCACTGTATATAAAAGGAGAGCATGGTACAAAAGGGTCCACTCTAAGCTTGTTTGAAGTATTAACATCAAAATGTATTTTTTTCTCCAATCTGAGTAAACGTGCTTGAAAATTACAATTTTAATCTTTTTTATCTGCCACAATCTAATCAATGCTGATCCACTGTTGTGGACATTATTTTTTGAGTCATTTTATTTCCCGGGTGCATTCTTTGCTATTCTCCTCTAATTATGGTCCAACTTATGGAAGGGAGGGAATGTTGAATGACTCAATCATACTGAGATCCAGATGAAATATTTACCAATCTTCATTGGATATTTTAAAACACAAACTTTTTAATGCATAAGCGACACTACTTTTTTTCGTAGACAGACTTTATGAATTATTACACTACTTTTGTTATGATTTTTACATTTAATGAGTGTTTATTAAATTCAATGATAAAAATGGGGTTGTATTACTATAATATTGCCAAACCATATCAGATATTTGCCAGCATTTCTAACATGAGGCATTAAGTTGGACATGTTGGAAAATATCTAGTTCTTTAGTGCTTCATCATTGTGATCAATAATAATTTTCGCACAATTATGAAAGCCAAAGTACCGAAAGCTCTGGTTTACTCTCCGACCCATTGAATTCCATAGATCTTTAAATTTTCTAAATTTACAGAGCGGCTAAGAAAACAGAACGTGAAGAGAACCAATTTCGGCGACTCTTCTGAACCGTTCCTTCACATTCCGTCGTCGGCACTCCAACGAAACGGCAATCCAATTGTGCGAAGTATTTGGCTGTCGTGTTTGGACGAGAATGGTGTTGATTTTTCATCGTTTGCCGCCTCATTGCCACAGCACTTGCCATTCTTTTGGCGGAGCATTTCACGGATTGAAATTGTTTCCACAGAAATGGGAAAAGTAATCAGATCAGAAATATACTCGAGTGCGGTTAAGGGGAGGGTCCAATTGCGGCTACACATTTCAATGCGGTTTGATGGTAGTTTTCATTTAGCTTTATTGTGAACAGACTGGCGTGAAAAGCGAGATTGTTGTTTGAAATAGAAGCAGTCGTTGAGTGATGCTGTGAATTTCAGATTCTACAGAATTTTTGTCTGCGTTGTTGATCACAATTCTACGAAGCTTCTTGATATTACTACACGCTACAATGTCGATTACTTATCACATTGAAAGTATTTGATACCTCGTGCATTACTGTTTGATCTCGATACCAACCTTCTGAATGAATTCCACGACGTCTGATGAAGTGGAACCTTGCTAGTTATACTAACTGCATTACTCCGGGAATTCTCTCAGAATTCCTCCATCTTTGAGTGATTAATTGTTTTTCCTCGCAATAAGCATTTGAACAATCATAAACGGTTCTTATCGCGCATGTATCAAGTTCTGGAAGTCGTTCATTGAGACTATCCCTACAAAAAGCCACCCTAAGTCCAAACTCCCAAAAGAAGCCGACTCGCTCGTTACAATAATACGTTATGTGTGATATCAAGGGCAGGGTCCAGCCATTAGGTTAAGGAGATCTAAATGCAATGAAGTAGAAATCCAACTATAATGTTGTAGTTTAATCCCGAGGCTACATTTAAAAAAATGTCGACCATTTGTTTGTGTCACTATTTTGAGTATAATTTTAATCATGTTTAATGTAGTTAATTGAATTTTAGGTTGATTAATTTATGTTTACTTACTACAACAAGTTTGCTTCAAAGCCACATGGAACCCTTAAAACTTTAATCCAAAATTCAACCGCCATTGGATTCAATGGAACGTTTAATTTGCACCATGTTGCACCAACTTTGCCCCTCTTCCACCGAACGCAACTTGATTGCTTAGCCAAACCATGCCGGAAAGAACCGGATGGCAAACATTAGCTTAACTACATATTGGACCACAATGGAAACCGTTCAACAATTTTCTATTAGGGATACCTGGTTGCTAAAACGAAGCTTCTGCATATCGTCGACAGCAGCGATGCCATCGTTGCACATGATTCAGCATTCATTCCCGCGCTCCCGAGTTGCCCCCACATAAAAGGAGGTGTAAATTTTCCCATCTCAAGCAGAGCATAATAGTGCCACTCAAATCCACCGAAGCGATGGGATCTCGGTCATACCGAGGAAACCCTTTGCCACCCGCTTCCATTCCAGCACTTCTGCTGCACTTTGGATCGGGTTGTCAGCCACTATTAGATAGAGTAAACCCATCCGGCCGAATGGGACAACATCGAGACGACGACGACGACGTCGGCGAGGATGATGAATGACATGTCATACGTCGACCGTGTTCCGCCCACATCGGCCATCTCCGCCAGCATCGATCGTTACGGAAAGAACGGAACTAGTGCTCACTTCGCCACGTACCTACCCACAACACATAGCGAACGGTGCTCCCGAGCTATGCGACGATTACGGGCCGGGCTGACACTGACACTGAGCAACGGCTCTGTTCGGTCGAAGTTATGGGGTCAAACTTTGATGATGGAGCTCTTCCTTTTCGCTTTCACCGACGACCGGCAGATTTTGCGCGCTGACGACAGGAGCAACCATCAAATCCACATTCCTGGGTTCGCATTTGAGCCCAGTGGTTCTAAGTCAGATAATAATTTAAATTTTAGAATATTTTAGAAAAAAGTGTGAGCGTAAAATTTAATTTTATTCTTCACTCATTTCACCAACAGCTTTTTTCAGCATATAAAGTATTGAAGTAATGACCCGTGACCCATCTGTTGCCAGCCACTGGTCAATCGTTCATCGTACCGTTCGCAGTGAGGATTTACTGGGAATTCCCACGGATCACTTGCCATGATAGTGCCCTTTTCCTGTCCTGTCCGCCCCAAGGCGTCATGTGCAACTGTGTATGTATGTGACATTTATTAATTTTAACCCGTTGTTGTACGTGGGGCTATTACGTGTGACGAGAAACGAAGTCTAGTGTGCGTCCGACGAGCATGCTCTATCCAGGCAATGAAATATGTGCATTACTAATCGTAACTGATTCTAACGTCGTTAGCTATCAATTAATTGCTGTAGTTTTCGAAGCAAACATAGTCCTATACTTACTTTTTACTTAGTAGCATTTTAAATAGTAAACTGCTTACCCACAACACATAGCGAACGGTACTGAATAAAATGCTTCCCAACGCATAATTATTCATTATTCTAAGTAGAAGAAGTTAGAAGCGGTCCCAGAAGAAGCTTCACGATTGATTTCAAACGTTTGGACATCTCCTATCGAATGGGTTTTGAACTGAATATTATAAAAAATAATCCTCAAATAAAGACTGAGCAAGAGCATTATGACCGCAAAATTTGTAGTTGCTACTCTGTGCTTGACTAGAACTTGCGAAATTGTACAGAGAACACAATAAATGGGGCTTGGGACTAGGTATCCATTCTCAATGTACACGGGAGCTCAAATATTTAAAGTCAATAACAACGCCGGACACGTCCTCACGGTCATATAGGAAGGGAAAAAATGTTAGTCCGACTCTCGTTGCTACTAGAGACCGAGTATACCTCTGCATCTCCACGATTATCTTGGGATAGGAAAACGTTTTAGTTACAAAGGATAATTTACCTGGATTATTTTCGGTAAGTGCGATGCAATCAATAGGATAGTAAATAACACTAATTCGCTGTCTCGCCACGAGAAAAAGTTAAATCATGCACGCCCGATGGCAAATGAAATCGCGTTTTAAACGACCGAACGGACGGGCAGCACTCTGTACACCCAAATCATTTTTTACACCTGGGATGCGTTCCGTGTAAACAAAGTTTTCAGTTCAAAATTTGAAAATTTTGTAAAAACAAGTTTTATGATTTCTCGACGAATCATGGAAAATGGTGCAACTTTGCAAACAAATTGTATGTGATTTTTTTTACACGGCCGTGTAAAAAAATCCGTTTAAAAACAAAATCTGGTGGACTTACTTGCGCGATAAAGCTATGTCCATTGACATGCAAATAAGGTTATTGATGTAATTTACTGTAGTTTAAGGTAAAAATATAAATGCAAATCATTTCTAGTTTTCTAGTGACAATTCGCATTTTCTTCTTTATTCCTCTTATCGAACGCTGCACACCTCCGGAAACAACTTCCTTGGCACATTTGTTCCACATTTTGGTCATCTGAGTCGCGTCCCGAGCTGTGTATCCACTTTTCTTAAGCTTCCGCTTTATTACTGCCCAAAATGTCTCGATGGGCTTGAACTGTGGTGGATTATGTTTTTATTCTTTATTGTATTTATTCTCCACCCCTGGATGACTTCCCGGCTGTAGTGGCAATTCGCCAAATCTGGCCAAAACTTCACCGGACCTTCATAGGCTTTCATGAAACTTAGTACGCGGTTTTTGAGGCATTCTTCCTTGTACAGCTTAGAGTCCATCGTCTTATTCGTCACGAACACTTTGGTCTTTGCTCTGCTGATGCATATCCATCGCCAAATCATCAGTTTTTTGGCAAATTTGTACATAAAAGCAAACTTAATCTTGCAGGAACAATTCCTCGTGCCGTCGCAATGCAAAATTTTTGGCCAGGAAGCTGTCCTAAATCCATTTTGACGTAGGTTCCACCGTCGATGAGCAGGATTATCAACGGGGGTGTGCAGATTTTTTTCTCTCCTCTCGGCTTCCATCTGGAATAATTTTTGACTCGCTGCACGAAACACCATGAAATTTATACCACAGAAAGTGGACGCCTAGATAGACATACCGACATAGACATGTAAAATAATTCTTGCAGCAGCCACTTTCCGTGCTGCTGCAATACAATAAATGATTCCGGATTCTAACTGGACAGAGCTTTAGCTAATGCAAATAATTGAAGATCGCACTTGTGCGTAGCAAAGCGCAATACATGCGCATGAGCCACCGAGCACCAAATAGATATTTTATTATTTTCCCGACGACTAAAACACGCATTGAACTTACTTGATGGCCACTGCAAACTTGTTTCCTTGAAAAATGACTAAACAAAAAACAGCTAGCGGCGATGATGCCTTTCTCGTGCATCGTAAAATGTATTGAAAAATCACATAAGATAGGTAAAAAAGGGCCTTAGGGAAATATATCGCATGTTTTCTATCATTTTGCATGTTTTTGCAACAGATAGCGGTACAGTGTAGCAAGAAGAACATGGCAGGCAGGAGAACATGGATATAAACGATATGTGGAGGTTTCACGCAACTATCAATGGCGCGTGGCAAAAGACTGCGCCAGTGCCCGCCGTGTGCAATGACCAAGAGGGGAATTTGCTGACAGACAAGACTATGGTGGCGGCTAGTTTTTGATGAAGCGATACAGATACGCTACCACACGTTGGAGTCGCTTCCAGCTCGAAAAACCATCAATTTTCACCACCGGGTTCACAGTTGTGCAGTGCACAAGAAGATTCGATCGCAACTCCTCGTCGGTTTGCAGATTGCAGTCAACGGTTGCCAATGCTTCTCTGGTTCCCAAAGGTATTCGGGACCTCTAAACCGAAATCTTGTCGCAGTACAAGATTTCGAATGGTGCTGTACTAGCTCAATCGAGTATGTTCTGTCAAACGAAATGTAAACAGAGAGAATAAGAGATAGCTGTCTCCGTGTTTAGTGTGCCGTCCGCGGGAGAGACAACCTTCAGCGCATGGCGAATGTGAGTAAACAGAGAGAAAAAGAGTAATTTCATCAGCGTGTAGCATGTTTCCTGGAAAGGCATCTTTCAGGGCATGAATTGGCAGTTAATTTATAAACAAGCAAATTGTCCTCAATGACTATAAAAGTCCCGTAGTCTGCAAACGAAAACAAAACTCGCGCTGTATACTACTCTGATCCTTCCGGTGGCTTTATACGGCCATGAGACATGGATGTTAAAGGAGGCTGATCGGAGAGCTCTCGGAGTGTTTGAGCGTAAGGTGCTGCGGACAATACTCGGCGGTAAACAGGAGAACGGTATCTGGCGGCGTCGCATGAATCACGAATTGTACCAGGTGTATAAAGGGCTGGATATTATTAAGCTTATACAACACGGCAGACTACGGTGGGCTGGTCACGTTGTTCGTATGCCGGAAGAACGACAAGCGAAGATAATATTTAGTAGAGAACCCGGAAGAGGCCGCAGGCTTCGTGGAAGGCCGCGTACACGATGGCTTTTTGCAGTTGAAGAGGACCTGAGGGCGCTCAATGTTCAGGGCGACTGGAAGCGATTGGCCCAGGATCGAGTCCAGTGGAGAAGGATACTCCATTCGGCGTAGGTTCATCGAAGAGCTGTAGCCCATCAAGTATCAAGTAAGTAAGACTATAAAAAGAAATATGATTTATTGAGCAGTTGCAACCGATTAAAACATTATGCCGATACTATATGTTTTGTAAATTGAGATATTGTTACGACACAAATTATAAGTTTTATACCGTCTAAGACGAATTAAGTACTGTCCATTTAATTCCACTAGTTAATTTTCGTTATCTTTGCAGATACGTATTTCGACCACAACTGTGTGGTCGTCTTCAGTGTCTTGTACTTGACTCGACGAGTCGCCACAGTTGTGGTCGAAATACGTATATGCAAAGATAACGAAAATTAACTAGTGGAATTAAATGGACAGTACTTAATTCGTCTTAGACGGTTTAATACATTCCACTAAAAGAGCTTAATATATTTTTCTGATAAGTTTTATGTTTATTCCAGTTTATGCCACAGATCCAATTTTGAAGTAAATAATTTAAGCTAAAGAAGGATTTGATAATAAATTGATGTTTCCATTTGTTTTAGTTATATGCACTTTGGTTATCTCTTGCGCGTTTTTTTATTTAACTCAACTTTTTTTACGTAGATTTTGGAAACAGTGGCGTAGCCACGGGTGTGGTTTTGGACATAACGAGTCCCCCCCCCAGAGATAAAATTTTTAGAAGAATTTTTTTTTTTTGAAAAAAAAATGTCCAGAAACCCCCCCAGACCAATTTTCTGGCTACGCCACTGTTTGGAATATACACGTTTTTACGCAAATTTTCCCCATAGCTCAATCGAGTATGTTCTGTCAAACGAAATGTAAACAGAGAGAATAAGAGATAGCTGTCTCCGTGTTTAGTGTGCCGTCACGCGGTTAATCGAAATTGTCAAAAAATAAGTGAAAACCACAAAAAAAAATTTTAGTTGTAGTCGTTTTTACGCGGATTTCAGGATAATTAGAGATTGCATATTGTCTGGAAACCATAAAAGTAGATACACTAATGACATTTTTTTTTGCGGTTTTCACGTATTTCTTAACGATTTCGATAAACCGCGTGAAAAATCGATAGGGGAAATCTGCGTAAAAACGTGTATATTCGTAGGGTAGAATACGGCTTTGGCAGGGTGCGACATTTGTTGGCACCCTCAACAATATTTGCGTTTTCCAGCAAACATACACTATTTATGAACATAAATTTGATTCAATCACATAATTTCAAGTCTAGGCTTTCATTTGAATAAGTTGTTTGTGTAAAAGTAGCAAGATTTGACGAATTAATCACCGAAACAAATTTGCACACACGAAATCCTTGCCATTATTGCATTGCCCAAGAAAGCAGCAGACGAAATGCAAACTGTTACTTACTTTTTTGGATCGCCTGTTTCTTCTCTTTATCGTGTATGATACGACAAATTAGGTACGTAAACTACTTTTTACACTTTATTACCACTTGATTATCACCACAAATAGCAAATTTATCCAATATTTGCTCTATGTTTCACTAAATAAAATCGGGACTGTTCGTTTTCTTTGACAGCAGCGCACTTCGGAATAGAGCGAGAGAATGTGTTTGTGAGCATATCAAACACACGCTAAAAAAATACCACGCACAATTCCATGTGATTTGATTTTAACAAAACTACGAACAAAATATCCGGCGTTGGTATTTATTTTAAAAAAGTGTTAGAATACAAATGCTTCTATTCAGATTTTTACTCAGACCATGAATTATATCAAAAGTGATATCCACACCGTAGTATTTTAAGCCTTATGTGGCTGACAGAACCGTTTTCCTTTTGCAGCTTTAATACTTTCCAAGCTCATCAAAAAAATCATAACCATTCCCGTTCCTACATAGCGCATTTCAACCATAAATAATTGCCTACTTTTAGGGTATTATCAATTATTCAACTGTGAAACGTAGTGTACGAATGAGGTGGCTCCAGCTCAATCTTATGTGTATAGATTTGGTTTTACATAGTTTACGTCGTTGTACACAACCCCCATGATTATTTTGATGAAACAAACATATCATGTAAGGACCTTCAAATCTAAGGACCGTAAAGAGCATATTTGAAACTGGTTGATAGACTTTTGCTTACGCTTGAAGACTCTAAGGCATCACAAAAGACAAAAGATGTAAATCTTGGCAGCGGACGAAAAGTATGTAAGTTCCCTTCTCCAAAATGGCCAACATTATTCAAATAGGTTAAAAATTGTAAAAGTTATGAAATTGTCAATATCTGGGTACACGGGTACCCTTTCTGCCATTCACGTCTGTTTTTTGTTGGCCGCATAAGGGGTAAAATTTGTTTTACAATGTGTTTAAATGTTTTTGCCTATCTTCCCGAGCAAAGTCTGAAAACATAATGAGAGCATATAGAAATCATATTTTGATTTCGACATCAAATTGAAATCATAATTTCTCTCGTGATTTTTGAAAACGTCGTGAGTCCAAAAGAGAAGCTCTCTTTGTTTACTTTCTCTTTCGATTATTACAAAGCCATACTAACATTTACATTGGATTTTCCAGCACCAAGCTAAAGAAAATAGCTTTGTCTAGTGTGCTGAGGTGAAAATTTTGCAACAAATTTTAAACTAGCCTAGATATTAGCAAAAGAGAGTACAATGAAAGAGAGTCTCTCATTTGGACTTACGACGTTTTCAAAAATTACGCGAGATTTGTTTTTAAAATGAATCATCATGATGGATTGCATATTTTGATTTCATTTTGCTGTAGATTTCTAAATTGCGTGATATGACATCTGACTGTGAACTTATTTTGTTATCGGAAACCAATATCAAAATTAGTTTTCGATTTGCTCTCATCGATAGCAGAAATAGTTTTCGATTTGATGTCATAGTAAGATTTTTCTGCTATACGTTTTGTTATTTTAACCGTTAAAACGACCAAAAAGATATCAAATTAAGTTATCATAATCAACGATTTCATAACATCAAAATAAGTTATCAATTTGCTCTCAGGCTTTGCTCGGGTTCCACATGACATAAAATTGATGCCAAGGCTAAAATTCATGTTTTGTTTTAAGCCAGTTTTGATAATTAATAAAAATTTCTTCCAAAATTGAGTGAAGCGAGATGAGCGTGCGGCCGATTATTATGAATGAATTTTACTACTAGATGATATAAACAACCAGCATCTGGCACTAATACATTGTTAGTTTTCTACTTCCATGTCTAGTTGCTGAAGGGAGCAAAATCATTGCTGATAATAGAAATTGCTATGCCAATAGAAGAAACTTTGACCTGTTACTTTATATTAAATTTACTAAGTTTGTGGTAAAAGATATTATATTAAGTGAACACCAATCATCAAAGGAAGAGCATACAAATGTATACCAGTTGAACTATACCTGTGTTTTAGTGTAATTATTCATTATTTTTATCATTCAATTTGGCGAATGTCTTAGACTGCCAAGAATAGGTATTTTCCCCTATATCTACTTAAAAATAGTTGAGTTAAATAAAAAAAAAACGCGCAAGAGACAAGTGCATTTAACTAAAACACATGGAAACATCAATTTATTATCGAATCCTACTTTAGCTTTAAATTATTTAACTCAAAATTGGATCTGTGGCATGAACTCGAATAAACATAAAACTTATAATTTGTGTCGTAACAATATCTCAATTTACAAAACATATCGTATCGGCATAATGTTTTAATCAGTTTCAACTGCTCAATAAATAATATTCCTTTTTATAGTCATTAAGCACAATTTGCTTGTTCATAACTGAACTGCCAATTCATGCCCTGAAAGATGCCTTTTAACAGGCAACATGCTACACGCTGATGGAATTACTCTTTTTCTCTCTGTTTACATTCGCCATGCGCTGAAGGTTGTCTCTCCAGCGGGCAGCACACTAAACACGGAGACAGCTATCTCTTATTCTCTCTGTTTACATTTCGTGTGACAGAACATACTCGATTGAGCTAGTACAGCACCATTCGAAATCTTGTACTGCGGCTGAATGAAGTCGAATGAAATACGTAATGCCGCAATTTTTTCGAAACGAATGCAAAACCGTACAAATCGAGTGAATCGATTCGAGATGCACAATGCCACCCCAGATATGCCAACTTCCGAGCAGGTCAGCGCTGATTTTCTCACCCCATCCTATTTTGGACCTCCAGATGTCTCGTAGGATTATTTTTAGATAGATGAGGAAATGACCAATCAAGCCTAACGGATCAAAAATTGGCATGAGGACTCGTAATATTTGTCTTTTTGTCGGGCATAGCTCACCGTTAAGCAATCCAGGCTGGAACTTGTTCCAACCTACTTTGACGGTGAATGAATCTGTAGATGTTCTCCCCCACATCCCCAAAATCGTCTCATTAGACAGTGTGTTGTCCAAATCCATATTCTTCTCTACGGTGCAGTTTTCCTGCAAATACATCATAACTAGCTGAGAGTTGCTAAGCCAACCTCTCGTGCCAAAGTGCTTGCCTCCTCTGCTGTTTCTACACTGGCCAGCATACCATCCACATAGTATCGCTGTTGGATCGCCTCCACCGCCAGAGGATATTGTTTGATGAACCGCTTCGCATTCAAATCAGCTTGGTAAGTAGCAGGCTCCGAAGCTCATTACGTATAGAACATACATATTAGAGTGGGACGTCATGGTCATTTTTTCAAATCAATGGTTTTTTGAAGCCATTCTGGGTCCTGAACAACTGTGCAAATTTGGGACCGATTGATTGCTTCCTCGCTTTCCGCATCGCGTTTGAAGTTTGTATGGAAATTAGTATGGGAGAACGTATGTTTTTGCATTTCTACTACTAGAGGTTTCAGTTCATCGTAAACCAAGTGGCACATTGCGTTAAAGTATAACCCAAAGGATGCCGAAAAACTTTGCTGAAGAAGGCGCGTTGCTGGAATGTCCACGAAAAAAGTTATAACGCTGCAAAGATTGAGTGTTCAAACCATATGCAAAAAATCGTATATTCTGCCAGCACTGCAGAACTACGTAGACCAATAATTTAACTGAGTGGTATTTCAAAATAATTGATCTTATAGAGCTTTAGAGCTAATGGGAGCTATCCGGGATCATTTCACAAAGAAAAAAATCCGACAAGAAGGAAGATGGGTTTTGCCCTTAGATAACCATAGGTCGTCCGGTAGTGCTGGCAGAAACATTGATTTCTTGCATATGGTTTGAACAATCAATTTTCGAAACGTAATAACATTTTTTGTAGACCTTCTAGCTACGTACCTTCTTCGGCAAAGTCTTTCGGCATCTTCCAGACTATATGCTAACGTATTGAGTCACGTGATTGATGATAAATTGAAGCCGCTAATAGCAAAAATGTAAAAAAGTACGTTTTCCCATACTAATCTCCATGTAAATTTAAAACGCGATGCGGCATGCGAGGTCGCAACCAATCGAGCCCATATTATACAGTTGATTTGGGTCCCAAAACGATTCAGAAAAACCTTGATCTCACTTGATCGGACGAAGTTTGCGTTTTTCCATACAACTGCGCCCCACTCTAATACATATACAACAAAGTTTCCCATTATCGTCTGGCCAGAATATGCGCTGACAATGTTAATCTGCTCTTCTCATGTTCACTTGGTTAAAACATTTCTCTAATGTCTCCAGTAAGCGTCAATTTGAACTGCCGGAACTGAATGTGTATTGCGAACAGCAAACTGAGTTGATCGGGACCCTTCACGAGTGCGAAGTTGAGGTATACACCATATACTTTGGCCGCTACATCCCAAACCAAACGTGTCTTGCCGGGCTTATTTTCGTTCGTTACCGGAAACATAGGTAAGTACCCAACCCGCGGAAAGGGCTCAGCAAGCTCCTCTGGGGATACCTTTCGTAGATAGCCTTTTTCTAAGTAGGACGCAATCTTCTGTCTTTGAATTTCTGCCAGCTGGTGATCACTCTTCAAACGCTTCTCGAGACAGTAATATCGTCGCAAGGCCATTTCACGATTATCTGGAAGACGCAAGTTATCAAACTTCCATAGAAGCCCAGTCTCGTATTCCGTTCTCGAATTTGGTTAACGACAGTAACCAGTAACGGCATGGCACGCTCATCGTCTTTTGAAAGAAGTTCATTCTTTTTTAGATACCTACGCTGTAGAGGTCGAAATACTCCTTCACAGCAGCTTCTAAGTTCTCATCTAATCGAGATGTATTGTCACACACATGGAAGGTATAGTGAACCATGTTATGTGAAGATCGGTTGGTTTGGCCGCCATACACTGCCCAACCTAGCCTTGTTTTGGTGGCAATTGGATCTTCAGGGTTTCCTTCGTGGTTCTTCTGCACTAAACCGAACCTTGCATGTTCGAGGCCGATTAGAATCCGCGGTTGGGCTTTGAAATAAGAATCTATCGGTAGACCTTCCAGGTGGGGGTACTTGCGTGTCAGTGAACCATATCCAAGTTTTGATGAGGAAGTAGAAGTTCTTTTACAGTTCTGGCCCCACTAAGACAGTATGTCTTTACCCGAGCAACACAAGTCAGACAAAAATAGTTGCAGCAACTTTATTGTGACCAAATCTGGTCACATATGAGTTGCTGTAGAACTAGCTTGTGGACGCATTATATCCGGCGTTGCTGTACTAGTAGATGGCAAAACCGAATCCTTGTGTAGCGTCTCGTGATGTCTAAATGTGCATTCATTTTTTCCACACGTTTTAGCATTACAAACACCGCTATGACGACGTAGACACTTACTGCAAAGCCCGAATTCCCGAACCGCAGCCCATCGAGATTCTCGAGAGAGATCTTGGAAGCGTTTACATTCGTCTGCAGTTTTGCATGCACCCTTGTATATCGGACAAATATCCGAGGGTGATTGAATCTGCTTGATTGTAGTCCGATCTGATGGCCTTTCTCGTGACGCATCCTGAAAATTAAATTCTGAGTGCGAATTAAAAAAAACGGTTCCTTTCTTTCCCACATTAGCCTCATTCCGTAGCGGTCTTGTTGGTTTGGAATCGTAGTTGAGATCTGAAATGTTTACCGCACTGGCGGCCTCTGCTAATGAGTAGATCCAACTGCCAAACGTCGCCATGTTGCCGTTCCGTAATGTGCTGCGATATCTTGCCCAATCTAGCTTAATTGACGGCGGTAGCTTGCTCACAAGTTGGTGTAATAGCGAAATATTGGTAATGTGTTCCTCCAACGCACACACTTCTACAGTTGCCACGAAGTTCTCCTCATTCACGGCGAAATCGACGAATGTTTGAAGTTTATCCTCTGGCATAGGGGCTAATTTATTGATTTTAGCGATGAGCGAGTGGACTATTGCTTCAGGTTGTCCGAAAAGAATTTTTAATGTTGCAATCACACCCGGAACGTTAGACGGGTGCATTAATCGTACTATTTTCTCCTCGTTGGAATAGCCACACATAGATGTTGTGCTATTAAGCAACGAGACAAAGATCGGCCACTCTTCACAGGGTTCCCTGAAAATAACAGCAGATCTCTAGAGACGGATTGTCGAGCGGAGAGATGACATGGATATGGCTGTGGAGATGGCATTTCCAGTTGAACTGTCGGATTTCCAGCAGATTTTTGGCGATTGGTATCCTGTGGAGTATTTTAATAGTGAGCTACCTCGGCTGATGGCTGATGATGGCTGATGACGGCTGATGACATTGCGAAGCTACTTCCGTTGGTCCAAATTGCACTAAAGTGTGTCTGTGCCTTGTAGAACATTGACGAGGTTCAAACTCCTGTACTGGTTCTGTAGGGAACTCTTCCCGGTCTCCAGTACTATACGTATGTTACACCCATTCTCGAACTCAATCTACTGTAGCGCCTCCGGCTTCTGACCCCTTGAAGCTAGCCAGTTCTTCTAACAAGCTGTACTTTTGCTCCAGATATAATCTTTCCTTGTCAGCTTCGCGTTGGTTCAACTCGCGTTTTTCTTCAAGTTTCTTCAACTTCAACCTTGCAAGGGCCTGGTCTGACATTTTAGAGGATGATACAGATGACGCCTTGCTCCCATTTGGATATTCCCCAGAGCTTGAAACGATGCCTTCCATCACAGCTATCCCGACGGCGTGCGGCGCACGGAGTGTACTGGAGAGTCGCGTTCCTTGTATCGGCTGCTTCAACGCATCTGACGACTGTCGATATTTTGTGAGCTCTAGAAGTGCTTTGGCCGCTTCGTGGGAGGGATGAGTGCTGGTAACTGGAATATGCTCGTCGTGTTTTCAGGACGCTTTTGCTGCTGCTGCTGCTGCTGCTGCTGCTGCTGCTGCTCAGGTACGTGTACTGGAGATCGTTATTTGTTGGAATCCATTCGCAATACTGCATTTGGCGCAACTCCAACTTCTATCCGCAATATCCGCTGGAACCCCTACGCAAGCATAATGAAACCAATCAACACATTCGTCGCACTGGACCATGCTTTCGATGTCCTGTTGATCGCAGTTTGGACATGCGTATCCTGGAATAGTCTTCTCCAATATTTTCGAATCATCCCATGCCGTCACGATATAATCACCATCATTTTGCCCTTACCACCGCGTTCACCTTCACCAGAACCATTTTTGTCACCTTTAACTTTCGACATTTCACTCAACTTGACCCGATTGATATTCGTCTAATTACACGATTTTATAATTTTGTTGGCTTGAGTCCGCTGCCTTCCAACTCCTGGATGAGCTCATTTTCCTCCATGTCATGGAGCCCTCGCAACGAAGCCTTGAGCGGCTTTGTGCCGGGGAGGTCATGAGTGTAGAACTCATATCTGGGGACCTCGATGAATTCCACGACTGACTTGTGATGGCATCACCTTACGAGCCGGAATGTGCAGTATCGGCCTTTCGCGATCAATTCCCGGAGCTTTGGTCGCAGTTCCAGCGGGACGCCTCTGATGAAAACCGGCGGGCATTTCTAGTTTCGCACTGGTTGAGTTTGTGGTAGCTGCGACTGCTGCTTCTTGCGCTTCTTCGGCGGATTGTCGGTGTCGTCAAGTGGCAACGACGAGTACACGTTGCTCTGTAATAGTTGGTTGGAGGGGTTACCCGCGCCTCCAAGAGCAGTGCGCTTGGGCACTTTCCCCGCGACAGAATCGGCCACCGAGTCTCCCATATGACGGATCCGGGTGCAAATAACGCCAACGCGACGAAGCGAAAATGTAAACAGCGAACGAACGAAAAAAAAACAATTGGAAAAAATGCGCGAGCAAAAAACACGTCCGTACGTGCTGTTCAAACTGGAATAGCCAATCAGCGCAAGGATGTGCAAGCTGAGGATAAAAGGCCGTTTCTTCAAATACAGCATTATCAACGTGCACTGCCCACAGGAAGGGAGACCCCACGACGAGAAAGAAGCGTTCCATGTACAGGTAGAGCAGACATACGATGGAATCCGAGAAGGCGAGGTGCCTAGCGAGCAAGTTGGTTCGATCAGGCGGAGGACGATTTGCGAACCATCCGCAGACTGCGTGGTTGGAGACGTGTAGCCATTGACCGAGCTGAATGGAGAAGACTTGCGCACTGCACAGGCCACTCCGGTCTTCACCCTATTTCTCCGCATGTAGCATAAATTCTCTTATCGAAATCTCTCTTAATCTCACGGAGAATGGATATACAGTTGAGGACATGTGAAGGTAGCGAGAAATTAATTGCTAATGTAGCTCTCAAGTTTAGTTGGTAAATAAATCTCGACAAAGTCGGTCGCTGGATTACGTTACTCGAAATAACCGTTGCTTTCCTCGTTAAGAGTTGAATAAGTGCCATAATAAAATATTAGCTTAAATCTATATGATTCGATCGTGTTCTTCAGAAAAGAAATTCTCCGTCGTGTTTCCTGTGATTCGATACAAAGAATCTGAAGATCAGTGCCGAACAAACTCACTTCATGATAGAAGGGTCCAACATAATGGTGCCGTGACCAGGATTGGTGGCGCGAAAGTGAATTTACACCATTTTTAATCGGCGGAGATTTGGGCACTCACTATTGTGCGAAGCAGAGTGTATTATAGACTGAAGAACATTACAACGAGTGCATGGTGTATAAAACTCTTTATGTCCATCCGTTTTTTGGTGTGATTGAACCGATTGCATGGATTGGAAATGAACGAATCGATGTAGTTTCGAAGAGAAAAATGAATAAACTTTGTTCGTTATACGTTCCAATTGAACACAAGCAAATCGGTGGTTTCGAGTGAAGCCGTCTACTGTTTTTTGTTACTGGAGGCGCGTATATTCATACGATTGCATACAAAGCCTTCTCTACCAGGCTCACGGGGTGAGTACCTGGCTTGGTTTTGCAACTCTGGCGGTAAATTTCAACCATTTGTTATCGATTTATTCGAGCACCTCTGGATTTTTACATCGACGACTGAGTTGATTGGATTGGATAACGCTCCTCGGACAGAGTGTCGTGCAGTTAAGTTAACGGGTGATTGTTACCGGAGGTGCGTATTACCATACGATTTAATACAAAGCCTGTACTGCCAGGCTCGTTTGGTGAGTACTTGGCTTATTATGCATCGACGGATAATTGAAAACCACCCTGCTTCTCCATTGGTTTCACTGCATGAGTAAGCTGATTTCGACGATCACTGTATTCGAGAGGCTAGACGGGTCCAGAGCCATACGGCCACTGAAGACATCATCACTGATACTGCTGATGTCATACTATCGTCTGCCTAAGGTCCTGTAGAATATCTGATTGTTCCTGTTGGGAGAATATTAAATACAAGGCCTATTTGATTAGGCTCAAAGGTGAGCCTCATTCCATTCCATCCACCGTTTTTTTTGTGGTGCTGTGCTTCGTTCCTTTTCACAGTGTGTTGCTGACATCAACGACTAAACGATGGTGAAAAAGCTGAAGCCGAAACTGCAGGTGCGGGACAACATCGTCGACTTCCTTCGGCGCACAGCCCGCTTCTTGAAAAATTACGATCCAGCCGTACATGCACTCCAGTTAGAATCATGGGTCGAGAAGCTGGACGAAAAATAGGAGGAGTTCAAGGAAGTGCAGGCGGAGATAGAGGAATTGGAGGAACAAGAGGAAAAAGCGGACGAGCAAAAGAAGACCCGGGCCGAGTTCGAGGAGTTGTACTTCCAGGTAAGGGCAGGGTTGAAATCCAAAATATCACTCAATATTCCTACCTCCTCCTCCTCTACCTCCACTCATCCTACTGCGGGGGCTTGTGCCGGCATACAGTTGCCAAAGATAAATTTGCCTGAGTTCAATGGGGAATTCGATAAATGGTTGCCATTTTATGATACGTTCAAGTCGCTGATCCATAGTAATCCGGATCTGAGCGCAATTCAACGTTTCCACTATTTGCGAGCGTCTCTAAAGAGTGAAGAGCGGAGCAGAATGGATACGTTTGCGTGCGTTTTGACAGTTTTTCCATGGCAAAACTGTCAAAGCGCACGCAAACGTATCCATTCTGCTCAGCTCTTGAGGCGCTAAAAGTAATTGACTGATTTCCGATGAGCAAAGCAAGCTATGGGGTTGCCTGGTCCTCTTTGACCAAACGTTATTCGAACGTGTATCTGCAGAAGAAACGCCATGTTAATGCGCTTCTGCAATTTCCCAAATTGAAAAGGATGTCGGCAAATGGTATACATGACGTCATCGATTGTTTTGATAGGCACACGAAAATTCTGGATCAATTGGGTGAAGTGACTACGGGTTGGGGGGCGATGTTGATACAGCTGTTAGTTTCGAAGTTGGATGATTCAACGCAAAAGGATTGGGATGAGTTCGCGCTGAAGAAGCACGATCCCGTGTTCTTGCACGTGATGGAGTTCCTCGAGGGACAATCCCAAGTTCTGGATGCGATAGCGGTCGATCAACGTTCCGAAGGTCAACGTGCTTCTTTTTCCACTCCTCCGATGCCATTTAAGGCTCAAGACTCCGTAACTCTGTTTTGAAAATTAATGACGTTATTGCTTGTTAGTATTGGTGAGGCAACTTGTACGAAAAAGTGATGAAAATTTGAGGTGGGTGGAAATGGGGTGGTAAAAGCTTGTCAGCTGCTACATAATGTTGCCAGATGTAACAAAATGTTTATTTTTGAGCATTTATGAAATATTTATTATATGGAAACTTATTTTAAATTTCTTCGTACACCACTGGGCTTTCAACATACAGTGTAGGGGAAAGTACAGTAAAACACTTTGATTCTCCGAATATTTACATTTTATCCAGTAAAATTTCGTGCACTGAGCAGTCGAGCACACTGAGACAGTTTCCCAAATAAATGTAAGACGAAATTAAGTCATTTTTATTCTTCATCCGCAGAATGTTTGTTTGCTGCTGCGTGAGTCTGGTGCCATTCATCCACACTTTCTTGTGCGCAGTGCAAATAGAACAGAATCGAGTTGAATTAGGCTGTGGCACACAGCCTTGAAAGAGTGCTAGCCACAGATTTATTAGTTCTAATCTGTAAAATGAGTAAGGAATAATGAAATGTATATTTGCCACCAAAACCGGCTATACGTTGAGAAATTATTCTACGTAAACATTGATTGTGGGGGGAGAAAATAGTAAAAGTATCTGCTGTCGTCTGTTTGGTCGTGGCTGCTGCTGCGGCTGCTGTAGTTTTGTTTTTTTTTTGACTGCATGGTAGGATGAATGGTACGGTAAAATTAAATGTCAACCATTCTCCACCCTGCCAACAGAAGCTTGCATAATCTTTTTTTTCTGGTTGATTTGATTAATTCGCAAACAAACCGCAATAATTATTTGATCAAATAAATCTGGCAACGATGAAATGATGATTCTTTTCTTGTATATGCATAAAGTTGTTTGCGTGTCGACTAGCATATTCGATGTATTGTTTTGATATTTCTAAGTTGCTTTGCCGAGATTTTGAGCGCACTATTTCACCTAATGCGGTAGTGAATTTGGGTGTTCCGAATTTTGCAACATTCACAATACGGCCGTCAAATTTGTTTCTCACTTCAAATTTTTTTAAAGCAGTTTTCGTTGGTTTTTCGACATGAAGTGAAGAAATTGGTGTTCAACATCAAAGACAAAAGTGAAAGTTAGTTAGTGAATTATGTTTAGTTGTGATAAAATCAAGAAAACGGCGAGGAAAGAACAAGTGAAAAACTGAGTGCATGTGTATGTGTGTGTCTCGATCGTTCGGAGTTGGTGTGTGTATAATTAGTATACGAAAATTTGTCTAGGAAAAAAGCAGTTTTAAGTGCTTTTCAGTCAATTAATTGATAATTAATTAGCTAGGTGAGTGAAAAATTCCTATGAGAATATCATGAATATACGTTGACAGAGGTAAGTTGGCAAATAACAGTGAAATATTGAATTTTGGCTAAAATTGCATTAGTATTAGTGCGAATGAGAACAAAATCATCTTCATCATCAAATTGATTACGGTTTATAGAGCCTTAAAAAGTCTGTGCCGAAGATGACAGTTAATGCAGCGTCCGAGAGTTCGTCGTCATCGTCGTTGAAATGTGTATGCTGCAGTGGGCCACACTACGTCACAGCTTTTACGAAACTAACGCTGGAAAAGCGGTTCCAGATTGTCAATTCAAGGAAGCTGTGCAGTAATTGCCTTCGTCGTGACCACTACTGTCGAGATTGCACTTCGCCATTCAGCTGGAATCTGCCTCCGAACATGGTACTAGCAGATCCAGGTTTTAACAAAAGAGCTCCGGTCGATCTTCTGCTAGGACTGGAGTATTTCTATGAGTTCCTTTTACTGAATGGTGGCCGGGTACAAATACAACGCGTAAGAGAAGGACTTCCGCTTTTCGTAAATACCGTATTTGGTTGGATTGTAGTTGGAAAGACGGATTTGGGTACCATCAATCCGGTACCGTGCCACCACGTATTGGCTGAGAAGGTGGAGCGGTTTTGGGCGATCGAAGAGTTGCCAGATGTCTCTCGGCGGACCCAAGAAGAACAGGACTGCTAGGAGTTTTTTCAAGCCACATATTCACGAGATCGCTCAGGGAGATACATGGTCCGACTGCCGAAGCGAATGGGTTTCGAGCAGATGATTGGTGAATCGAAGGATATGGCGCTACGAAGATTGATGCAGCTTGAACGGCGACTGGGAAAGGACGAAGATTTGCGAAGTCGCTACAACGAAGCAATGCAGATGTATTTGGACCAACAACACATATTCGACGGTTCTGCCAAGACGACCTCCAACCGTTCTCTGAATGACGGACTTATGACGGGACCGGTGATTCAAGATCCTCTTTTCGATTTAGTTTTGCGCTTCCGCAAACATCCCGTTGCTTTCGTTGCAGACATCGAAAAGATGTACCTGCAAGTGAAGGTTCATCCCGACGACACTCCTCTACAGCGTATCCTGTGGAGATTCTCGCCAGAAGAGCCGGTTGCGACTTATGAAATGAGTAGGGTCACGTTCGGATTAGCTCCATCCTCGTTTCTCGCAACGCGGTGTTTGCATCAATTGGCAGAAGACGAAGGTAATCATCATCCACGAACGAAGGTTGCGCTCATCAACGATTTCTACGTCGATGATTACATCGGGGGTGCGGATTCAGTGCAGAAGGCCATATTGTTACGGCAGGATTTGGAGCAGCTGATGCCTAAAGGAGGTTTTAAGCTGCGAAAATGGGTATCCAATGCCAAAGGGTGTTGGAAGGCCTTTCGGTGGACGAGTTGGGGACTCAGTCTACGCTAAATTTCGATCAAGAACAGGTGAAGGCGCTAGGAATTCATTGGAAACCAGGACTGGATTTGTTGGGTATTGATGTTTCCAATCTCACTGCAAACGGGCAGTGGACAAGGCGCAAGGTATATTCCATCATCGCTCAGCTGTGGGACCCTAGCGGTATTACAGCTCCAGTCATCTCTTGGGCCAAGATACGCATGCAGCTGTTGTGGGTAGCAGTGCAAGGTTGGGATGATCCTCTATCCCACGATTTAGCGCTTAGATGGACCGAGTTCTACCAACAACTACCTGTTCTCTCAGACATCCAGGTGGAACGACATGCTTTCACCAAGCATCCCATGCTAGTCCAGTTTCATGTCTTTTCGGATGCTTCGGAGGCTGCTTATGGAGCGTGCATATATGCCCGTTCGATAGACCTAGTTGGACACATCAAAGTGGAGCTTTTAGCAGCCAAATCCCGACCAGCCAGCCTGAAGAAGACGACTCTAGCGAGGCTAGAACTTTGCGGCGCTCATGTGGCCGCAAAACTGTACCGTGCTACCGTTAAAGCTTTGAAGATGGAGGATACTGAAACATGGTTTTGGTCGGATTCTACCGTTGTCCTGTCATGGCTCAAGCTACCGCCGTACGTTTTGGCCAACTTTCGTTGCAAATCGCGTCTCGCACATCCAGGAGCTAACGAAGGGACACCGATGGAACCACGTTAAGGGCGTTGATAATCCAGCCGACCTCGTCTCAAGAGGAGTGATGCCAAAGGATCTCATCGACAAGCAACTCTGGTTTCATGGTCCGTACTGGTTGCCTCTACTCGATCAGAACTGGAATACCGCTAACCATTTGGAGTACGAGCCGCCATCGGAAGAACTGCTGGAGAAGAAGAAAAATGTTCTAGTTTTGGTGGAGCCTCAACATCCTCATCCGCTGCTTGATCGATACTCCTGCTACTGGAAACTGCTGCGGATCACCGGTTACTGTTTGAGATTCATCCGAAGGTGTCAAGCACCAGCATCGCCCCCCGTGACCCGGAGCCTCACCGTTGCGGAAATACAAGAGGCAAAATATATTTTAGTACGCTGTGTTCAACGGGAGCCTTTTGCTGTGGAGATCAAGGCTCTCGCCAACCATCGGCTCGTTCCTGCTCACTCGCCGCTGAAACTCCTTCACCCTTTCCTGGATCAGCTGGGCATACTTCGCGTTGGTGGCCGGCTGAAGCTAGCTGGTGAGTCGTATTGCGTTCGGCACCCCATGATTCTACCCAGCAACCACTCGTTTACCCGACAAGTAGCAATCGCATACCACAAAATGGCACTCCATTCTGGCCCCCGCATGACACTCGCTCAAATTCGGCAAGAATTCTGGCCGTTACGTGGTAAGGCATTGGCAACACACACATTCCGGAATTGCATTCGTTGCTTCCGAAGTAACCCTGTCCCTATATCCCAACCCCCTGGTCAACTTCCAAAACCCCGTACAACACCCTCTCGTCCTTTTGCTATCACTGGCGTGGACTACTGTGGGCCTGTCTACCTCAAGCCCGTACATCGTCGAGCAGCATCGCAGAAGGCGTACATTGCCGTTTTCGTGTGCTTCTGCACGAAGGCGGTTCATCTCGAGCTGGTAGGAGACCTTACAACTTCGGCTTTCCTCGCTGCTTTGCGGCGATTCATCTCGCGTAGAGGTCTTCCTACTGAGATCTACTCGGACAATGGTCTCAACTTCAAAGGTGCCAGCAACCAGCTTCGGGAACTTTACGATCTACTACGCGATCCAAACACTGCATCCGCAATTTCCAACGAAACTGTCCAGCGAGGAATCGTTTGGAAATTCATCCCGCCACGAGCACCAAATTTCGGCGGCCTCTGGGAGGCTGCCGTGAAGTCGGGTAAAACTTCACTTATCCGGGTGTTGGCCCAGCGAAAATTATCGTTCGAGGACATGGCTACGATTCTCACCCAAGTCGAGGCGGCTATGAACTCGCGACCGCTCACTCCGTTGTCGGAGGATCCAGATGAATTGGACGTGCTCACGCCTGGGCATTTCCTCACCGGATCGTCGTTACTCGCGATACCTGACCCAGATTACACCGATGTACCCGTGAATCGGCTGCAGCACTACCAAGGATTGCAGCAGCTAGTACAACAACACTGGAATAGATGGAGGCGCGAATACATCTCGCAGCTCCATAACCAAAACCAACGATACCCGCAATCAACACGTCTCAAAGTGGGTCAAATGGTGATCCTTAAAGAGGACGGAATTTCTGCCATCGCATGGCCACTGGCTCGCATCACCGAAGTCTACCGGACGAAGTGGTCAGGGTAGTGAAAGTTCGCACTCCTAGTGGTGCTGTATACAAACGACAGTCATCCCGCATCTGTTTGCTGCCGTTCGAGAAGTTGACTGACGACGACCGGATAAACAAAGCTGCGCAACGTGAAGTGAATTCAATTTAATACTATGTATCGCTCTATTAGTGTAGGTTAGAGGCAGCTTTAAAAATGAATGAATTATTAAATTCCAATAAGAATTTAGGTGGCCGGCATGTTAGGACTACAAGTAGGTACTTGATACACTTCACCCTATTTCTCCCCATGTAGCATAAATTCTCTTATCGAAATCTCTCTTAATCTCACGGAGAATGGATATACAGTTGAGGACATGTGAAGGTAGCGAGAAATTAATTGCTAATGTAGCTCTCAAGTTTAGTTGGTAAATAAATCTCGACAAAGTCGGTCGCTGGATTACGTTACTCGAAATAACCGTTGCTTTCCTCGTTAAGAGTTGAATAAGTGCCATAATAATAGTAGCTTAAATCTATATGATTCGATCATGTTCTTCAGAAAAGAAATTCTCCGTCGTGTTTCCTGTGATTCGATACAAAGAATCTGAAGATCAGTGCCGAACAAACTCAAAATCACTTCATGATAGAAGGGTCCAACATTGGATAATTATGTTGATTTTGATGGCGATGCTGTATGTATCGCTTCTTTTCAAAACATCCTTGCAGCTGATGTTCAGTAGAATGTCAGTAATAATGTTGTAGTGTAGTTGTGTAGCTGGCAGTATAGGCGATGCATCTAGAACCCGTGGGTTTTAAAGTCTTTCTTGTATACGAGGCAGTGCTGACATAAGTTATCGTCGCCGACCGAAATACCACAGTAGCGACGAGAAATAACGAGGTGAAGGCTAGGATGGCCATTCTGGCATCCATCTTAGAACTCTTTTGTCCTTAACGAGTTAATGCTGGCATTGATTTTGTTTTTTTACATGGAAACTACTGCGTAGAATATTGGGATCATTTTATGTGTGATTTTCCACAGCTCAGTCAATCGTGTTTTTATCGATAACTCTTCATAAAGTGCTTACTCGGAAAATCCTGTTGTACCGCACTGATTCGTATTTCCCATCAACGAAAATATGGGTTACCCGTTGGTATCAATAAACAAAAATTGATTTTAATCGATCAATTCTGTTTCGCTCGAGGTAATTGATTTTTAATATCAATTCGTAAAATGAAATAAAACCCTCTTTGATGCTGACCACCACTGCTTCAAATGAACCATGGACCAATTTATAAATATAGAAGTATTAAAAATCAATAAAATATGTATTGTGGCTAATTTAAGCGAAACACTTTTTTGGTTTGTATTTTTAACTGATATAAACTAATCAATTTTTGAATAAAACCGAAAAATAATGTGTTCGATCTGTTTTTACTTCGTTTTGTTTATTTTCAGCTCATTTGGAGCCAGGTTTCCAACATCATCGGTTGACCCTCTCCATTCCAATAGACCGTCATGGTCTGTCATCAATCGATAGGATAATTTTATAACTAGTAACTTATGAGGCAAAAAAGGGTAGGTCTACTGGCACGGGACGGGCACATCAAACTCGGATTCCTATAGTGCTTCTTTTTATAGTGCCATTAAAAGCACTATTCAATTCTCATTTGCATCGGTCGATAATGCATTCCAATGATGTTTTTCATTCGTTCCTTGAACCAACAATCCAAAGCCACACATAAAATCGACTCGCTGCTGCTGGTTGCCTGGTGCCCATCTACGTTCGGTGTGGCTTCCAAAGCCCATCTGATCCTTCCCACAGCAAAAAACCACATTCACCATCAGGTGCGGTGCGGCTTGGCTTTGCACGTTGTTGTCGCTTCCGTGAACCAGACCGAGTCAGTTGATGTTTTTTTTGTAGCTGTTCAAGCTATTAAATCGATAGTTTTCTCGTTTTCCCAACGACCAACTGCTGCGGCTAACTCCCAACGCTTACCGCACGTTATTTTCATTCCATTTCCGGTCAAACGTAGGAAGTTGATGGTGAGCCTCTCGATATCGGGCGGCACGCGGCTACAAAACGAAGCGATGTTGGTATGCAGTAGCATAACTTTTGCTATTTTACCTTGTTCAGGCATTTGGAAAACACTTAGTAAAATGGTAGGACACGCACTAAACCTTCAATATTTATTTATACACCAGTAGTTTAAAGACATCTGAATACTTAACTATCTGATTCGCGCTGTTTCTTGTGCACTATAATATTTACTATTTATAATGAAGGTTAACGAGTAAACAAAAATGTTCAATTCAACATACTGGCCTTTTCATTTGCTTTTCTTCTTCTCCCATGATTTTTTTCGTATTCCAGTAGGCTAAACATTCATCGGTTTTGCAATCGTGAAGCCTAAAAACGCATTCGATCTATCTTGTTTCTTCGAATTCTACCTTATTCAAGCAGCGTTTTTTGGTATTTTCCTAGAAAAGGTGCGTCTACCGTTTGAGCTTCCGTCGGAAGCGTTTCTCGTTCTGTTGAATCCCATCCTGCAACATCAACGACCCTGCTGTACCATTATCTTCCAGCATATCTTACCCAGCTGCTGACGGTACTCGAGGAGTTTTAAAGTGGGGCTTCTCCGAATTGCTAAACAACACGCTTGTTATTGGCGACTTATACATGACATAACAAGGACACATTATTTAAATTGCTGGAATAAAATTAGTGGATTTTTGTTCCTCAATTTACTTAAGAACATAGTTGGAACCGTACCACAATGGCAGTCGGTATATCACCCAGCAGCTGACTGACCAATCCTCCCCTTTCGTCCGCGACATCTGAGAGCGATCAAATGATTGAGATACCGAGTGCTTTTTCACATTTCAATATTTGTATACTTTCTCACTCCAAAAATGTTTACCCATGTTGGCTTTTGGTTTTACCATTGCACTGATGTTAGTGTCAGGTCAAACTGAAAACAATAAACATTTGATTTCATTATTATGAAACTATTTGACTTCTGGAACTCCACGCAACACAGGAATTGTTCCCTAAAACAAAACTACAGTGACCCAGAAAACTTTTCAATTTATTGTTAGGGTTCTCATAAAATTGTGACTGGTGAAATATCACAGTTACCCAATCTAATTATATTACCAAGTGTTTATGACCCTACGAAATAAAATCGTCGAAAATCCCAGCAGTATCCTTTATTTGCTCACTCCCATCATACATCGTACGATCCTTAAACTTTCATCCCTTCACATCTTAACATCGAACGAGGGATGTTTTTCCATCCGTAACATACATGTCACCAGATAACTCGTCTAAGTAATATGCCATTCCCAACAAATCAACAAAACTTTCCCAACAACCCACTGATCGAAACAACACAACTCACATGACTTTTCCATTTTCTACCTCTCACACTCCCCATCACGGAGAAACTCGACCCGACTCGCACTACTGACTGGTGGTGGGGGGTTTGCACAAATCCAATTAGAGATAACGGGGCACGCACGAGGTCGCTTTATAACAAGGACATGTCACTTTTCAACTTTTGTCAGCAGCTGTTTATTACCGATGAGGGGGATCGGAAGGTTAAGAAGGGCACTTGTTGAACAGGGAATGGTTACCGATGGATTTGTTCGGATTTGAAGAAAAACAATGCGTTTTATTTAAGGAAGCCATCACTCTTGGTACTCGCATGTCAACGTCAATCAATCGTTAACTCACAAGCTTTATGGCAATCAATCAAGACATGAATCTCAAACATCTTATTCTTCTTCTTCTATGGCTCTACATTTCAACTGGTACTTGACCTATACTTTTCAACTTAGTATTCTATTAGCATTTTCTCATTTATTGAATGAAAATTTTTCTATGCCTGCAATTATGTATGACTATGTATCTTGTGTGGCAAGTACAATGGTTACACTATGGCCAGGGACTCGAGAATGTTTCCCACCCGAAAACACCCTAAACCGGACCGAGAATCGAACTCGCCATCCGAAACCATCCAAACCGAAAATTGTCTAGATCGGCACCGGGAATCGAACCCACCCACCCTCAGCACATCTCACCGCACGGCTAAGGAGGAGGGCCCACTTTCTTATAGACAACAGGAAATAAACCAGGCGGGAAAACAAAAAAGCCACCAATCGGCCATCTTGGAAGCCACACGCTCTTTCTAGTAGGGGAGTGTATCCGGTTGTGGGCCTAGTTGCGTATTTTGTTCGTAAATTTTTTTCAAGTCAATATTCTGCAGTGGCATAATCACATCAAATTGCAGCTACTTGTATAAAGTGTTGATTTTTTTGACAATTTTATTTGTACCCGGTTGTGGAACATGCGATATACAGTTACCATGCTAGCTTTTTTGTCACTCTAAGCTTGGATATGTTTTCAATCATATCCATAGAATATTCGTGAAGATCGAAAGACATTGTCAGATAGTTTTGGTCCGTTGAGTTCAGAGCTTGCGATCTACAGCCACGACACTAGCTTTTTTCGTCACTAGAAGCTGGGATACGTATTCAACAATACCCTCAACATGTTCCAGAATACCAGTGGACGTGCTAAAATAGTTTTGGGATATCCTGGGTCATCCAAATTTGTCTTGAGTACAGAACTTGTGAACACCTCCCAGGAGGTGTAATGAATATAATTGTAATCATATTGTGGCTTTGCATACTAAAAAGGATTTTCTTGCAGCTGTGGATCTTAATTCCAGAACTCAAGGACAGTTTGGATAATCCAGAATTTCCCGAACTATGCAGCTGTGGATCTTAAGTCCAGAACTCAAGGACAGTTTCGATAATCCAGAATATCCCAAAACTATCATACGATATCTGTTGATCTCTTAGGAGTTGTAATGGATGCAATTGAACGCAAATTGAAGCTTTGAGTACTGACAAACGATTTTCTTGCAGCTGAAGAACTCACGTTCCGAACTCAAGGACAGTTTGGATGACGCAGAATATCCCAAAACGGTCTAACAATATCTGTTGACCTTTCAGGAGATGTAATGGATATAATTGATTGTATTTCGAAGCTTGGAGTACCGAAAAAAGCTTTTAAGCAGATGTAGATATCAAGTCCTTTACTCAAGGATAGCCTAGGACATCCAAGGAAGATTTAAAATAGTTTATTGTACGACGCGGTAACTCTACTGATAGGTTTGAATAAAAATCTTATTTTGAAACAGTACCATCCGCTGCCAATATAAATAATATTTCCTTGTTCCTAACTTCAACATGTTCATGACGTTCTAGGTTGTCGTAAGGTCTTGATCGCCCATGTATGATGTTTTTCCCTGATAGAAGAGTTAATTTCAAGCAATTTTGCTGAAGGCAGTGTTGTTTATCAATTTTGCGATAGTATTTTAGTAAATCACTAGATTTCTAAGCCACTTGAACATTTTTTTTTAAATGTGTGATTATTATAAAATTTATCAGTCATGAATTACAATTTTATGAAGAACTTATTTCAATGCAACTTGTTGAGAGAGTTTCGGAAGAGAAAGACAATGGGAAGAATTGGCGAATATTTTTTAATGGCATCAGGTATCAGGCCATTAGGCTGAAGGTTATTAGTCCGAATGGTCATAAGGCTTGAAATGGTCATGAGGACAAACGATCATTAGGCCGAGTGAGGACGAGAAAAGAGAAGTAAGAAGTAACAAGTGGACAGTTAGTTCTCCCTTTTTACTTTTTCATCACCGTTTTGTCCCTTTTCTGTCTTCATTTTACTTTCCACCTTTTGTTTCTTGCTCTTCCCTCTTCCCCTTTTCCTTTCTTCTTTCTGTTCCTTTTTCTTTATTCATACTTCTTTTATCTTCTTTCCCTCTTGTTCGCGATGGACGCGTTTCAAGACAGGATATGAATTCACATCCAGCAACGCATCCCGAAGGGGCGTGGTCATGACATGTAGTTCTTAGCTGCCAACACAGATTTTTTTGTTATATAAGAAATGTTCCTTTCGTTCTCATTTCATTCTGTTTTCATACTTTGTACCGATAACAACGAAATAAAGAGTAAAAGTGAAAAAGGTGTCTTTTCTTCTCACAAGAAGAAGTTCCGAGAGGCGGCAGAGTGGAGCGGTCAACAAGGCGACCAGCAGCTTCAGACGCGAGTCGACAAACGTGTTTCATCTTGTTGTCTCGAGCATCGGAACGGAGCGATCGTTGGTGCGGCAGAGCGAGAGGTGGCGTGTGTGGTTCGGCAACAACGACGGTGTGCGGGCTGTGGATCGCAGGAGCGGATGCAAAGAGTTAATAATAATTTTCTGAAACCGTGCGGTTTCGGCATCACTCCTGGCGCATCCATAGCAAGACGTGGCGTTTCAGCTGCGGTGTGCGTGTCGGCAATTGCCGTGGTCCTTCGAAGGAGCCGATTGGTGGCAGCGGTCGTGAGGAGCGCGACTGTCGGTGGGTGGAGGCTGGTGGTCGTGTCAGTGGTGGTGGACACGGTCGTTGGTTCCCATCATCGAGTTCTGGTGGTTGTGTGTAGTGATGAGCGTAGCCGGCGGATAAACATCGTTGGTGACTGTGGTGTGTGTGCACAGTTATCGGCAATACAACGTCGCATCGCAGGTGGCTTTGAGGTGGATAACAGCCAGCGGTACATCCCATTGAGTCGGCGCACACTGGGGCAGCCCAGGTTCAAACATGGAATAAACCTCTCAGTCATTAAAATGATGAAATTGACCATAGGTATCTTCAGCGAAGTTTCAATATACATTAATGCCGACATTTTGGTCAATATTCATCATTTTTAGCGATAATCGCATAAAAGTCCCAAACGCCAAATTGGCCAAACAGCGTTTTCAAAGTGTGATTTCTTCAGAGAAGTTGCTTATCACTTAATTTCGATAAACCTTGCTAAAAATTTCAAATTTCCAGAGCCTACTGTGATGATTTATTTGGTTATTTTGAAAAGAAAGACCAAAAAAATGAAATTTGATCAGTAATTGTACTTTTCCAACACTTTTACTATTGGATATTATTCAAAATCATAGATATTGATAAAATACAGGATTCGTGGCGTTGATCCAGTAAAAAAAATTATTTTTGGCGATTAATCGTGGTAAAATGGCTAATTTATGGTATTTTTCACATATGCCGATTATGCGATGGGGCAGAGACGGGCAGCTGTTTTAATCGGTAATTGACAGAAAAATGCATGCCCTTTCAAATAAACACTTTCCCAAAGACATGATATTCGGTGATTTTTTTCAAAATTAATTTTACTGAATGCCAGTACTGATGCTTTAAAAAATACCTTCTAACGATTTTCGATTAGTTAGGAGGGTAAATAATTGAACAACATGGTACAATGAATTAATAAGAACTTATAAGAACTATAAGAACTAATTAATAATTATAAGAACTAATGAAATATTGTTATTTCCCCTTTGGAAGATAGTATTTTATTTGAAAATATTTGTATACACCCAGAAGAAAATGGATAAAGATTAGATTTGTAAATATTGTATGGATTACTTTTTGTTCATGAGCTTTTTATATTAAACAATACCAGTATTTTCATATTCACTTTTAGTAAATAATGTGATATTTGCAAAAGTGTCTTATGTATCTGCATGTTTTCTTATATTTTATAAAGAAGTGTAACAGTAAAATATGAAAAATACAAACAAAAGGAAAAACGCAGATATATTACACTTTTTGCAATTATCACAATGCATAGTAAAACTAGTACATATGTACTGGTACTCAATTGTTTAATATAAAAAAACTAAATAAAATGTCAATATCATTTCTTTTTTATTTGCTTCTAAGTCGATACTAATATGTCTTTCAAACTTTATCTTCCCGAGGGGCAATAACAATATTTCATCAGTTCTTAAATATATGTTAAACAAAAGCGATGCGAATTTTAATTTAATTCCTCGTACCATGTTGTTCAATTATTTACCCTCCTAACTAATCGAAAATCGTTAGGAGGTATTTTTTAAAGCATCAGTACTGGCATTCAGTAAAATTAATTTTGAAAAAAATCATCGAATATCATGTCTTCGGGAAAGTGTTAGCTTGAAAGGGCATGAATTTTTCTGTCCATTACCGATTAAAACAGCTGCCCGTCTCTGCCCCATCGCATAATCGGCATATATGAAAAATACCATAAATTAGCCTTTTTTCCACGATTAATCGCCACAAATCATGTTTTCTAACTGGATAACCGCCACGATTCGTGTATTCTACCAATATCTATGCTTTTGAATAATATCCAATAGTAAAAATGTTGAAAAAGTACAATTACTGATCAAACTTCATTTTTTGGACTTACTTTTCAAAATAACCAAATAAGTCATCACAGTAGGCTCTGGAAATTTGATATTTTTAGCAAGATTCATCAAAATTAACTGACAAGCAACTTCTGAAAAAATCACACTTTAAAAACGCTGTTTGGCCAATTTGGCGTATGGGACTTTTATGCGATTTTCGCTAAAAATGGTGAATATTGACCAACATGTCAGCATTGATGTATATTGAAACTTCGCTGAAGACACCCATGGTCAATTTAATCATTTCAATGACTGAGAGGTTTATTCCATGTTTGAACCAGGGCTGCCCCAGTGTGTGGCGGCTCGTCACAAAAGGTAAGAGTTCCCTGTTTCTATTGGGTGATTGTGCAACGGGGGCGGTAGGAGTGTGTGAGAGATTTGAGTATCCAAGACCTCTGTTTCTACTTCCTTGTTCATCCTTCTTTCTCTATTTCTTTCTTCTTCTTCCTTCTTACCTTTTTCGTTTTTATTCCTTCTTGATTTTTTTCTTTTAACGTCCACTTGCTTCATTTCTCGCTTCTCACTTCTCACATTTTACTTCTTATTTCTCACTTCTCACCTCCTACTTACTCACTTGTCATATTTTACTTCTCACTTTTCGACTCTCTTTTTTCGTTTCTCACTTTTTACTTCACATTTCTCACTACTTACTTCTTAGTTCTCACTTCGCACTTTTCACTTCTAATTTCTATTTTCTCACTTCTCATATTTCACTTCTTCTTTTTCATTTTTCACTCTTCGATTTGCACTTTTCGCTTCTCACTTATCACTTCACACTTCTCGCTATTTACTTCTTAGTTCGTACTTCACATTTCCCACTTTTCACTATTATCTTATCATTTCTTACTTCATATTTCTCACATGTCACTTGCTACTCGCTCACTTCTTACATTTCACTTCTCATTTTGTTATGAAGTTCCCGTTATGGTAGAGCAAGGAAGAGAAGCTACCTGCGTGAATCACTCACGAATACTGAGGGCTAAGGGAACCAACCAAATTAAAATACAAATCTCGTAGTTTAACACATTGTGTTGGGAAAACCTTTCATCATTGCCTGCTCTGCTTCCCTACCTCTCGTACTGTCTTCGATTTTTGGTTTAATTTAAACGCACGGACTCACGATTGTCGCCTGGTCTGATGCTGCATGATTGGGCTGCATGTTCCCTCCTCAGCCACCGATGCGTTCCCTCCGAAGCGGGCGACGAGAAGCCGCGACCTCAAACAGCCAGCCAAGCCCGATGTGCTTCCGACGATCTGCGCCACACTGATGACTCGCCCAATGTTCACTCGCTGATAGGAACGCACTTTCGGTATGGATCCAGAGGTGCATCCGATCACCGTCGCTTCGATATTGGCCACAGAACGAATCCGAAATCTGCAAAAGAAGCCCTGTATCCAGTTGCACGTTAGTAGACTATCCTAAGGCCTAGTCAGGATTCACTTACCCTTGTAAGGGGCACCTTTCTCCTGCTTACAGTGCAGTAATCCAAGCAGGTTTGTTAAGTGCGATAGGCCGTTATCGATTCCGTTCGCGTCCTTGTCCCTCGCCGTTGTGCACGGGCTGCACCACTGAACGAATTCTGCGTTTGAAAAGTCGCGAGGGGGAAATGGTCAAAATTCGATTTTAACTGCTCACCTGTTTAGGATATCTTGGCGTACCCGTTCTACACTGTCTAGGTCGATATGTGATTAAGATGGACCTTCTCCCGTTTCTCACAATGGATGCGCCCGCTTATACCAGGTGCATGGGCTGAGCAGCCTGAGTTTGAAGAATGGATGTTTAGAACGGGTTAAATATCCAACGGTGTTTTGTTTGCTCACCTGTAGGCCCCGCGTCCTTCCAAGTATCAAGTTTGTTGGTACCAATTACCGATTTAGGCCACGTTTTGACAATATCATCCCCTAATCAGGTAAAACAAAATGGACGCCGATTAGTCCCTTACTTTGGCCGCATGATCGTTGCCACGGTCCCGTCTAGCAGGACGCTTATCCCTTTTTGCGCAGGTTCAACTATTGCTTGCGAATTGATGCAATTATTGCTATCCGCCACACTGAGTTTGCCCCCACAATCACTTCCTGGCGATACAGGGACGCCCGAGCGTGCAATTCGTCGCGGAGCCTACAGCGAAATGACTCTCTCGTTCGTCAAAGGCCGATGACATACTCATGCATGTGCGTGCGCGAATGCGTCCTAGATAAAAAATTTCTCTTAGTCATCTATAAAAAGCTTCGTTTTTTGGAGCGAATCTCTTAGGTGCAACATGGTGCAACTTTGTTGTACGACAAAGACATAAAATAAGAGAGTGTCTCAGTCATCTCGGATATAGGAAGCTGGCAGGTAATCTACGGATCAAGCAGATCGTCGTCCGGTCAAGTGCTGAAACGTGGTGTAATAGTTTATCGTCCGGCTCATGTGGGGAAGCAAGCCAAAGTATCAACTCGACGTTTTGTCGGCCAGCCCCGTTATACAGCAGCGTGCACACAACCCGTCAACGTCCGGCCGAACGCCTGTGTCACGAAAATCATCTCCCGTTAATTAGAACTGGAACGACTATTCTCTCTGTTTTAGAGTATGGCTCTTTCTGCTTCCTCTCAGCAGCTGAGTGCCACCTAATCAAATTGGAACGAATTCAATATCGTTGTTTGCGTATTGCCCTTGGCTGTATGCATTCAACGCATAACATGAGCCTGGAGGTGCTTGCTGGAGTCACTCCTATAAAGCACCGTTACTGGGAGCTCTCACTTAGAATACTGATCAAATGTGGAACAAGTAACACACTTGTATTAGAAAACTTCGATAATATGCTTGAACTGGCTCATCGTTCAAGATACCTGCGAGTCTATCTCAACTACATATCGTCAGATCTCTGTCTTCCATGTTATAATCCACCTCGAGTTCACTTCGTCAACGACAGTTCCTCAATTGAATACGATCTGTCCATGAAACACGCTATTCAAGGAATACCAGATCATCTTCGACAAATATCTATCCCTTCCATTTTTTCTGAAAAATATGAACATGTCAATTGCAATAACAGATATTTCACTGATGGTTCTCACATTAACGGATCCACTGGCTTCGGTGTTTTCAACGTAAATTCAACCACCTTCCGAAAACTTCAAGAACCGTGTTCGGTTTATGTTGCTGAGCTGGCAGCAATTAATTTCGCTTTGGGGATAATTTCCAATCAGCCCGTAGACCATTATTTCATCTTCTCGGATAGTCTTAGTTCTATCGAGGCACTCCGGTCGATGAAACCTGTTAAGCACGCATCTTACTTTCTTACAACTGTAAGAGAGCAGATGCGTGATTTGGTCGAAAGATCATTCAAGATTACCTTTGTATGGGTCCCATCCCATTGCCTAATCTATGGCAATGAGAAGGCGGACTCGCTAGCAAAGGTGGGCGCACAGGAAGGTGAAGTTTATGATAGACAAATCTCGAACAACGAGTTTTTCCCATTAGTCCGTCAGAGTACTCTTCAAAATTGGCAAATGATTTGGTCACACAATGAACTTGGACGGTGGCTCTTTTCCATAGTTCCTAAAGTTTCTGCGCGAGCGTGGTTCAGAGGTGAGGACTTAAGCCGAGGCTTCATTCGCACGATGTCGAGACTTATGTCCAATCACTATTCACTAAACGCACACCTCTATAGAATAAACCTGGTTGATAGCAACCTATGTAGGTGTGGAGCCGGTTACGATGACATCGATCACGTAGTTTGGTATTGCTCGGAAAACGACGCCTCCAGAGAGCAACTATTGGATACCCTTGTGGCCCGAGGTAAACAACCCTACAGGGAAGTAAGAGGTGTTTTGGGGGATCGCGATGTGGTTTATATGCAGGCCATCTATGCCTTTCTATGCTCGTCTGACATAAAAGTCTAATTCCCCTATCTTTTTTTCTTTCTCGTTTTTGTTTTTGTCTTATTGTTCTGTGTAATACGAAGCTATGGCCATCCGGAAGATGCTCCCTGACGAACCACAACTCGAGCCCGACGCTACGCCATACCGTTATTGACGTCAAATACCCGGATGAGCAGCTGAAATACCTCAAACCTAAATCCCAACCTAGTCCGTCCTGAAATTACGCAATCTAACCTTGAGTCGCCACGAGTATCTTGGTCTATACCCTTTCCCCTTACTAACTGTTGATAATAAGATGATATCGATTGTAAATATCATAAAGTCTCGGCTCCGTTAAGTGTTATACACGCCTGAGCCTGTCAAATAAACACAATAGATAAAAAAAAAAAAAAATAATTAGAACTGGCAACTAACCTGCAAAACATTGCACCTTCAATTCCGTCGTGCGCCCTGTCGGCGTCCGATCGCCCCGCACAATCCGCCATCCTTTCGGCGACCCATCGCCCGCCGGCTTTCCATTTCCTGGCATTCCGGTATCCCGCCCGGCCAACGTTTCATCGATCATCTGGCATTTCGCCCGGCTGACGCCTCATAACTCGTACGGCATTTCGCCCGGCCGACGCCCCACCGTTCATCCGGCATTCCGCCATGCCGACGCTTCATTGTTCCGGCGACATTACATCGCTTAGCTGGCAGTCACCCGGTCGGACGTCCGTCGTCCTGCCACCAGTCCAAAGTTTCGTCACCCTGTACAAAATCAATCGTGAGTAATTAAAGAGTTTATAAAGCTAATCTCCCGAACTTCAGTTACTAGCAAGGTCCGAAAACCTCCCCATAACCTCTACCGACCCTGGGACTCGAGGACCAAAGGAGGCCTTGCGTGCCCACCCCATAGGTGGCCGTTGGCTATAGACCAGCTACCGGGGGTTTAGGACTTTACCCCTTCCGGGTTCAGTTGAGTAGTTCCTCGAGGGCAAGAGGCCGTACCAGAAACGGTATCAATTTACGAAAAATACCAGTATTCAGTATTTGGAGGAGTCGCCACCGGTAATATCGGTATTTGTTCAAGTTTAGGAAATAGAAAAAAAAAAAATTTTGATTACGACTTTTTGGGATAAAACAATATTTATTGACAAACTTAGGAAAAGGAAAGCTTAAGGTCACTCCTGACGGAATCCAATTTCAAAAGTACTCGCGTTTTCAAGGGCACACCATTCGATACGGAAGCAACGCGCAACTGTCATTCTTATTTTTTCAGCTTTGCTGCGTCGCAGCATGCGTGAAAAAATAATAATGACAGTTGTGCGTTGCCTCCGTATCGAATGGTGTTCCCTTGAAAACGCGAGTACTTCGAAAATTGGATTCCGTCAGAAGTGATCTTAAGTAGACATAACATATTCAGCGATTCATCTCCCAACCCGCATCGAATTTTGTTGGCAACGTTGCCAGTTGCTGAGAAAGCCCTCTCTGGTTCAATCGTGGATAGACGAATGTCGGACGGTTCCAAAAACGTCGAAATTTAGTATATGTATATACTTGCCTTCAATCCGTCCAAATTTATGATAGGAGAATTCTTTGCGGATTGCTTGCAAGGATTCACAAGTATTTTGCTCTACTGCAGTCTCTTCACTAGTCGTTCTTTAACTGATTAACCAGACATTTATTCATAGAGGCATCTTCGTCGTGCCGATTAAAGTAGCTCTGGGAGTCTTAAAGAAAATGCCAAAATAGTTACTGTTCGTTTGCTTATGGCAAAAAGCAAAAAGTTCGCCGTATTCTGATCACCCTTCTTAGTTTTTGTTCTTTGAGAGCATCGAATAACTTATTGTTGGCGACAATTCATGTGGTTTGATTTGATAATTGCTTCAACATCACGGCATACAAAAACAAGGCACTATCGACACATATGTAAACATAAATTTTCACTGTAAACAATTGACGTCACTGCTGTCGCTGCTCGGGACGAAGCAAGCCAACGCTCTACGATTCAGTTTGGCCTTCTTTTGCACTCGTTCATACTGCGATATCAATCACGCCACTTTTGAACTGTCATTTTCTTCACGAGTCTACCTTGATTTTGTATACCAAGCTACAACATAAAATCACTTGAGCAAAACTTCTTGACGATGTCCTTTGAAGAAAAAATTCATCGGCAATATACGCTCCGACATGCTGTACAACTTTGACTCCGCCCTCAGGTAATTTGGTTCGGTCAGAGTGAAGTCGGACCGTCTGTGGGCAAGTTGTACTATCAAACAGTAGTACAACTTGCCCACAGCCGGTCCGACTTAACCAAATTTCCTGGAGGCGGAGTCAAAGTTGTGCAACATGTCGGAGCGTCTATGGGGCCCCTAAGAGAATGGAGCACTATCACGGAAGAAATAAACTACCCAATAGTGAGTTTAATTCACCCAACCTCGAACATCCGTACGGGAAGCCAAAATTGAGTAAGTAGGGTCGAAGTAGTTTGCCTTTACTCCCATGTTAAAAAAGTACCCAACGGAATATTTATTGACCCAAATTTAAGTTTAATTCACTCAATTTCGACCTCAGGTAATAAAACACAAAATTGGCTTCCCGTATTGAACTGGCGTCGTTGGATTGTTTGGCTCTTTTGTTTTTGACAACAAAAGAAAGAGTGGATGAAAGCGAAGAGAAAAAATAACTCAAAAGTAAGTTTAAAAGTACTCAATTTTGGGTACTTTTTTTCTTCCGTGTACGTTTGACTGTTGGCGATGATGAAGATGATCGATTTTGGCTATAGCGTGAACCTTGTTCATGTATGCGCGAATTCATTTGTTGTAAGTGTTGGTTGCATGGTCAGAATCCATGCAGGGATTCGGTCTTAATCTCTCCTGGGATTCAGAGAAGGCGGAGCAGTGAAGCTCAACCCCGACATATGCGACATCTGGATTTGGTTCTAAAATGTAAACAACAGTGTTAATTCTCTACCACCTTTTTGTTACGGCGAGGCAATTTTTATGTCCACTTTTGTTTTGGATATTTTATCAAAACCAAACACTCAATCATGCAGCAATGATGCTCTAGATACCTGCTTGATTATAGCGACTAAAAAAAGAATTTATTTGCAGTAACAAATCGAATTCACCAGCAGAGAAATTCGGAGACGCATAGTGGCTGGAGATCGTACGCACTTTGGGCTCCGCAAGACGCTCCGATCGAATAGAGTTCGCCGACGTACTAAACTGACAATCTACAAAACGCTCATTAGACCGGTAGTCCTCTACGGACACGAGACCTGGACGATGCTCGTGGAGGACCAACGCGCACTTGAAGTTTTCGAGAGGAAAGTGCTGCGTACCATCTATGGTGGGATGCAGATGACGGACGGTACGTGGAGGAGACGAATGAACCACGAGTTGCATGAGCTGCTGGGAGAACCATCCATCGTTCACACTGCGAAAATCGGACGACTGCGGTTGGCCGGGCACGTAGCCAGAATGTCGGACAGTAACCTGGTGAAAATGATTCTCGACAACGATCCGACAGGCACAAGAAGGCGAAGTGCGCAGCGGGCAAGGTGGATCGATCAGGGGGAAGATGACTTGCGGACCCTCCGTAGACTGCGTGTCTGGCGACGTGTAGCCATGGACCGAGCCGAATGGAGAAGACTCTTATATACCGTACAGGCCACTTCGGCCTGTACAGGTGTTTGCATTAACGATTACGTCCTTATACCGATATTGTTCGCCAATGACAGGCGTACGGGGCCCTTGCTGGGATTCGGTCATATTCCCTGATGGGATTTGGTAAGAATTCCTCCTGGGATGCGATAAGAATCTCCTCATCATTCGGTCAGCCCTAGTCTAGAATACCGAAAATACCGGTAGCTTTCCGTCTGTAATACCAGTATTTTCGGTATTCAACATTGGTCGATAATAAAGGTATTACCGGTTTCGGATTTGTCGTATTTGTTAAGCGTCAAAAGTTATGCAGGGTGGCCCACAACCGGAGACACTACTCCATTTTTTAGAAACGAGCTGAGATGATTTTCTGCGTTGAAGGGTGAAACAGCCCTAGAGACATTGGTGTATTTATAAAGATTTGAAGTGTCAGTTATTGTTTTCAAGAGCGTTATAAAACCGTATGTGTTATTGGGAATGGTAAATCATTTGCCTACTTATGCTGAACAATCGACAATAAGTTCGAATTGTATGAACATTTTCGTCGCAGATTACTTTAAAAGTATGATGTTCACTGAACGGTGCTTAAATGCACATGAAGTAGTCCCTTTCCGTAGTCCCTTGATATCTATTCCATATGCGGATTTCAATGCAAATTCAATTTACGGCCGTTTATCCCTGCCTTCCCCCATCTACTTACATTTACATTCCCATATTGCATTACAAGTGACTACAGCCAGCGGTGACGACGACGACGGATGCCAAACGAAGCATTCATTTGACTTCAACTTTGGTTTCTATGCAGCAGCGGCTTTCCCGCACTGAAATGTGTGTCACCCGGGCACTGTCGTCGGTGGTGGAGAGGAAGCCCCAGTCTTATTTGGGGAAACCGGATGGTTGGAGTTTAAGCTGTCAGTAAAAGTTATGAATGGAAATAAATTTATCCAAAAGTTTGCATTCATTCTGATGGGGGAGGGGGGTATATTGGTCGGCTGGGATCGGGACTGGCTGCTACTGATCCAAAGCTCCGCAGAGAGTCGGTTTCGCTCGATGCAATTGAAGTCCTGCCAAGTCAAGTCCACTTGTACCTATGTACAGTTCAGTTTCCTGGTGTAATTGCTTGGATCCCGTAACTGCGGTCGTCGGCTGTCGGTCAACCTGAGTGGGTGGCGGTAGCCGGCTATCGTGTAGCTGACCAGACCGGGCCGGTTGGATGTAGAAATGCTACATCGGACAAGTCAAGGAGCAGAGTGGCACTGCCTGTTTACTTCAATTAGCTTACCGCATTTCTGTGCCCGCATACCTTTCCGAGGCGGAAGGGAGCCCGGGTGGTGCATCCATTAGAATGGCACGGCTCCATACACGGTAAGAGGATTTCCCGGCTGAGATGATTACTGGAGCGGGAAGTGTTCTATGGAAACTGTGTACCACACCGAGGGAATGGGTACTGTGAGTAAGCTCAATTGCTGTTCTGTAGTGCAATTTCTAGACGAGGTAAATGGCTTTCCGGAATTCAATTTGGGAAATTGCCACTTGGTGGCTGTGATTTATGAAAATGTTATTTGCTGAGTACTTATGTTGTGTTTGATGCGGGAATGGAAAGAATATTTCTTATCTAGGCCGTTAGCCGACGTTAACTTGTGGTCTATCATACAAATTGTTCCGTAGTGCCTCGACCAGGGTTGTAAATATTCGGCAGCACTGGATGAAGGTGATGTTTTTTTATATCATGTTTTTATTTTCTTCCTGCTTTGAAATCAACCTCACATTCCCGGAGAGGCAGAAAAGTAAACAACAGAACTCACATCACCCACCGCGCCGCGAAGATGAAATTTACCACAGTCATACGGTAAGGAGCGAACTGAGCAGCATGTCAGAGTGACTTGTGAGTGGCTGAATGCGAAATTGAAAGGTCGGTGTTGGAAATGATTTTTCGGCTGCACCCAGTCGCACTCACCACGGCGGCGATGAAGGCGACTGCAGATTATACTGAGATCCATGTTTTTTACTGCATTGACTGTGAAATATTTCTACCCTGGCCTCGACACAACAAGATTTTATTTCAGGTATTAGTGCTGTTAAAAGAAATGTATATTGTAACTTGAAAACGGCAGGCTTTGAGGATTGAAACAAGATTTTAATTTGTTCAACATTTTGACGCTGGGAAGGTTTCGAAACGCCATAAAATGTCAATAAACAGTCTATCCTTCAATAGTATAACATGTATATTTGATTGAGATGATGCATGCAACTTATACAGCAAAAGAAATAACGCAAAATCCTGAGAACAAAAATACAAAAACTCATGCAAAAGAATCTCTTTCGTACGGATTATACAAAACAAGAACATCAACAATTTCCGTAGATGTTCGAAAGGAAAAAAGGACGGACGTTCAAAAGGACGTAGACAAAGATGGTACAGCTAACACATGTCGGCACTACATTTGAAGTAAAATATGTTTTCTTGTGTGAACGTATCGCTAGCTCTTGCCAACGAAACATCGCTGAAATGCAAAATTTAGAACAAGAGACAGCAAATAATTTTGAACTTTTGTTTACCACATTGATTTGCACAGAACGATATCGCAAAATTAATTTTCATCATCTTCCATTCAGAGATTAGGCCGCTTAGCTAGCGCTCCTTCGCTAAAAGGATTATTTTAGATGCCTTTAGGTCAATCGCCGATCATTAGGATCCCGGTCACAAGAAAACAAGAACTGGATATATGTTCTCTACATTAACTCTAATAAACTCTATTTGTGCATAACACCATGTGAAATATTTAGGTCGAAAAATATATTTGAAGTGATCACATCCCTCGAAGGGGTTGAATCCAGGACCCCAGTATGCTAGGTGCAGGTGGTTTCCCTACTAAGGTAGGAAGGCCCTCCGTCGTCCTCCGTAGCTTAGCGGCTACCCAATTTTGAACATTAGGCACTAAGCGTAGGAAGAGCTCCCGCTGCATGCCAGACAATGTATCTGTCAATAATAATCCGTTGAATTAAAACTCTAGCACATATTTATGGAGATCTTAACTTAGATATTGTTCCATTGTTGGATCTTATTATTTTTATGGGCATGTGCTAGCTTGTTGCTTGTGCTTGATAAATAAAACTCTTAACTTATCAATTGAAGGCATTTGAAGGCTAATGTATGAATGATGCACAATAATCATCTATGCCTAGAGAAGCTAAATAGAATTTCCCACTCTATATATCTCTTCAGCCAGACCGCGAATCAAATATGCCACTTCAGGCTTATCTGCCATGCTATTATCGATCAGCCAATCTGAGGTACCTCCGTTGTGGGTCCACTAAGTAGGAACAACCTGTGCCCTTTGCCACCTGAGTACACTTTTAACAGATTTATCATCAAACGAAACCAGAAAACCCGCACTCAAATATCCGATTGGACAGCTACCTATTCAATCGCCGGAATCATCCCCCGTTCTGTTAATTTCCATTAATGTGGAAAAAGCTTTTCTCGATTTGATCACCCATCTCCGTTTCGAGTTGTGCGGCACCCGCTGTTCCACCGAATGAAGGACCTGTATGTATGGAAGGATGGCACCGCCGATAGTTATTTTTTACATGCACTCCCGGCTGCGTACGTGTTTCGACTGAACGACGAAATGGCAAATAAATTAATGTCGTCCTGGGAGGCCTTTAGGAGCAACCAACAACTGTCCCATAGCCCCTTGCCAAATTAGTTCGATTTCGGTTTGGTTCGAATCGAAACTGATTGGAAATCGATTTCCACCCCCACACGCCAGCCAACTTCCGATAGCCGTACCGTTGAAAACCTACATACGGTGACGACTGGTGGCATCACCCCATGGGACGTGGAAAATGTATGACAAAATAAAGGAAAATGTCACCAGTTGTGTGTTTGTGTTTCTCATGCGTGAAGATACAGCGAAAGGTCATAGGTTCAACGCAAAAGCAAATATGCAATGACTCACCTTTTAGGTCAAAGATTCAGGCAGCATTATTGCTGAATGCGGAAAGGATTTTTTACCGAATCCAGAAAAAAATCTTATCAAATCCGGACAGACTTCTTGTCGAATACAAACAATATTTTTGCCGAATCCGTACAGGTTACTGGTCGAATCCGAACAGGATTCTTGTCGAACACGAGTAGGATTCTTGCCAAATCTGGACAGTATTCTTGCATTCGAATAGGATTCTTGTCGAATCTGGACAAAGTACTTGCCGAGTTCTGAAAGGATTCTTGCATACGTACACGATTATTGCCGAATCTGAACAGGATTTTTGACGAATCCAGACAGAATTCTTATCGAATCTGAACAAGATTTCTGACGAAGCCGGGCAGGATTCTTTTCGAATCTGGACACGATTTTTGTCAAATCCGGAAAGGATTCTTGCCGAACCCGGACACGATTCTTGCCGAATCCGGTTAGGATTTTTGCGGATTCGGAACAGGATTTTTGCCAATTCGGGACAGGATTCTTGCCGAATCCGGACAGGATTCTTGCCGAATCCGGACAGGATTCTTGCATCTGGAAAGGATTCTTGCCGAATCCAGACAGGATTCTTGCCGAATCCAGCCAGGATTCTTGTCAAATCCGGACAGGATTCTTGCCGAATTCGGATACGATTCTTGCCGAATCTGGACAGGACTCTTGCCTAATCCGGATAGGATTCTTGCCGAATCCGGATAGGATTCTTGCCGATTCGGGACAGAATTTTTACCGATTCGGGACAGGATTCTTGTCGAATCCGGACAGGATTCTTGCCGAATTCGGACATGATTCTTGTTAAATCCGGGCATGATTCTTGTTGAATCCGGACAGGATTCTTACCGAATCCGGACAGGATTCTTGCCGAATCCAGACAGGATTCTTGCCGAATCCAGACAAGATTCTTGCCGAATCCGGACGGGATTCTTGCCGAATCTGGATGGCATTCCTGCCAAATCCAGACAGGATTCTTGCCGAATCCGGACAGGGTTCTTGCCGAATCCGGACAGGATTCTTGCCGAATCCAGAGAGGATTTCTGCCGAATCCAGACTGGATTCTTGCCGAATCCGGACTGGATTCTTGCCGATACCGGACAGGATTCTTGCCGAATCCGGATAGGATTCTTGTCGAATCCGGACAGAATTCTTGCCGAATCCGGATAGGATTCTTGTCGAATCCGGACAGGATTCTTGCCGCTGAATCCGGACAGGATTCTTGCCACTGACTGGATTCTTACCGAATCTGGACAGGATTCTTGCCACTGACTGGATTCTTACCGAATCTGGACAGGATTCTTGCCGAATCCGGACAGGATTCTTGCCGAATCCGGACAGGATTCTTGCCGAATCCGGATAGGATTCTTGCCGAATCCGGACAGGATTCTTGCCGAATTCGGACAGGATTCTTGCCGAATCCGGACAGGATTCTTGCCGATACCGGACAGGATTCTTGCCGAATCCGGATAGGATTCTGGACGAATCAGGACAGGGTTCTTGCCAAATCCGGATAGGATTTTTGCCGATTCGTGACAGAATTTTTGCCGATTCAGGACGGGATTCTTGTCGAATCCGGACAGGATTCTTGACGAATCCGGAAAGGATTCTTGTTAAATTCGGGCATGATTCTTGTTGAATCCGGATAGGATTCTTACCAAATCCGGACAGGATTCTTGCCGAATCCGGACTGGATTCTTGTCGAATCCGGACAGGATTCTTGCCGCTGAATCCGGACAGGATTCTTGCCGAATCTGGACAGGATTCTTGCCGAACCCGGACAGGATTCTTGCCGAATCCGAACAGGATTCTTGCCGAATCCGGATAGGATTCTTGTCGAATCCGGACAGGATTCTTGCCGAATCCGGATAGGATTCTTGTCGAATCCGGACAGGATTCTTGCCGCTGAATCCGGACAGGATTCTTGCCGAATCTGGACAGGATTCTTGCCGAATCCGGACAGGATTCTTGCCGAATCCGAACAGGATTCTTGCCGAATCCGGACAGGATTCTTGCCGAATCCGGACAGGATTCTTGCCGAATCCGGACAGGATTCTTGTCGAATCCGGACAGAATTCTTGCCGAATCCGGACAAGATTCTTGTCGAATCCGGACAGGATTCTTGACGAATCCGGAAAGGATTCTTATTAAATTCGGGCATGATTCTTGTTGAATCCGGACAGGATTCTTACCAAATCCGGACAGGATTCTTGCCGAATCCAGACAGGATTCTTGCCGAATCCAGACAAGATTCTTGCCGAATCTTGACAGGATTCTTGCCGAATCTTGACAGGATTCTTGCCGAATCCGGATAGCATTCCTGCCAAATCCGGACAGGATTCTTGCCGAATCCGGACAGGGTTCTTGTCGAATCCGGACAGGATTCTTGCCGAATCCAGAGAGGATTCTTGCCGAATCCAGACTGGATTTTTGCCGAATCTGGACAGGATTCTTGCCGAATCCGGACAGGATTCTTGCCGAATCCGAACAGGATTCTTGCCGAATCCGGACAGGATTCTTGCCGAATCCGGACAGGATTCTTGCCGAATCCGGACAGGATTCTTGCCGATACCGGACAGGATTCTTGCCGAATCCCAATAGGATTCTTGTCGAATCCGGACAGGATTCTTGCCGCTGAATCCGGACAGGATTCTTGCCACTGAATCCGGACAGAATTCTTTCTGCTGAATCCGGAATCCGGATACTATTCATTCCGAACACTGACTTGATTCTTGCCAATTTCTGACAGGATTCTTGTCGAATCCGGACAGAATTGTTGCCGAATTCGCATACGATTCTTGCCAAACCCGGACAGGATTCTTGCCGAATCCGGACAGGATTCTTGCCGAATCGGACAGGATTCTTCCCGAATCCGGATAGGATTCTTCCCGAATTCGGACAGGACTCTTGCCGCTGAATCCGGACAGGATTCTTGCCGCTGTATCCAGACAGGATTCTTGCCGCTGAATCCGGACAGGATTCTTGCCGCTGAATCCGGACAGGATTCTTGCCGAATCCGGACAGGATTCTTGCCGAATCTGGACAGGATTCTTGCCAGATCCGGACAGGATTCTTGCCGAATCCGGACAGGATTCTTGCCGAATCCAGACAGGATTCTTGCCGAATCCGGACTGGATTCTTGCCGAATCCGGGCAGGATTCTTGCCGAATCCGAACAGGATTCTAACCGAATCAGGACAGGATTCCTCTCGAATCTGGACAGGCTTCTTGCCGAATCCGGATAGCATTCCTGCCAAATCCGGACAGGATTCTTGCCGAATCCGGACAGGGTTCTTGTCGAATCCGGACAGGATTCTTGCCGAATCCAGATTGGATTCTTGCCGAATCCAGACTGGATTCTTGCCGAATCTGGACAGGATTCTTGCCGAATCCGGACAGGATTCTTGCCGAATCCGGACAGGATTCTTGCCGAATCCGGACAGGATTCTTGCCGAATCCGGACAGGATTCTTGCCGAATCCGGACAGGATTCTTGCCGAATCCGGACAGGATTCTTGCCGAATCCGGACAGGATTCTTGCCGAATCCGGACAAGATTTTTGCCGAAGCCGGAAAGGATTCTTGCCGAATCCGGACAGGATTCTTGCCGAATCCGGACAGGATTCTTGCCGAATCCGGACAGGATTCTTGCCGAATCCGGACAGGATTCTTGCCGAATCCGGACAGGATTCTTGCCGAATCCGGACAGGATTCTTGCCGAATCCGGACAGGATTCTTGCCGAATCCGGACAGGATTCTTGCCGAATCCGGACAGGATTCTTGCCGAATCCGGACAGGATTCTTGCCGAATCCGGACAGGATTCTTGCCGAATCTGGACAGGATTCTTGCCGAATCCGGACAGGATTCTTGCAGAATCCAGACAGGATTCTTGCCGAATCCGGACAGGATTCTTGCCGAATCCGGACAGGATTCTTGTCGAATCCGGACAGGATTCTTGCAGAATCCGGACAGGATTCTTGCAGAATCCGGACAAGATTCTTGCAGAACCGGACAAGACTCTTGCAGAATCCGGACAAGATTCTTGCAGAATCTGGACAAGATTCTTGCCAAATCTGGACAAGATTCTTGCCAAATCTGGACAAGATTCTTGCCGAATCTGGACAAGATTCTTGCCGAATCCAGACAGGATTCTTGCATAATCCGAACAGAATTCTTGCCGAATTCTGGAAAAATTCTTGATGAATTAAATTTCATTCTACTGGAAGCCATTTGGCCGAATGTCTCTAGGCCAGCGGTTCTCAACCTTTTTTTGAGAGGTACCCCTTGAAACTAAACGCATTAATTGAGGTACCCCCTCCTGAAAGTAGGCTTCCAAGTCTCTTCAAAGGACAATTCCAAGCCCTTGAATCTCTTAAAAGAAAAGGAGGCTTCTTTAGCATCTCAAAAAAAACGCTTCTGATCCTCTTGAAAGTATGCTTCCAAGCCTATTGGAGGGAGGCTTCTAAGCCTCTTGAAAATAGGCTTCCGAGCCACTTGAAAGTAGGCTTTCGAGCCTCTTAAAATAAGCTTTCGAGCATTTAGGAAATAGGCTTGCAAGCCTCTTGAAAATAGGCTTGTGAGCTCTTGAAAATAGGCTTCCAATCCCGTTAAAATGAGGCTTGCAAGCCACTTGAAAGGAGGCTTCCGAGCTTCTTGAAAGGAGCCATCCAAGCTTTTTGAAAGAAGGCTTCCGACCCTTTTAAAAGGTGGCTTCCGAGCCTCTTGAAAGGAAACTTCCGGGCGCCTTAAAACAGGTCTTTCGGCCTCTTGAAAAGAGGCTTCCCAACCTGTTAAAAAGAAGCTTCGCAAGCCTCTTGAAAGCAGGCTTCCGGGCTTCTTGGAAGACGAGCCTCTTGAAATGAAGCTTTCAAGCCACTTGAAAGTAGGCTTTCGAGCCTATTGAAAATAAGCTTCCGAGCCTCTTGAAAATAGGCTTGCGAGCCTATTGAAAATAGGCTTCCGAGCCTGTTAAAAGGAGGCTTACAAGCCTTTTGAAAGGAGCTTCCCGAGCCTCTTAAAATGAGTCATCTGAGCTTTTTAAAAGAAGGCCTCCGACCCTATTAAAAGGCGGCTTCCGAGCCTCTTGAAAGCAAGGATGTTATCGATCATTTAGTAATCTGCGTTCGATCATTTAGTAGTTTATCAATAACTCATTCCACAGGCCTAATTTCAAAATGTGTTGTATGGTGGACTTCTAGTGCGAAGGTTTTTCTACCACTCTCTTTAACAGATCGATGTTCGAATTCCACTATTAAAGGAGTTACGGCGCTAGTTTCTAAAATTATACTAAGTGATAACAAAATATGCAATCATTTAGTCTAAGTTACTGCTACTAGCGCTATAGCTCCGTTATTAGTGAAATTCAAACAACGAACTGTTAGGCAGAGTTGTAGATAAACCTTTGCATTAGATGTCCACCAAACAACACATTTTGAAATTTAGCCTCTGGAATGAGTTATTGGCAAACTACTAAATGATCGAAGGAAGATTACTAAATGATCGATAACATCCTTGCTTGAAAGTAGACTTCCGGGCGTCTTAAAACTTGGCTTCCGGCCTCATGAAAAAAATGCTTCCCAGCCTGTTGAAAAGGAGCTTCTCAGCCTCTCGGGAGCAGGCTTCCGGGCTTCTTGGAATACGGCCTTCAAGCCCCTTGAAAGAAGGCTTCCGAGCCTACTGGATAGAGGCTTCTGAGCCTCTTAAAGGAGTTTTCCGAGCCTTTTGAAAAGAGTCTCTTTTCGAGTCTCTTGAAAGGAGTCTTCTGAGCTTTTTGAAAGAAGGCTTCCGACATCTTTGAAAGGAGTCTTCTGAGGATTCCGGGTCTCTCAAAGTGAGGCTTCGAGACCTCTCGAAAGGAGGCTTCCGAGCCTCTTGAAAGTAGTTTCCCGAGCCTCTTGAAAGGAGCCATCCGAGCTTTTTGAAGTATTCCGACTCTTTTAAAAGGCGACTTCCGAGCCTCTTGGAAGGAGTCTTCCAATCTTCTTGAATGAAGGCTTTCAACCTTCTTAAAAGAAGGCTTCCGAGCCTATTGAAAAGAGGATTCCGGGTATCTCAAAGCGAGGCTTCCGGGCCTCTTGAAAGAAGGCTTGCAGGCCTTTTGAAAGGAGGTTTTTAATCCTCCTGAAGGGATATTTCCAAGCCTCTCGAAAGAAGGCTTCTGAACATCTTGGAAGGAGGCCTTCGACTGTCATCATTCACCCCGCGAATATCGGAAGACTGAAAAATTGCCAAAACGTTATCAATAAGCTTCGATTGTAATTATAATACGTCCGCTATTACGCATTTTTGTCCGAGGTACCTCCTAGGACCAGCGAAGGTTCCCCCAGGGGTAAATGTACCCCAGGTTGAGAACCGCTGCTCTAGGCCGAAAGTTATTTGTATAGTTTGATTTAATCACCGCGGGTTTTCAACTATTTTTCTCTATATATTGGATTTTATCGATGATAATGAACATAAACAGCATTATTTTCCGTGACGCTTTCCGGCTTACTACCCTGCAGACATCTTCTCTAATGTAAAAATAATAATGAACATAAACATTATCACCAAAAAAAGCCAATCTAGAGGATTAATTAGTTGATGGTTATTTGGCCAAATATGCCATTTGTCCGAACAAACCATTTGACCAAAACTCATCTGGAGGAAAGTCATTTGTCCGGAAATGTCATTTGACCAAAAACGTTGTTTCAATTCAATGGGATTGTACGAACTCGTCTTATGAAAAGTGAAAGCATACCGCTAAAAGCTCAAAGTTATTTACTTATCGGAAAATGTTGTTTAGCTAGACTGCTCGCTTGGCCGAAAAACTGATTGGGTCGTTTATGGCTAAAAATGTCGTTTGACCAAACAATAACGAATGTGAAAAGTGAGAAGTGATTAATGTGAGATATGAAATTCCTGCATATCTGTTCGTCCATATGACCCATTCTGCCAAATTACCTTTTCTGCTGAACGACCATTTCGACCTAGCGACTTCGTCAGCCACAAGACTTGTTCGATTTCGGCTTAACGGCATTTTCGACCAAATTACCTTTTAGGCCTAACGTGTATTTCGGCTAAATAACGGCCGTGTGTTCTGCTCGGCCATATGTTACTCTCGAAGGAGTGACTCTACCGGCCAATTGACATTTTTGGTATAACCGTTTTTGGCCTAATTGCCGTTTCCACCAAGCGTTCCATTCGACCAAATGGAATTTGATGACTTTTGGCTTAACGTAAAATCTTTTCAACGAGGTAGTTCGCTGTTAAATCTTGTCTGCTAATGAGTAGCATTAAAACAAAACATATTCCGCCGATTATACGATACTTCTGCGCTCCGGACAATAAAAAAAATTGCCGGATTCCTAATCCACGCGAATGTTTTTCCCTACGCAACCGTGTTCGAACATTCCGGACAGGGTCAGTGAGTCTTGATAAATTCAGACAGAATTGCTGTCTAGCTGGAACTCTCGACTAATCCGGGAAAATTCTTGCTGAATCGGGGTAGCAACCTCATCATGTCCTGGGAGGATTTTTCGCCGAACTTTTTGTTATAAAAGTTGAAAATAACAAAATTATAAAAAATAATCTTATTCCAATGACTTTATTTGTCTATAAATCATAATTACCTGTTGGCTACGGTGTCATTCATTCTTCATTCACGCCAGTTAGTTCAAACCTCCAAACCATCGTTGATTAAACTTCATCAAAACAATGCTCGACATTCCAAAATTAGCTTTTTGATTCACTCTTGCATTCTTTAAATTCTATTCACTTCATTCACAACCGAAAGTCTCAATTCACCATCTTTTACCTTTTCGAAACTCTTGAACATCCTTGAAAGTGCAAATACTTAATTCAGGACTGGGAAAAGTTTAATGTAAGGGTATGCGTTTCGCGTTATTTCGTTTCAAAAGGTTTCAGAAGGCAAACATTACATGATCAACATGGTAAAAAACGATTTTTTTGCTTAACTTGTATTATTCTAAGCAGAACTGAATTCCGTGAAATATTAAATCACATTTTTCCAAAGTGTATTCAATGGTAAGATTGACATATCTTAATTCTTAATACAGTTAGGCTAAAAACTACCAACTGCTGGGGATCCCAAAAATGAAACACCGTTGCGTTGGGTGGATCAATCGTATATTTATGTTTTCTTTTTTGTGTATGATTCGGTTGTCCTCCGTTAATCTCGTCTATCTCTAATGGCAATATTCGATTTCGGATGATCGGATTCCTCGACAACGACGATGATGATGATGACGATTATGTGAGAAGAGGAGAAAGACTACGAAAAAGGTAGCTAATTTATTTGGCATTCATTAGTATTTAATGGGTTCGATTGTAGGGCTCTTCGGAGGAAAAAAAAGAAGTCCCTTCCATTTCATCCACTTTGTCCTTGCCATTTGTACCTCTGTAAGACCGGATGTTTGGCTGATAAGCTTTCACGAGTACGTTCGTACACTTTTTTCCGCTTCCTCTCGACGATGTTTGTTCTCGATGCTGAATGGCGGCGGGCTTAGGGCTGTTTACTTCGGCATGATTCTATGAATAATTCATGGAGGAGGAATGTAGCTGTCAATGAGTAACAAGTGTTTCGGGTCACAGCAGTCGGGAAGCTTAAAGGTGAAAGGATCGGATTAGTAAAATGGGCTTTGCCGAGAAAATCTCGGTGGGCCTAATGGAAATCCGTTCGCGGAAGCTCTGACGGGGCATGAGTAACTATTACTTAATTCATTATGGTCACTTAGGGGCCATCCAGAAACCACGTGGTCATATTTTTGAAGATTTTCAACCCCCCCTCCCCCCATGTGGTCTATCGTGGTCATTTGGCAGACCCCCCCTCCCCCCCCCCTTTGACCACGTGGTTTTTTTTTCAAGCACAAAAATTAAAAAAAAAACCTATGTAACTAAAACATATGGTTAATCCGATCAATTTTGAAGATGGACAATTTCAACTGATTCAAAATCAAACTAAAACCCAGCATGGAAATTATAAATTTTCATTATTTCGAAGATTCTATTTTTTCTCTAATAAATAATCTAGAGCTGGCTCATCTCTCAAAATTTCTAATTCTTCATTGAAATTTTATTTTGGTATTGACTCGTGGAATCCAATGATGCCATACTAAACAAATTTTTTCGTTCACTCTGATGTCTTTCGAATAATTTCCCAAGGAACTTCTATTCCATATCTCGAATATGCTTCAGTCAATGGTGGACTCATAGAAGAATGAATGTTTTATAGATCAATTATCATTTTGGAGTTCGGATCATCCGATTTATCCAATTAACCAAATTATGAATGATGTATGATATAATATCTCATTAGGTCCATTGGGTTGATATGGCAATTGTTATTTGTACAAGCTACTACAGACTTTTAGTTAAAAATTATGTTGAGCTTTTTAATGGAATGTCTTTACTTGTCATAAGACGAGTTTGTACCTTCCCATTTAATTCCACCACTTGATTGTACCTTGACAGATACGTATTTCGACCTCAACAGTAAGGTCGTCTTCAGTGGTTCGTACTTGACTCGACTTAGGTTATACAAAACTTTTAGGTTTTAAAACGTCCTGGAAGTCGTAATGTTTGAACTCCTATTCATTCAAGTCCGTGAACCCAGTGCTTCTAAGGCCCTACAAAAGGCATAGTCATTGTGCAGCTTGATGTTGACTCAAGATAATTTTGGGTACCTTGTCTCTTAGATCTCATGTTAATGGAAATTAGGATCATATGCTTATTTCATCGGATTGGGTACATACCGATGATGAGGACATTACAAATGTCATGATTGATCACCTGAGAAGTCGTGGGCTGAACTTGAGAGCAATCACTGGCTTAACGTTCAGGATGACCCTTCTTATCTGAGTGTTCAGAATGATTCAAACATTTCAACTTCATTTGCATGCTCTTAGAATCGAAATCTTCCCAAAGTTTCGGATAACTGAGTTTTCAGGGTCAGTCAAATTTGAGCTCCCATATTTTTTCTGTAAAACCAATATCTAGATGAACAATTTTACTGAAGAAAATGGTGGTCTAGCTCTCTTTGTGATTTAATAGCCAATCTAAAACGCTGGGCATATATGACCCATCCGTCCTGAAAGGGTTGAGATTTGTTTTGGAATTCAATTTCAATCGTTATTATAACACTATTTATTACCCTAGATTGTTTTAGGAATTGGAGTGTTTTTTTCTGGAACACTGCCACTTTTTTTCATATCGCCGGACTCTTCTTAGTTCTAAGACCCTTTTATGAATTTAAAAAGCATTTTATTTAGAATTTCATGTTGATTTTTTAAATGCAAACTTCTTCTTCTTCTTATGATATACATAACCTTTTTCATACGCACTACTAGAATTTTGTGCATTATTAATCGAAAAATTTAAAAATGCACCTAAATGTTCTAATTAGGTGCATTATTAAATTTTTCGATCAATTAGCCTAATTATTCAATACCATAAGAACTAGGCTTCTTAATCCTAAATAATTGCCTACATGTATTGCTTGGATGAATTTTAAATTCCAAGATCTTCCTAATTTTCAAGAATAATTATTCTAGAGTTGCAAGGGAAACCCTTCAGAATAGTTAGAAGAAATTCTTCGGAGTCTCCACGGAAAAATCTTCAGTATTTCAACGATTTTTTTCGAAATTCTGTGGAAAAGTTCCTAAAAAGGTTCGGTAGAAATTTTGAAGAACTAGAAGAATCCGTAGAAGGATCCTAAATGCATGAAAATTCCAATAAACATCAAATTCCGAAGAACTTCCGGCATAAATTAGAAAAAAAATCCAGCTTACTTTTTTTACTAAATCTCTAAAGATTTTTTTCAAAATCCTGGGCAAATTTAATGAATCTTCAAAGGAAATTTTTCTAAATTTCCAATGGAAATTTTTTTTCGTTTTTCAAAAAAAAATCAAAAAAAAAATTATTTGAAGTATACCAAAATATTTCCGATGGAAATTCCTAAGATTTTCCAGTAGAAAATCGAAAAAAAGTTCATCTAAAACACCAATAATGAATTTCCCGAGGATGTTTCGATGTTTTTCCAAGTAGAAATAACGAAAAAAATTGCACTTTTGTAGTACTTGTGAATGTTGTACTTTAGAAGCAATTCCAATAGGATTTTCTTAGAAAATTAAATTAAAATTTTAAAGATTTTCTGATGTGAAAATTCTCTAAAATTTTTAAATCATTTCTTGTGCTTCTTTGCATGGTAAAGATTTAAAGCAATGTTTAGCTGAACCTACAAAGAAATCAAAATGACTTTCCGAAGAAGAATGAATTTCCCATGAAATTTTGGATGAATTTATGGTGCAAATTCAAAAAAACCTTGATAATTCTAAAGATTTATTCTTTGAAAATCCAAAGTATTTTTTGAAGATAATCCATAGACTCTTCCGTGGAAATTCTAAATAATGCCTCAAATAAAAAAATATTTGAAAAATTTAAAAAATGTGATAGAACTCACAAAGAGCGTAAAAAATTTCATTTCAAAATTCCAAATTTGAAAACAAAAATCCAAAAACAAAAAATCAACGGTAATATCAAAGTGTTTCATGTGGCATTGGCTATTTAATTTCTCATGGAAATTCAGAAGATTTTTTCTTGAAAAATTTAGAAGTCTTCTTCTTCTTCTATGGCTCCATATTCCAACTGGAAGTTGGTCTGCTTTTCAACTTAGTTTATTCTATTAGCATTTCCTCAGTTATAAATTGAAAGTTTTAAATGCCAGCAATTGTACGATTATATATCTTGTGTAGCAAGTACGAAGGATACATTATACCTAGGGTGTCGACAATGTTTGACACCCGAAAACATCCTAGACAGGAACGAGAATCGAACTCGTCATCTCCGGATTGGCAATCCTATGCCTTTGCTCGTAAGGCTAACTGGAGACTAAACATTTTGAAGTGCACTCCCTAAAATGCTCGAAAAACTTATTTTGGAAATGAAATAGAATTTCTGGTGAAGATTCGGAAGAACTTGTCGAAGAAATTCATTAGAATGTAAAAAAAATATGAAAATATTTCATTTCATAACATTTTTTTCCACCAAAAATTATATGTATTTCCCACGAGACTGTTTTGAATTTTCAGACAGAATTCACATGGAATTTTTTTCGGCATTTACACTGGCGATATTTTGTTTTTTTTTTTCATGACCAATTCGTAGCAAAATTTTTCAGAGAGAATTGTTCAAAAAACATTCTGAATGCTAGCACTTTATCAGGATTGTATGAAGTAAGGTCAAAGTTTTTACAGGAAATTTTTTTACTGGATTTTTCCTGAATATCCACAAGACATTCTTTTGAAGATTTTTCTTGAATTATTGTAAAAACATGAACAGTTTTCAAAATTGTAGCTGTAGTCCGCTGATGCAAAAGTGTCGGCGGCGTGATGCCAAAACCATCTGCGGCGGATTTTTAGAAAATATTTTTTCATTTTTCTTTCCCAATTTTTTTTTTGTGAAAATTGAGACTGAAACGCAACCTACTTTTTCGTTTATTTTTTTTTTATGGAAATAGGATCTAAAGCTAAGTTGGCCAAATAACTCAGATATGCATCGGCGTTGCGACCGACGCTGCGTTACCGGGTTTTCTCGATGCTTAATGCTAAATTCATTTTAACACTGAATTGAAAAGACGCTACGTGGGCATCGGCCCTAAGATGCGCTTTGCGTTTAATGATTAAATCATTAAATTTTGATGATTTGTATTTTTTACACCGCTATTGTTATTTACCAAAAATTTTCGTGTTAAAAAAAAACCACGTGGTTCGAGAGCAACACCCCCCCTCCCCCCATGTGGCTTATCGTGGTCATTTTCCAAACCCCCCCCTCCCCCCTTTATGACCACGTGGTTTCTGGACGGCCCCTTATTATTCAATGAAAGGCATCTTGGCAGCTGCACAATTTATTTGAATGTAAAGTAGTTCATACTTCGGTGTTGACACTTTGTTCACAAAAACTAACAATTAGGATCCTTTTCGTAAAGCGTTAAAAATAAGGGATACTTGTACTTTGGTATTTTTTACAATTTACTGATGATTTTTTCGACTTTGTTCCTTAATGTATCCATCAGTAGTGTAGGCGTAAAGTAAGCGACAGTCTAAAACTTCCAAGTACCTACATAAAAGCTCAAAAGCCAGTTTTACAATCTCGCAACTCTTTAGACGATTCAATCATAAACCTTCTAAGCTGCTGTCGACGTCAGCTAAAAGTAATTAATATTTGTCCCCTGCTGTTTAGCTATATCAAAATAACTATGAATATCACCACCACAGATTTTTGGACCACCTCTACCAGCGAACTACTCACCATCAGGAGAAAGATGATTTATTATCGTCCACGTAGCTTGCAGTGATAAACAGTCCCATTTAAATCATAGACGTAGATGTGATTTACAAACTTCTTTTTCATTTACTCACCTTGAATTTCCTCCCGCAACGATATGATGTGCCCCAAAAGTTGAACTCCTTTCTCACGTTCAATTGCCAATCGATAAACCGGTCACGTATCAAATTATGAATAAATCCTGCATCATCGGTGGAATAAAATACTCGTTGGCGATGATACATGCCTTGATAGATCCGAGCAGCACGGCTCAGTGGAAAATAATCGAACATGGAATGGATTATTCAACAGACGATTACCACACATTTGGGAAGCACGGGAGGAGGGATCGTCTCCGCCAAACAGAATGCGATATTAAATTTCTGTTTTCGAGTAGCGTAGGATCCATTATTCATAGGCCGCTCATTCTCCACCGAGGACGGAACACAGCCGTGTCTGCATAATACGAGCGAAGGTTGATGAGTCGGATGCTGTTGGGTCGAATTGGGTTGCAGCGGAGTTCTCGCCATTCTTGCACAAGTAATCGTCTTGGCCATGGTGCAAATCAATGAGCTATGAAATTCGCGGGATGATGCCACAATAATGAAGACATCTCCTGAACAGGGTGGTGAATTTGGAATTTGAATAAGTCCACGCCCAAGTCGTATGAGTTTTTTCAGGACCCTTTGCAGCTCAAAGCACACAACACCATTCTTCTTAATATTAGATGGGATTCTAAACAGTCTGAGATTGTGAGATATGAGTCGCAGTTAACCGTGATTTTGTTCGAAACTGCGAAGAAGATACGATTCGATACAATTTCCAAGTTCTTGAATCCTTGTACCTTCATCTATAGATGAAAATTCCAGCATTACTCGAAAAAATCGAACTAATGTTCGTTGACTTGGCAACCACTCTGCAGTTATTCGAATCATTTCCAGCGAAGTAATCGAATTATCAAATTATAATGCCGGAAGAGAAACATTCCAGATCCGTGCTGAAGGCTCCGATTTCGTCGATTATTAGCAAGGAATGCAGCGCTACATATTTTTTTAATTTTCCTGCTGACGGACGCATGAATTTAATGGCCACTGTCAATACGGGTATAATTATGCGTCGTCGGTACTGCAATCATTTGCTATAGCCACCCGGTCGCGCTCGCGACTGCCTTCGCTCGGTCAGCCGCTACTGGGGGGCACTCGTTTCGAATTGTCAATTTGAAATATATACACAGACATGGATGGCAGCCAACGTGGCGATAGTCATTGTCACGCTCCAGCGAGCAATTTGTGCCAAATTATTGGTTAGTCAACGGAGTGGATGGTAATTGAAAGGATGTTTTTTTTCTCTCGTTTCTGATTGATCTTGTGGAAGCTGTGCACCGATGTTTGAGAATTCATAATATTTATATTTATTTATGCAGCTTATCCCAGTTTCATCAATCGTAAATTGTTAACATGTCATGTGAAACGATCAATTTCGTATTTGAATAAACACGAATACAATTTAATATGGAATCATAAGCGATCCATAATTAAAAAAGTTTAAAAATCTGTTAATATATCTGAAAAAATCTACAAACTGAATTTGACTATTTAAAATAGAACCCCTATTTACGAGGTGAACCGGCCCAGGGCCGAAAACCTCATTAATAAAGATAATAATAATAATAAAAGAACCCCTATCGTTTTCACATCTTCCATATTAAGAAATGGTTCAAACATCATTAAGCACATCCGATGAAGAAAATATGAACGGAGCATTATGAAAGGGAGCACAGAATCTACTACTTTATCTGATGCTGATAGTTACTAGAATTTTAAAAATAATTAAGTATTCACAGTGTGGTATCGGGATACATAGCTGTCATGCAATTGGGATTCATATTTAAGTAGTCCAGTGTATAAAACGTGGAGCATGTCAGACGAAAATACAATCATTTTACAGCAAAAAATCTATCGTTCATTGAACCAATAAACATCCGAAATATACAGATGTCATATTGGCAAAGACGAGGAAAAAAAATATTTGTAATGCTATTAAAAAGTGCGTGTTGTTGATTATCATTAAGTTGTGCAGTTGTGCATCTTTGGAAAAGGGGGAGGGTAATTGTTTAGTTGAACAGTACTGCAGAAGATGGTGATCGTCATAAGACAGAGAGCAAAACGCCTCTTTCCATCTCAGGCGACCAAATGAAAGTATCGTCACAGATAACAGCCCGAGCAGCACAAGTCAGACAAAAATGGTTGCAGCAACTTGATTGTGACTAAATCTGGTCACATATGAGTTGCAGCAACCTATGTGAAGCATGTGTGCTGCTAGGGAGATATTTAGGCTAGGACAAATTTTATTGAAAATCTGTGTAAACTTTTGAATTGATATACGTTGGCCCACTACTGCCATCTACTCAACTGATTGCGGCAGTACACACGGACGCAGCTGGTTAACAACCGTCGAACGCAGCCAATGCATTTGACAGACACATTCGGGCTGCGTTTTCAATAACAATGACCCTTGCGCCATCTCCAATCGATTGCCAAACGCGGTCCCAATCTATATATATAAAAATGAAATGGTCTGTGTTCGTATCCGCATAACTCGAAAACGGCTGGATGGATTTTCTTCATTCCTTCGGCAAATATTTTCGTTATCGTTTCCGACGGGTTTATATGATATTTCCTAATAAGAAAATCACGAGTTAGGTTGAGTAAATCGTGAAAAACTAAAATTAGGATTCGTATGGAAATTTCATATGGCCAGTTCACAAGGCAGTTCGCATTTACGCCTACTATGCAGGACAACGTCTGCCGGGTCGACTAGTTTAAAATACATTTGAATTAACGGTTGCGGATTTTTACACACGTATCGGATGCCAGCCTCAATATCTGTTATCTGTGGTATCGTGGGTTCTTTGATCACAAATCACAAGCCGCTCACAAATTGCGCAACGCAAATTTTGGCAGTTTTATGCCCTCTCCTTCTCCATCGTAACACTTTTTGTGAGGAACATTTGTTTTTTTCTCTGTACGAACCGTAACGCTTGAGCGGATCCCCTCCCTCCTCTACAACGCGAATGGCTTCTAAGTCAGATGGAGGTAACAATAAAATAAATAAATTAATAAACTTAGTGTACCTCCTGAACCACTTGACCGGATTTAGCCAAATTTGAAAAAAATATTCTTTGTCTAAGGAAGACGTTATTAGACTGGGTGGATGTGTCACAGGGAAATGACAAGGAGACCGTATTTATGAAAAGAACAGTTTTGAATATTTTTTTAACGCATCGGTAGATTTCAAACAAAGTTTGAACATGTATTCTTTACCCGAACGAAACAATTATAGAGAGGTTGGGAGGGTTAATACGGGAGGTTATTGAGGTTCAGCATTGTTCGTTCGAATACGAACAATTTAGGACATTTTCTCTTACTTTAGCAGACGATTATAGGTGTGGTGAGACGGTCATTGGGCAAAGGGAAAGGTGTGACTGTCTAATGTAGAGTTTATGTTAATGATAGCGTTGGACATAATATAAACACCGACAAACCGACGTGCCTTCCCATATAAAGTTCTTCAAATTTCTTGGCAATTACTCTCCTTTCATAACCTAGCTCCATCTGTGCGATGGTTTACACAACAGCTCTCACAAATGTGCGGGCAAATTTGGTCATGCACTCTTTAATTTATTTCATCAGCTGCCACATAATAATCAATATTCGATATTACAAAAATCAAGAGTTTTATTATAGGATTCGTTAGTCAAATGAAAAACATTCGATTTTCGAAAATGTGTGTAATGATCGTAAAGACTTAAATGTCGATTTAAGCATCGAAAAAGATTTTCTATTACTTTGTTATTTTTATCTTCATCGCTGTGTAGATTGTTTGAAACGTGCATATAATGTTTACGTCGACCAGCTGGTGTATTGCGCGCATTTTGCTTTTTCTTTTTCTTGACTTTTTCTATCAAAAGAACGTTAATGTCAGTAATGACAGAACGAGTTACTACACTCGGAGTAAAACTATTGTAATTTTATTTGCCAATTTTGGAATCAGAGAGGCCCGTCGGTTTGTCGGTGATATAAATGCCGCATTCTTTTGTTCATCCGAGATTTTGTTCAATTCCCCGAATACCAATTGACCGAATTCCTTAAAATTAACAAGTCCTCCACAATATTTTTCCCCGAAAATAACATTTCTTCTAAAACGACTTTTCAGCCCTCTACAACCCAAATTTTTGTATTCGCTCAAAATCACTATTTTGCTTTCTAATATCAATCTGAACACATTTTGGGCAATACAAATTTTCAATTCGCGATTTTACCATTTTCACATTTTATTTTTTTTATTTTGTTTTGCCTTTCTCGTATACAAAGTATACGTAAAGGCTATAGGATCACTCCAAAACCGAACTTTTGATAGAAGGCTCGGAGACCCATAGTGTTATATACCAATCGACCCAGTTCGACGAATTGAGGTGATGTCTGTATGTGTGTATGTATGTGTGTGTGTGTGTACAAAAATGTGAGACACACTTTTTGGTACTTAGCATTATTCGATTTGCTCGCAACAAGTTGTAGTCGACGCGGATTGCGGTCTAGTTGTTTCCTATTGAAAATTGGCTCGATCGGTCACTGCGTTCCAAAGTTATTGAAAAAACATTGTTTTTCTGCAAAGGGTCCCCCCTTGGGAAAAAATTTTCAAAAACGAAAAAAATTTTTTTTTCAAAGATTGCAGCAATGCATTCAAATGACCGCAAATGCATATAAATTGATGGAAAAAGCAAAATCTATCCCCCTAAAGTGCTATTTCGACCTCTCTTATGTGTTTTCTTATTACTTTAATGCGCGAGAAAGGCACCACCAACGCTAGGTGGATTGATCTGGGTTTTTTTTTTTTAGTTTTCCAACCAATGAAATAATTTCTGGAATCTATTCATCTTTTATGATTTTTCAACATATTAAGAGTTTGAAAATTCTCATTCAAAGTTGACTTATTTCAATTTTTAAGCTTTTAGAGTTATTTTATTATTTTCCGTGAAAGAAGTTGGATCAATATTTTAGAGTGTATCATTCACCACTATAGCCTTTCTGCACACTTAAAATTTAGTACCGAAGTCGGTTCTTTGTTTTAACCGAACATGATCGGTTGCCGTCAAAGTACCGAATAATTCGGTAAAAAAATGTTTTAAATCACATGTTTACATATAAAACCGATTGATCGGTTGCATTTGGAAATTTTTGACAGATAAGAGGTGGAACAGAACCGAAAAATTCGGTTGATCATTCTTGTTTACTATTTCGGTACTTTGAAACCGAGAAAACTCGGTAAAATTAATTCACAGAACCGAACATCCGTTTCACGGCAGCAAGATGTTAACGTTTCTGATCAAAAGAATTAGGTTCAAAGCAAGTTGCATTTCATCATTCATCATTGTCGCTTCGTGGAACGAATTTTTCATGTTCAATGTAACAAAGTAATTTCGGAATATACTACAGCAAGGTAAGGAAATTGGATTGGAAACAGATTGGAATTTATAATACTTTTTTTTCATATCTCAGACCAATTATAGGTTTCTACAAAAAAAATCGATCACGTTGGAAATTATATTGGACGACCCAAGTCACAACCCATTCGAGTTTGGGGAACAAGCAAAAAACTGCTGCGTAATCAAATTAACATTAAATTTAATAAAACATGTGTTTAAAGAATGCTGCTGGGTTTTGTTTCTGTTCTAAACTGAAGCAGTTCGTACGGGCATCTAAAAAATCTGAACAACCGAATTCCGTAGATTTCTACAGTTCTATCGGTTGTATTTGACAGCTTCTGGTAAGGCTTTTTAACCGATTGTCGGTTATGAATACCTCTAGTAAACCGAGTTTTTTCGGTAAGTTTGACAAGTGAGAGCTAAAATAAGTTTACAGAACACTCGGTTTAGCTATCTTGAACCGAGCGAGCAACCGAGCGTTCAGCAGATAAAAACTCGGTTCAAATTCAACCGAGTTCGGTACAATTTTTTAAGTGTGTGTTGAATAAGCTTAGTTGTGGAAAAATACCAAACTAGAAATACGAGCAAACACGCAAAATACTTTGGATATCTATGTTTTCCTGATTCATGATATTTAATGTTCATTGCTCAATGAGTCGAATAGTGAATATATCGATGGTTAGGTTGATATTCTAGACACCTTAGGCCAAAATCCAGAACGTTTTGGTGAACCTTGAACGTAGTATATGAAGCAAAAGAATAATGAAGTATTAAAAATACTGAACAAGTTCAACTAAGTGCCTAAGGATTTTCTGTATTTTTTCACTTAGGCGTGGGACGTACGGGGAGGGAACATATTTTGTTTGTTCTACCTCTCTTGTGTCCTGCAACCCGTTGTAGTGTTTATGTACTCGCTGTTTCAAGACATTCTGCCCGTTTTCTCATAAACGAAACACGGCCATTGCTGTCGCAGACCGAGCAATCAAGCTCACGGATGCTGTCAATCGACCACAGGTAATAAACACCGTAAAAAGCATTCTAAAATGCAACAATTACTCGAATTGGTTCATTCAGAATGTCTTGAAACAGTGAGTACATAAACACTTCAACGGGTTGCAGGACACAAGAGATTTAGAACAAACAAAATATGTTCCCTCCCCGTACGTCCCATGCCTAAGTGAAAAAATACAGAAAATCCTTAGGCAAAACGGGTTAACGCTGGCTGTGAAGCCTAAAAATAAGATAAAGAACAGCATTTTTTCCAAACTCAAAGATCCCGTACCACCAAAACAGCAGAAAAACGTGGTGTATTCCGTGCCATGCAGCCCCATGAAACGGCTGTCATCTGCATACAATAGTGCTGTCCAATGAGAGCTTGAAGTAGCTCGAAGTTTCTCCCTGTCCTGCTCATGCCCATTTGTTGACAAAAAAGAACGAGCAGGACGGGAACAACTTCGAGCTACTTCGAGCTGCTCATTGGACAGCACTAATGTGATTGAAGCCGAAAACTTGGTGCTAAACTTGGTGCTAGCTGTCAAGCAGTGGCTTTAAGCACGGAACACAGTGACGCATGCGACAATATCGCTCGAGGGCAGATTTAATTAGAATAAAAAAATAAACAGTATTTTTTTTAAATTTTAGGATCGATTTTAAGCTATCGTTAAAAGGAAAAGTGCACCATCTAAAATATGTTTCAAAACTTTATTGCAATTTAAAGCTCATTCGTTCCTTTCAGATACGCATGTTTCGCTATAGCGAAAAGTTATCAGCACTGGCTATGTCACAATAACAAACTCCAAATTAATAATAATAACAAATTTGTCAAGTCTGCCTGATACCCATGTCGACATCTATACAGTTTGATAGATGTCTAAAATAGTTTGACAAATATTTGGCATTGTGATAAAGAGTGGGCCTTTAATTCATAATGCATCTTTCTATTTGAAAACCAAATTTTTGCAAATAGACAAAAATAAGACTGCGAGCCAATTAACTGATTGATCATTGATCATCAGTGATTCATTTTTCTTTCAAATTTTAGAACACTATTATCGTTGGAATCTGAAGCAAAATAATGTTTTAGCTTTGTTTAAATAAATAAAATAATTATCTTGCTGCTCAGAAGTGCCGGGTAATTGCAAAGTGCATTGATCCGAATTCCGTAGTTAAAATAACGCGTTCAATCGACAAAACATAAAAGAAATATTTGAATCTCGTGATTCAATCTGCAGAAGATAGAACAAAGCTGTGCAACAGTTTTGAGCTTTTGAATCTGAACCACAACTAATCTAGGGCAGCTGCTGGGAGATGTATGTCTTAGATTCATATTAAATTAAATGCACCAATTTGAATCACTACTAAACTGATTTAATTCTTAGGTTACTTAGGATTCTTAAGATTAACTCATAATCGGCAAAAACTCAAATGTTACACATTTGCGACATAGGCAGTATAGTTAGATTACTCGTCAGCAAAAAAAAATCCGTTGCATGATCATTGGCAGCTCGATAGTTATTATTTTTAATCTCCTGATTTTTACGCTTTTTAAGTCCATTATGCTTCCAAAAACTATTATTCTGTCAATACACAAATGGTCCAGAGTAAAGCAAAATTGTATCCACAATGCGACATCCACTTCCAGTTGGATCTGATCAAATGTTAAGGAAAAAGGCTCCAATAGTGTTTCATAAAACACCTGTCGATGACACGTACAATGACTAAGTAGATTAATTTATCTTAGTTTCGACGCCCACATTATAGTGAGCTCAAGTTTGTAACCAAAGAGTTTATGCGTCAAGATCAAATAGATGAATTGATTTTGTCAACTGAATACAGTTCAATAATTATCGAATAACCCTGCTTGCAGAGCAAGATTACTTTTGATAGATTTATGTTTTAATGGTTTTGGGGGGTGCACCAGCTATTTTTAAGACTGAGTATTTATTAAATATTTGAACTGGCACTTTCAAGTTTAATTCGGTAAATGAGACGTACCTTAATGTGTGTTTTCATTCGGATTCTGATAAACTTATTTTACAGAGAACAGACGTGGATGCTCGAACAAAATTTCGTTGAAATTGTGTGTAAAGATTTAAATCGCACCTCGGCGCCACGAACGCAGGCTGCCCGACATAAAAGCTCTATCTCATTCTCACTAAGCGATAGTGTATTGGAATATACTACATAAACAGTGTGGTGCTACCACCTAGGGGCAATTTGGAATGAACACTAGGATTAGATAAACGTCTGTTCTTTGTACTCATTTCTCGCAGGACCTTAGCCGGCCCGGGGTCTCCAGTAGCATTGCGAGCAAAGTTGTAGGATTGCCAATCCGGAGATGGCGAGTTCGATTCTCGGTCCGGTCTAGGATGTTTTCGGGTTGGAAACTTTCTCGACACCCTGGGCATAGTGTATCCATTGTACTTGCCGCACAAGATACATACTCATGCATTGGCGGGCATAGAAAGCTTTCAATTATTAACTGAGGAAATGCTAATAGAATACTAAGTTGAAAAGCAGGCCAAGTTCCAGTTGGAATGTAGAGCCATTGAAGAAGAAGAAGAAGAAGAAGGCCTTAGCCGGCCCTGTATAAAAACTGTGGAACAATATTCAATCTCTGTAATCAAGAAAAGTAATGTAAAACTCGATTTCGGCTCCGTAACGCTTCACGGCAAATGAGCCTTCCAAATAAACGAAAGATTTAAAAAAATCAAATCTCCGGTTCAGGCATCCCTAAATTATCAAAATCGGATGATAAATGACAATATATTGATTTATTTTATCTCAAAATTTGCTTATCCCAGCTAATTTGGTCATGTAGGTACAGCGTTTTACGAGCGCTAATGGCCGCCTCAATTAAACTCAGTTTTAGGTAGTGTAGAGACAGTTTGAAATTTGACTTGTGTGGTTTGACACAAAAACGACAAGTTTCCATCATCATAGACTAAACCACGATGACGTCATGCGCCGATTTTCAGTAAGAAGAAAACATCCGGTGCGGGTAATGTTTACAAAAAATGAATATTACAAAAAATGAATATGAAATACATGAATATCCGGTGAACTAAAATGCTCCGAGTTCAATGAAATATTCATCGGCCCGCAGCGAATGTCACTTTTCCGACCGATAAGAAGAAAAATCGTGGAAAAAGAAGACGCTCTTGGTTATGTCCATTGGCGATTAAAAGTTGGAAGAAGAAAAAGAAGCCGAAGGATGCTATTTGAAAAAAAAACGGAAAAAACATTGCACCGGTAGGCACACGGGAGATTTTTTTAAACTTTTTTTAAAAATTTCAGAAGTATACGAAAATTATTTGAAGCTCTTTTAGTGGAATGTCTAAAACTAATTTGATTAAAAACGGAAGGAGTACGAATTGGACGGTAATTGCTCCTTAAAGTTTCGAGAAGAGTTTCAAAACACTTCCCGTATGCTTCCCCGTGCATTTTTTTTTTTTCAAATATTATCCTTCAACTTCTTCTTTTTCTTCATGCAACCTTTATTCGTCAATAATGATAAATTCATGAGGATTATGATGATCACTGATGTTAAACGACATAAGACAATTGTCAAATAGATTGCACTTTACCAGAACATGTTAAATTGTGGCGGCTATCGAAATTAATTTATTGGCTTTTTTCGGTGATAATTTCGGCTGATTTCGATAATAATTATATTGTGGCGGCTATTACCGCACGTAAAATGCTGGATAAATGACGAAAGCAGAACGATACAACTGAAGTTATTGAAATTTAAATTTTCACGATCAAAAATCATTTTACGATCAGGGTCTGTTCAAATATTACGTAACGCAATAGGGGGTGGGGGGTTGTTTGATTTTTGTTACGCTTTGTTACACAAAATATAGGGGGTGGGGGTCCTTCGAAATATTGTTACGCGTAACAAGTTATTTCCAAAGGGAAAAATATTTTGAAAAATTCAAAAAATATTTATTATTTTTGAAAAAGCATGAAATATACAAAAGATAATAATTTATTGCACCGTCCTTCAAATTCTACTAAAATTAAAATCTATTGAAAAAATGGCATTTGTGTGTTGTGGTTTTGAAAATTGTTACGGATTGTTACGAGGGGGTGGGGGGTTCTTAAAAACAACATTTTTTGCGTTACGTAATATTTGAACAGGCCCTCATTAAATACCCGCGCGAAATGTAATCGGTGCAATATGAACGGAGCTTTAAACTTCAAGAACAGCACTAGCGCCACACCAACAAACGGTGGCTTCAAGAACTAGTGCTTGTTTCACGGGGTTGGTGCCATGTGGAACAGGAGATGGAAAAGTATACATTGGACAGACAGGAAGAAAACTGGACACACGAATAAGCGAACACAAGAATGACGTAAAACGAAAAGACAACCGTACGGGATTAACACAACATACGCTTTTTGACGGACACAACTTTAACTTCGACAAAACTAAAATAATTGAACGCATCGACGACCAGGAAAGCAGGATGACGGCGGAGACATTCCATATCAAGTTGGCGGGAGAACGCAACACAGTCAACCTCCAACGAGAGTGTGGAATGTTCAACACTGACTACAATGCTTTAGTGGTCAATTATAGTATCCCCTGATGAAGACACCATCCCGGTGTTGAAACGTCGAATAAATATACATCTTGTTCCAATTCTTCAAGTAGCCGTTAATCGAATCAAAAAAAAATTGAATATCTGTGTGGCATCATAGGATTGAATGGTGTTGTGTTGTCAATACAACTGTCAAAGCATTGTATCTGTTTTAAGATAATTTTCGGGTTATCTTTATTATGAGACATCAATTTCTATCAATATTCAGAGGAGGCGGTTTTCGAAAAAATACTGAGAAGGCGGTTTTTATCAATATTTAGAGAAGGCGGTTTCGCCAAAATACTGAGAAGGCGGTTTTTGTCAATATTCTGAAGAGGCATATTTCATCAATACATTCAGGAGGCAGTTTGCTCAATATTCTGAGATGGCATTTTTCGTCAATATTCAGAGAAGGTAGTTGTCAAAATACTGAAAAGGCGGCTTTCGTCAAAATATTGAAGGCGGTTTTCGTCAAAATAATAAGAAAGCGATTTTCGTCAATATTCCGAGAAGGTAGTTTTTGTGAAAATACTTAGATGGCGGTTTTCTTCAATATTCAGAAAGGCGTATTCCAGCTGTACATTTAGTTGGCTCAATATTCAGAGAATGCAGTTTTCGTCCAAATACTGAGAAGACGGTTGTCGTCAACATTCAGGGAAAACGGTTTTCGGTAAAATAATTAGAAGGTGGGTTTCGTCAATATTCAGAAAACGCTTTTTACGTCAAAATACTGAGAAGGTGGTTTTTGTCAATATTTAGAGAAGGTAGTTTTTGTCAAAATACTTAGAAGGCGGTTTTCGTCAACGTCGAAACGTCTCACTAATTATTACTCACTATTTTGTTCCCACTTCTCACTCCTCATTTCTCACTTCTCACTGTAAAAAGTGAGAAGCGCGAAGTGAGTGGTGAGACATCTCGCTACCCACTTCGCACTACTTACTTTTCACAGTGAGAAGTGAGAAATGAGGAGTGAGAAATGAGGAGTGAGAAATGAGACGTCTCACTTCTCACTCTTCATTTCTCACTTCTCACTGTGAAAAGTGACGTCTCACTACTAACTCCTCTTCTCACCTCTTATTTCTCACTTATCACTTCTCACTGCGTGAAGTGAGTTCAGCAAAATGAGTTATTTCTCACCTTACACAGTGAGAAGCGGGATGCGACACGTCCAATGACACATTCGGACGAACGACTTATTCGGCCGAATGACATTTTTGACCATATGACCTATTCGGCCAGGTGACCCGCTCATCTACATATAACCACAGAGAACAGACATGGAGGCTCGAACAAAATTTCAAAACATGTGTAAACATACAAACCGAACCGCAACGCCATCGCCGTCGACATTGCAACTCACAATCTTATTTTGACAACATGATGGCGCTGTTATGCTGTTGCATGCATAACGACACTAGCGCACAGTGGATTTTTTTCATGACGCTAACGCTGATTCTGCACGGGATAACGGCGACATTCCAAAGTTGTTTCAAAATGAACAGTAAAAAGTTATCACAACATAGCGAATGTAGCTTCAACGTCTGTTCGCAGACAGACGTTCAAGTTCGACTCACTAACTTGTGTAAAAACATGGCCGTCGGATAGCCAAGTAGCAATAAGCGAAGAGATGCCGCCACATGTCAAAACGGCGAACTCGGCAAACGTTGTTTGCCGTTTTGTTTTGATTTTTTATTTCGTCAAAATATTTTAGTTTCTTCATCGGATCTACTCAATGAGATTCTAAATAAAAATGCATGATCACACATGCGCTGCTAAAAAATGAATCGAGAAATACTCAGCACGCCAGAGCTTCATTTTTGATTTTTAATCGTTGGTTTTGCAATGAAAAAATCTACGATTTTCGGTCCAGGCACATGTTTTGAATCACAATTGCCAAAAAAACACGCATGTGAAAGGATCTAGGAGCTATGTAAAAGAGCCAACGCGAAAGTTCCGAAAAGGTGGTAACAGCACTGCATACACGTAGCTCCATAATTTATTTACTAGGGGAGAACGGTCCAAAATGCACCCCTGGGTCTAAATGGTCTCACTCAGAAAATCACTCATATATCCTGTTGTAGTACATTTATGAACGGATATTACCATTACAATTCATAATTAGTTATCCATCATTGAGCTCCAATGGGAAAATTTAACAAAATCCCTTCATATTCACTCAAATTTAACGATTTGCTATTCTTCCACCACATCCGTAAGATTGTAGTTCAATCCATTAAGAAAAAACAAACAACCATGCGTTCACCATCATTTTACATGCAATTGAGTCATTTTAGACCACTATTCGGGCGTTTCCCCCCAGGCCAATTTTTAAAACATTTTTAAAATGCGTTAGAGAGTCATGAAAATCTTATTGTTTTGATTGGAAGATCATTGTGAAATGTAGCTGGGTTTGTTAATTTTGCACCTATACGTTGAAATGGTTGGGTATTTTTGTTTATATGGGCGAAAACATCGAAAAAGCTTAAGAGGTGCATTTTGGATCGTTCTCCCCTATATCGTGGCAAGAACTGCAAGTGATTCGCTTAGCTACTTTGTTCAAGTCGATCGATTGTAAAGTTGTTCAGATAAAAATGATTTCTGCGGCCGTGCGGGGAGATCTTTGTTGAGTGTTTCTGTTTTGCTTCCATGGTTCGGTTGGTGGCAAACGTGGGTGAGATAGAAGGCGATCGGCAAAACGTCAGCTTTCATGTGGCAATAAGTTGTATAGGCGGCGCTAGCGTGCTATGCAATTCCAACGTATTAAGATTTGAAAATTTACACAAGAAAATCGAATTCAAATGTATGAGCTTAAACGTCTGTCTGCGGTCTGTTCTTTGCGATATAACTGTTATCCATGTGAGGCATGTGTTTATTGGAATACGTTACATTGAAAACAAAAACTTATCATAGCAATAACAAAACAATTTCCTGAAGACTTCAAATTTCCTTGCGGCCTTGGAAAGCGCATCTTCATTAATATTTTTACTGAATAGGTCCATTATACGAAATTGTATTCACATTTAATTTTTATTCAGAAATTCTGGAAAAAATGGCGAACTTTGATGTAGATTGGTTACCTTTCTGTGAAGCATTATCAAAGAATTTTCTTTCAATAAGCTCGGACATAACGAAGGAAAAAAATAATTTGAGAAATAATTTGATTATCATGGAATTTTCATTTGACAAGCTCGGACATAACGGAGTAAAAATGTTGAGTTTCAGAAGAGTTTGAGAAACCAATTATTTTGTCATTTTCTACACAAAGAATTCCTACATTATGCTATATGTACACTAAGTTTTACTGGACTCAAACTGTTTTTCAAATGGTTTCTTTAGTTGATATCACTATAATTTTGTATCTTTTTCTTTCGAACCGCACTTCGACCGGAGTTTGATTAGCATACTATTTAACAATTACATTCTTTTTGGTTTGCCACATGCCAAATTGAGTCCCATTTGCTTGATTTGTCCTGTCCTCAGTACTTAGATAAGTGTTTTATTTGTATAAAACAGCAGAAAGGAGTGTCGAACCATCATAGAAAGATTTATTATATTCAAAAACCTCCACATGTCAAATTTGGTTCCTATTGCATCAGTGGCGTAGCCAGAAAATTGGTCTGGGGGGAGGGGGGGTTGTTCTGAACATTTTTTCTTTCGAAAAAAAAAAATTTCTTCTTAAAATGATTGCCTCTGGGGGGGGTTTTATGCCCAAAACCATGCCCAAATTGCATGACTAGTACTCAAGATTTGCAGAAATTTGTGTTTAATTTTTATGGAAGTGGACCCTTCTAGTACGTGGTCTTAAACCATCATAAGAACCTTCCCTGATTCCAAAACCCCTGCATACAAATTTTCACGCTCGTCGGTTCAATAGTTTCCAGTAGTCTATGAGGGTCAGATATACAGAAATTAATTTTTATAAAAAAAAGAAAATTTAAAAAAATGGTACATGTACCAAGCAAACATATTTTAAAATTGGGAAGGAATGCGATCGATATAAATCAGGATGGGGTGACATTGCGCATCTCGAATCGAATCACTCGATTCGTACGTTTTTGCATTCGATTCCAAAAAATTGCGGCATTATGTATTTCGTTCGACTTCATTCAGTCGCAGTACAAGATTTCGAATGGTGCTGTACTAGCTCAATCGAGTATGTTCTGTCAAACGAAATGTAAACAGAGAGAATAAGAGATAGCTGTCTCCGTGTTTAGTATGCCGCCCGCTGAAGAGACAACCTTCAGCGCATGGCGAATGTGAGTAAACAGAGAGAAAAAGAGTAATTTCATCTGCGTGTAGCATGTTGCCTGTTGGAAAGGCATCCTTCAGGGCATGAATTGTCGTTAATTTATAAACAAGCAAATTGTGCTCAATGACTTTTAAAAAGCAATATTATTTATTGAGCAGTTGCAACCGATTAAAACATTATGCCGATGCGACATGTTTTGTAAATTGAGATATTGTTACGACACAAATTATAAGTTTTATGTTTATTCGAGTTCAAGCCACAGATCAAATTTTAAGCTAAATAATTTAAGGCTAAAGAAGGGTTCGATAGTAAATTACTTTAATGTTTCCATGTGTTTTAGTTAAATGCAGTTGGGTCATCTCATGCACGTTTTTTTTTTGTTTAACTCATCTATTCTTACGTAGATTTTGGAATATACACGTTTCTACACAGATTTTCCTCATAGATTTTCTAAGCGATTTATTTAAATCGTCAAGAAATACGTAAAAACTTCAAAAAAACAATTTTAGTTGAAGTCGTTTTTACGCGGATTTTGGGATAATTAGAGATTGCATATTGTCTGGAAACTATAAAAGTAGGTATACTAATGACATTCTTTTCCTCAAGAGACAATAATGAAACATTTATTCTCTTCCCGTAGAAAAATAATAAGAAATATATAATCAAAAACTTTCACAAGAAATAACTCTCGAACAACATTCGAAAGCTATAAAGGTGACGAGTGATTTTCGTTCGACTTGAGTCGTTTTTCAGTGTGCTATCGAGTTTCCATAATGCCAAAACATCTCGTTATTCTTTTACCTCCTCGAGCAAACTCGAACCACAGAGAACAGACATGGATGCTCGAACAAAATTTCGTTAAAAACGTGTGTAAAGATTTAAATCGCACCTCAGCGCCGCCAACGCAGGCTGCCCGACATAAAAACTCAATTCCACTAAGTGATGGCGTTGGCATACACTTCATAAACAATGTAGTGCTGCCACCTAGGAGCGAGCCTAGGAGCAATTCGGAATGAACACTAGCGCTAAAAGTAAAAAACGGCAAATTTTAACCATATTTATCAGCACACTAGCACCGCGCAACGGGGGCATAACGACATACTTTAAAATGACCAGTACAAACTTTTACACAAGCACGCGAATGAAGATGAACGTCTGTTCTCTGTGCTCGAACGATGAGTCGTTTTCGAGATCGAATCGAAACCCGTAATGCCAAACATGTTCGACTCGATAGAATTACGTTCGAATCGAGATGCACAATGCCACCCCTGGTTTCGTAGAACAAAATAATGGATATCTTTACATTATTAGAGCAAAACTGACAAAATTCCAAAAAAAATCCCTCGAATTTTCAGAGGCACCAATCTAACCAAAGAAACAACGGATAACTGTTATCTTTTTATTTTGGCTTTACTGCATCACAGCAAGCATAGCATAAAAAGATTTTCTTTACTTCAGTTACTGAAGTTCAGTATTGACAGTGGTGCCCTTGGAAACGCAAAGTGAAAAAACATTGAATTCCGAAAAGTTTGTCCTTAAGGTCACTCCTCACGGAATTCGTTTCAAAGTGCTCGCATATCGGGGGCACCACTCGATACGGAAGCAACGCACAACTGTCATTTTTATTTTTTCACGCATGCTGCTGGAATAGCCATGGAATTGGGATGCATATTTGAATAGTCCAGTGTGTGACGCGTGCAACGGAATAGACGAAAGTATAATCAATTTTTTGTTCTTTTAACCAATGAATATCCAAAATATTCAGACACAGACAAACAGACATAACAGCATGAACATTTTTCTGAAAAATCCATCGCTCAACTCCGCTGCAACCAGCTTGCGAGCATTTTACACGAAACAATGTTTTATATGACATTGTCGCCAGAAGACGCGCTGATGTGAAATGTCAAACTAGAAGGTTTACGACGATAACGCCTCTAGTTGTGAAATGCGTAATTTCTCCAGTTTTACGCCTCTTAGTCTGTGATTCAGATATCATATCAGATATTGAAGGTGTACCCGGTGTACCGAAACTGTAAAGTGATTTAGAAAAGAAGAGTAGCTTTTATGCCTTTGGGAGCAGTGATTCACGGTGCGCCGGTAGACCGTTATTATAAAATAAAAATGTCCATCAAAACCAAGTACAGGGCTCGATTCCTGTGGTAATTCTGCACCTCTGGACCAATTATAAAAAAAAAACCCTAGGAGGAATCTCGAGAAATCTTGATTTGAAGTTTTTAATTAAGAAATTTCAAAAGAAGCTATATTTTAATTCAATAATATCCCCAAAATACCTTCAACGGCGTCCAAAAAGTGGTCCAAGTTGTTTTCAACCAGTTTGCATTTGTTGCCTTTCTTCTTCTTCATTGGCATTACATCCCCCACTGGGACATTGCCGCCTCGCAGCTTAGTGTCCATTATGCACTTCCACAGTTATTAACTGCAAGGTTTCTAAGCCAAGTTATCATTTCTGCATTCGTACATCATGAGGCTAACACGATGATACTTTTATGCCCAGGGAAGTCGAGACAATTTCCAATCCGAAAATTGTCTAGACCGGCACCGGGAATCGAACCCAGCCACCCTCAGCAAGGTCTTGCTTTGTAGGCGCGCATCCTACCGCACGGCTAAGGAGGGCCCCATTGTTGCCTTGATTACAATTATAAATTTTTACAACTGATTAAACACACTAAACTGACTCAGGTATGTTTTTTGTATGGCTTGAAGCCGTCTATCTTCAAGAATGCTACCTCTCGTTCAGATCCATTTATGAATTCACGTGCAGGCTGCAGATCAGAAGTAAAGATTGGAGTACGGAAGAAATTGATGAAAAAACCAACAGCTTAAAGATTTGTGTGAAGTAGTGTAGTTGTTTAGCATTATATAACAGGTTACATCTTCGTCAGATGCTGTAACAATTGAATTGACGGAGCTTTATCAAATTCTGAGATTTCCCCGCAATATGATCATCGGACTGGTAATGACTCCAAAGATGGCGGTAAGGAAAAGCTACGATTTTTAAGAGTGCGCTCGGCAAGTAGAATGAGTTCTCGAAAACCAAGGAAAACATCAGGAAAAATGCACAAGAGAAAAAAAGAGTTTTACAAGCTATGTGTATATTCTTTTGGGTTTTCGGTTACGACGAAGATAAAATATTCAATTTTTGAGCTTTTAAAAACACTTTAATAAAGAAACAAAATGAACTTTTGCTTACATCCGCCACTACACATCTAGTTCGGAATTGTTAATACGATTTTAAAGTTGCTCGAGAAGCTGCATGTTGAGTGAATTTATGTTTGAACCAAGTACAGATGAGGCATCAACAAATTGCATAGAGTTCACTAGAATCCCGATCTTTCGGATTACGTCACGGTAAGGTACTCTGCTCAAATATTAACAATTTTCTAATTAATATTTCAATCTGCAGGTTCTGAATAATTTCAAAAAAGTGTACGTAAGATACAGCTCTTTGAAACTCGAGCATGGTTTTGAGGAAGCAATTGATGGCTTTGCTTTTTCTAGTCCGTTGATTAGAACTTTGACGAGATTTGGCAGCAAAGATCGGTTAATTAGTGCTGTGATCGAGAATAACAGCTTCAAACTACTAGTATTCTACACAAACTCAGGTCTTACTTCTCTCCATTATGAACATAAACACTAAATTAAAATTAATTTTTACCTTTCATTCTATTAAACATGGAATGCAAGACTTATACTAAACTCGAGCAAGTTAGCCATACAAAAACATACTTAAGTCAGTTTGGTAAGATAATTCAGTTGTGAATATTTATGGTTCTAATGACGGCAACGCGTGCTAAGGGCCATCTTTGGCGTTGTGCAAGAGAATGGTGTGTGGCGGCGAAGGATGAAACAAGAGCTCGCCCAGCTCTACGGCAAACCAAGTACCCAGAGGGTAGCTAAAGCTGGAAGGTTACGATGGGCAAGGCATATTTCAAGAATGCCGGACAGCAACCCGCAAAGCTGGTGGTTACTTCCGACCCGGCAGGTACAAGAAGAATTGAAGGACATCAATGTAGGTGGATTAATCAGGGTTTTTGGTGATATTTTTGGATTCTTAAATGGATTCTTTTGAAATTTCTTAATTAAAAACTTCAAATCAAGATTTCTCGAGATTCCTCCTAGGGTTTTTTTTTATAATTGGTCCAGAGGTGCAGAATTACCACAGGAATCGAGCCCTGTACTTGGTTTTGATGGACATTTTTATTTTATAATAACGGTCTACCGGGGCACCATGGTGATTCAAAGCCACTCCCAGGGGCTTTTACCTGGTCCAATCAATAAAGTTTAAAAAAAATACACAGTTCTTAAAAATGCCCGGGTGAAGTTCAACAACCTGCACGAGGTAATTTAGTAAGCTACATGTCATAAGAACAGAGCTCCAATAGAGGACCAGTTTTCATTTTATTTCCGTCCTCGCAGCAACACTTAATTTTTTCGATCATAATATGGAATCATAAGCGGTGAAAGTCCTACTACATACCTAATTGAAGAAAATAAAAAAAACTGAAGATTATTGGAATCATCTGGCAAAATCTGCTAGGCTAGATGTACCAGTTGTGGCTATAGCACCAGTTGTCGCACTAGTGCTTTATATGCCAATTGGCCAATCAAATCACCGCAAATCAAGTTCATATCGATAAAGCATATTCATATGATACGATAACACCTTCGATTTCCTCCAAAACAAGCAAAGCATAATTGTAAAAAATGATTTTTCTTAAGTTTCGACGTCTTTTGCACCAGTTGTCGCACTATAGTGGTCCCAATTTGTCCAATCCCATAAGAAAACAATGGGATTTGCCAAATAAGTAACCAAAATTAAGAATAGTGCCACAACTGGTGCATGCGTTCCTAATATGGATTAATCAATTCTGAGGATAATAACAAACTTTATTGTGGGTTTCCCAGCTGTTCTAAGGAGCAGGAAGTAAAACCTTGCGCTTAATATATAAAGTCCACCCACATGCCTTCTACTTATTTTTTTAAAAATAGTTGTTCTTATGTATGGCGACAATTGGTACACCCACCCTACATGAATTTGACTACTTTTCATTAGGGGTTCTAATAAATAGTGGTCAAATTCAGGTTGCGGATTTTTCGTTGTCGTATCGTTCATATTAGGAATGGTTCAAACACAGATAAACAGACGTAACACTAGAGAAATGACTATCGACCATGACTTCAACGATCAATTTGAATTTGATAGATTGCGCGTTTCACAACAAGAGGCGCTAGCGTCGTAATCCTTCGAGTTTGACATTGCACTCCAGCGCCTTCTGGTGGCAATGTCATACGACACATTGGTTCGTGTAACATGCTCGCAAGATGGTGGTAGAGAAGTTGAACGATGAATTTTTCCGAAAAATGTTCAAGCTGTTACGTCGGTTTGTCTGTGGTTCAAACATCATTCAGCACGTGAGATGAACAAAAGTACAATGGAACATCTTCAAAGGGATCGTAGGATCAAAACAACTTAATCTGATCCTCATAGTTACTAGAATTTACTAAGAAATAAGAATGAACTCCGACAATTTTAGCGAAGTTTTTAAATTACTTGGGGTTTACAGTATTGCAAAATGTGCGGAAGAAGTTCGGCAAACTGCACGACGGAATTCATCAAGCTACATGTCATTAAAAAAACAAAATTCAGTTAGAGTACCAAATTATCTAAGTGGATCATATTCTATTTCTGTGTTCACAGAAATGACACTCGAATTTCTCAATCCTTGAAAATTAACCCCCCCGGCAGATACCAACATCGTCTTCTCGTTCCAAACGCACTCCTAATCCAACTCCGGTTCCCGCTGGTATGACTCCATAACTGTTCTAATTAGCTGCTGCTGGTCTCGTTCTCTCGTTCATTCATTCACTCGACCGCCTGCAGAATTCATCAACCGAAAAGAAATCATTCCGCCAGTTAGAGATTCCGCCTGCACCGCTCAAGTATTTTCACGCTTTTTTGTCTGATTGAGAGACTCATCAGAGCGAATGCATCCAATTTGGAATAATCTGCCAGAGCGATGACGCTGCTGCTGACTGGAAACGACATAATTTTACGCAAGGAAATTGAAATTTCGCTGGCCAGTGGCAACTCGTTTTTCTTTTCCATCCTCAGTCGTGACCCTTGGGGATCGCACGTGGACCTATTAGCACTGAGTGACTACTGCCGCCAGTTGGTGCCGCTATTTATGCTCCATAATTAATTTTCGTATAAACTCATTAAGGATAATCAAGATTACTCCCGACGATGACGACGAAGACGCCGCCCGCCACATTGGCCTCCGCAGAGGAGATAATAAAGATGATAAGAACTTCGGCTTGTGGGCGGTGCAAATGGGAAATCAGGTAGGCAAGGTGAATAAAGATAAGCTCCCTGTGTTGAATCTCATCTCGTTTTTTTTTGTGGTGGCTGTCTGCAGGTCGGTAATCTGTTAGAAAAGTGACTTCTAGTGGTTGCATCCTGGTCTGAACGAGTTTTGGTTTCGTTTCGATGGCACTCCTGAAGCGTGGCGAGAGTTTCATAATTTACTACCTCATTATCGCATTTTCTCACTGAACTTTTGCATGGTGTCATGAGCTAGGTCAGGTTTCATACCTGCACTAAGTTACCGGGCGATGCCATCGTTCTCTTGTTTTTCTCTCTTGGAACCTCGGAGTTGGGTTAAATTAACTCTCGTTTGGGTAATTTATTTCATTAGTGTTTAAAAACGAACAATTGGAAAACCGGACGACTGCAATAAGTAAGCCGTTTGCAAAATTGAAATGAGATGAGAATCCATTTAATTTGAAGGCTTGAACCACGGATTGGTTTCGCTGAACTCTTTTTCGAATTGATTTCACTGTCTTTGAAATCGAAATAAATTTAAACTGTGCTTGCTTGTAAAATTCAATTCAATTGAATTTCGAATGTTCTTTCATTTATTGGAACTAGCTGAATTTTACATGTCGTAGAATTTTCCAAATTATTTGCTGTGTCCGTTTTCAAAACTGTAATTTCCAACTGTCTAGGACGAATTTAGTACTTTCCATTTAATTCCGCTACGTTTTGTTATCTTAACATATACGTATCTGTAAAGACCTCAACTGTGAGGCCGTCTTCAGTATCTCGTACTTGACTCGACTAAGTCGTTGTTTCTGTAATTTCCGATAAGATGTCGAGTAGGGCTTTAAAAATTGTAAATGAATTCGGAAAAAATATGTTAAAATCAATGTTGAAGGTTATAAGATTGGAAAGCTCAGATTTCCAATCGGATTTAAACTTCTGAACAAAGATTTGTAAATTCGAGTTTGCATATTTCATTTGTAAATTATATTTGTATATTGAATCATTGACGAATTAAATGGTGGAAAACAGTTTTGCTAAATTTAACATCGGTTTCTGAAATAAACTCATCAAGCGCGATAGATAGACACCCATATGAGAGCATCCATAAATTACGTAACGCTCATTGAGGGGAGAGGGTGTTGATCGAAGTGTGACAATCCATACAACAAATTTCAATGATTCATACAAAAAGTGTGACATAGGTGGGAGGGGGGTTTGAAAATGACTATTTTTTTCGTTATTATTGCATCTTCCATATTGCATAAGTATATATAGATCAAATTATGGTTTCATATGGTCATGGACGGAAACTCGAACAAAAAATTAACATTTTTGGTGACTTGTTGTAATTTTCAACAACTTTTTCTATCTGTGTATGGCAAAAGAAAATTTAACTAAACTTTTTTCGAGAAATATTCCGAACGATCTAGTCTAGTACTATGTATTAATATCTATTTTTTGTCTACTTTCCGATGGTTAGTGTGATGATTTGCTCCTAGCTGCTCCAAAGCTGGAAACTGTCTTTTTCAATGTTAAAATGTGGACGCTGTAACTACTTCAGACCTTAAGGCATGGGGTTTTCAAAGTACTTAAGTAGCATAGTATATGTTATATAACAATTCTAACTTCAAAAAAAAATTTAGCGTTCCAAAATTAATTTTTGATGAAAAACTCGAGCAATATGTTACGTTTTGTCCGACACTGCGAACGGTTTTCGGTGATCTGCGAAGGCGGCGCAATGGCCTGAGTCAGCGTGGGCTTATTTTACCCATAATAAAATCTTCGGATTTCTTCGAAGGTTCCCAGGAGTTTTCTCATAAGGTCCTCCAGGAATTCCTCCGGAAGTTCCTTCAGAAATTCTCCAGGAAGTTGATTCAGAAATTCTCCGGAAGTTCCTCTAGGAATTCCGTCGAAAATACCTCCAGGAATTCAGTCGAAAATTTCTCCAGGAATTCTGTCGAAAATTCCTCCAGGAATTCCGTTGAAAATTCCTTCAGGAAGTTCCTCCATTAATTCCTCCGGAAGTTCCTCCGGGAATTCCTCCGTAAGTTTCTCCCGGAATTTTTCGGAAGCTCCAACCGGAATACTTTAGGAAGTTTCACCCGGAATTCTTCCGAAAGTTCCTCCCGAAATTCTTCCTAAATTTCCTTCAGGAATTTTTCAGGAAGTTCCTCCAGAAATTTCTCCGGAAGTTCCTCCAGCAATTCCTCCGGAAGTTCCTACAGAAATTCCTCCGGAAGTTCCTCCAGGGAATTCCTCCGGAAGTTCCTCCAGGGAATTCCTCCGGAAGTTCCTCCAGGGAATTCCTCCGGAAGTTCCTCCAGGGAATTCCTCCGGAAGTTCCTCCAGGGAATTCCTCCGGAAGTTCCTCCAAGATTTCCTCCGGAAATTCCTCCAGGAATTCATCCGGAAATTCCTTCAGGAATTTCTCCAGAAATTGCTCCAGGAATTCCTCCGGAAATTCCTCCGGAAGTTCCTCCGGAAATTCCTCCAGGAATTCCTCCGGAAATTCCTCCAGGAATTCCTCCGGAAATTCCTCCAGGAATTCCTCCGGAAAATCCTACAGGAATTCCTTCAAAAATTCCTCAAGGAATTCCTCCGAAAATTCCTCCAGGAATTCCTCCGGAAATTCCTCCAGAAATTCCTCCGGAAATTCCTCCAGGAATTCCTTCGGAAATTCTTCCAGGAATTCCTCCGGAAATTCCTCCAGGAATTCCTCCGGAAACACCTCCAGAAATTCCTCCAGGAATTCCTCCGGAAATTTCTCCAGGAATTCCTCCGGAAAATCCTCCAGGAATTCCACCGATAATTCCTCCGGAAATTCCTCCGAGAATTCCTCCTGAAATTCCTCCAGGAATTCCATTGGGAATTCCTCCGGAAATTCCTCCGGAAATTCCTCCAGGAATTCCACCGGAAATTCCTCCAGGAATTCCTCCGGAAATTCCTCCGGAAATTCCTCCAGGAATTCCTCCGGAAATTTCTCCAGGAATTCCTCCGGAAAATCCTCCAGGAATTCCACCGATAATTCCTCCGGAAATTCCTCCAAGAATTCCTCCTGAAATTCCTCCAGAAATTCCTCCGGAAATTCCATTAGGAATTCCTCCGGAAATTTCTTCGGAAATTCCTCCAAGAATTCTTCCGGAAGTTCCTCCAGGAATTCCACCGGAAATTCCTCCAGGAATTCCTCCGGAAATTCCTCCGGAAATTCCATTAGGAATTCCTCCAGGAATTCCTCCGGAAATTCCATAAGGAATTCCTCCGGAAATTCCTCCAGGAGTTCCTCCGGAAATTCCTCCAGGAATTCCTCCGGAAATTCCTCCAGGAATTCCTCCGGAAATTCCTCCAGGAATTCCTCCGGAAATTCCTCCAGGAATTCCTCCGGAAATTCCTCCGGAAATTCCTCCGGAAATTCCTCCGGAAATTCCTCCGGAAATTCCTCCGGAAATTCCTCCGGAAATTCCTCCGGAAATTCCTCCGGAAATTCCTCCAGGAATTCCTCCGGAAATTCCTCCAGGAATTCCTCCGGAAATTCCTCCAGGAATTCCACCGGAAATTCCTCCAGAAATTCCTCCGGAAATTCCTCCATGAATTCCTCCAGAAATTCCTCCAGGAATTCCTCTGGAAATTCCTCCAGGAATTCCTCCGGAAATTCCTCCAGAAATTCCTCCGAAAATTCCTCCAGAAATTCCTCCGGAAATTCTTCCAGGAATTCATCCGGAAGTTCCTCCAGGAACTCCTCCGGAAGTTCCTCCAGGAATTCCTCCGGAAGTTCCTCCAGGAATTCCTCCGGAAGTTCCTCCAGGAATTCCTCCGGAAGTTCCTCCAGGAATTCCTCCGGAAGTTCCTCCAGGAATTCCTCCGGAAGTTCCTCCAGGAATTCCTCCGGAAGTTCCTCCAGGAATTCCCCCGGAAGTTCCTCCAGGAATTCCTCCGGAAGTTCCTCCAGGAATTCCTCCGGAAGTTCCTCCAGGAATTCCTTCGTAAGTTCCTCCAGGAATTCCTCCGGAAGTTCCTCTAGGAATTCCTCCGGAAGTTCCTCCAGGAATTCCTCCGGAAGTTCCTCCAGGAATTCCTCCGGAAGTTCCTCCAGGAATTCCTCCGGAAGTTCCTCCAGGAATTCCTCCGGAAGTTCCTCCAGGAATTCCTCCGGAAGTTCCTCCAGGAATTCCTCCGGAAGTTCCTCCAGGAATTCCTCCGGAAGTTCCTCCAGGAATTCCTCCGGAAGTTCCTCCAGGAATTCCTCCGGAAGTTCCTCCAGGAATTCCTCCGGAAGTTCCTCCAGGAATTCCTCCGGAAGTTCCTCCAGGAATTTCTCCGAAAGTTCCTGCAGGATTTTTTCCGGAAGTTCCTCAAGGAATTCCTCCGGAAGGTCCTCCAGGAATTCTGCCGGAAATTCCTCAAGAAGTTCCTCTGGAAATTCCTCCAGGAATTATAATATTATAAATATATTTTTATTAATCTAGATTTCTTTAAATCACTAAAGTATTGATAGACGGGTATGATTTGCTTCGGTCAAAGGTCAGGTGCATACCCAACAAGCATTGGAGGCTGATAAAGAGCTTATTTCGCCACAATTTCGCTTGTTCAGCTAAAAAACTAGCTTATTCAACTCAAATTGTTTGTTGGGTAGTAATGGTGTTTCGGACATAGGTTTGGGTTGAACCCTCAAAAATAATGTTTCCACTATACTTAGTTATACTTTCAGGGCAGCAGGGACTATGTCCAAGGGCTTGACGATCCCTCCCCAGGCCATCTGCGAGTTGTGGGGCTTGCCTAGGATGTGGTGGGGTTTGACAGTGGGCCCTGTTAAACCTCTATAAAAAGCTGCATGTATCCGCAAGTAGGCCCCACCAAAGCGACCGTGTGCCGCTCAAAGCGCACAAGCCCAAGTCCTGGTGTTAGGTGGGACGCTAAACAGCCCTGACACGACGGCCCTCCGACGAGACAGGAGGTTTGCGCAGGCCCAATAAGCCGCCTAGAAAACCAATCATTACGAACAATATAAGAGATAATGCGACTCGATATAATCGGCAAAGACCCAGGCGACGAATAAAGGATCACGATTGGAAGCTTGGAACATGGAATTGCAAGTCGCTAGGTTTCGCAGGTTGCGACAGGATGATCTACGATGAATTACATCCCCGCAACTTCGACGTCGTGGCGCTGCAGGAGATTTGCTGGACAGGACAGAAAGTGTGGAAAAGCGGGCATCGAGCGGCTACCTTCTACCAAAGCTGTGGCACCACCAACGAGCTGGGAACCGGCTTCATAGTGCTGGGTAAGATGCGCCAACGCGTGATTGGGTGGCAGCCAATCAACGCAAGGATGTGCAAGCTGAGGATTAAAGGCCGTTTCTTCAACTATAGCATCATCAACGTGCACTGCCCACACGAAGGGAGACCCGACGACGAGAAAGAAGCGTTCTACGCACAGCTGGAGCAGACATACGATGGATGCCCACTGCGGGACGTTAAAATCGTCATCGGTGACATGAACGCACAGGTAGGAAGGAGGAAATGTATAGACCGGTCATCGGACCGGATAGTCTGCACACCGTATCGAATGACAACGGCCAACGATGCATAAACTTCGCAGCCTCCCGCGGAATGGTAGTCCGAAGCACCTTCTTTCCCCGCAAAAATATCCACAAGGCCACATGGAGATCACCTAACCAAGAAACGGAAAACCAAATCGATCACGTTCTAATCGACGGTAAATTCTTCTCCGACATCACGAATGTCCGCACTTACCGCAGTGCGAATATTGAATCCGACCACTACCTCGTTGCAGTATGCCTGCGCTCAAAACTCTCGACGGTGTACAACACGCGTCGAAGTCGGACGCCGCGGCTTAACATTGGGCGGCTACAAGACGGTAGACTAGCCCAAGAATACGCGCAGCAGCTGGAAGCGGCACTTCCAACGGAAGAGCAGCTAGGCGCAGCGTCTCTTGAAGATGGCTGGAGAGATATTCGATCCGCCATTGGTAGCACCGCAACCGCTGCACTAGGCACGGTGCCCCCGGATCAGAGAAACGACTGGTATGACGGCGAATGTGAGCAGTTAGTGGAAGAAAAGAAGGCAGCATGGGCGAGATTGCTGCAACACCGCACGAGGGCGAACGAGGCACGATATAAACAGGCGCGGAACAGACAAAACTCGATTTTCCGGAGGAAAAAGCGCCAGCAGGAAGATCGAGACCGTGAAGAAACGGAGCAACTGTACCGCGCTAATAACACACGAAAGTTCTATGAGAAGTTAAACCGTTCACGTAAGGGCCACGTGCCACAGCCTGATATGTGTAAGGACATAAACGGGAACCTTCTTACGAACGAGCGTGAGGTGATCCAAAGGTGGCGGCAGCACTACGAAGAGCACCTGAATGGCGATGTGGCAGACGAAGATGGCGGTATGGTGATGGACCTGGGAGAACGCGCGCAGGACATAATTTTACCGGCTCCGGATCTCCAGGAAATCCAGGAGGAGATTGGCCGGCTGAAGAACAACAAAGCCCCTGGGGTTGACCAACTACCAGGAGAGCTATTTAAACACGGTGGTGAGGCACTGGCTAGAGCGCTGCACTGGGTCATTACCAAGATTTGGGAGGAGGAAGTTTTGCCGCAGGAGTGGATGGAAGGTGTCGTGTCCCATCTACAAAAGGGCGATAAGCTGGATTGTAGCAACTACCGCGCAGTCACATTGCTGAACGCCGCCTACAAGGTACTCTCCCAAATTTTATGCCGTCGACTAGCACCAACTGCAAGGGAGTTCGTGGGGCAGTACCAGGCGGGTTTTATGGGCGAACGCTCCACCACGTACCAGGTGTTCGCCATTTGCCAAGTACTGCAGAAATGCCGCGAATACAACGTGCCCACACACATCATCTATTCATCGACTTCAAAGCCGCGTATGATACAATCGATCGGGACCAGCTATGGCAGCTAATGCACGAACACGGAATTCCGGATAAACTGACACGGTTGATCAAAGCGACGATGGATCTGTTTATGTGCGTAGTTCGCGTTTCAGGGGCATTCTCGAGTCCTTCGAAACCCGCAGAGGGCTACGGCAAGGTGATGGTCTTTCGTGTTTGCTATTCAACGTCGCTTTGGAAGGGTAATACGAAGAGCAGGGATTAACACGAGTGGTACAATTTTCAATAAGTCCGTCCAGCTATTTGGTTTCGCCGACGACATAGATATTATGGCACGTAACTTTGAGAAGATGGAGGAAGCCTACATCAGACTGAAGAGGGAAGCTAAGCGGATCGGACTAGTCATCAACACGTCGAAGACGAAGTACATGATAGGCAGAGGTTCAAGAGAAGACAATGCGAGCCACCCACCGCGAGTTTGCATCGGTGGTGACGAAATCGAGGTGGTAGAAGAATTTGTGTACTTGGGCTCACTGGTGACTGCCGAAAATGACACCAGCAGAGAAATTCGGAGACGCATAGTGGCTGGAAATCATACGTACTTTGGACTCCGCAAGACGCTCCGATCGAATAGAGTTCGCCGCCGTACCAAACTGACAATCTACAAAACGCTCATTAGACCGGTAGTCCTCTACGGACACGAGACCTGGACGATGCTCGTGGAGGACCAACGCGCACTTGGAGTTTTCGAAAGGAAAGTGCTGCGTACCATCTATGGTGGGGTGCAGATGGCGGACGGTACGTGGAGGAGGCGAATGAACCACGAATTGCATCAGCTGTTGGGAGAACCATCCATCGTTCACACCGCGAAAATCGGACGACTGCGATGGGCCGGGCACGTAGCCAGAATGTCGGACAGTAACCCGGTGAAAATGGTTCTCGACAACGATCCGACGGGCACAAGAAGGCGAGGTGCGCAGCGGGCAAGGTGGATCGATCAGGTGGAAGATGACTTGCGGACCCTCCGTAGACTGCGTGGTTGGCGACGTGTAGCCATGGACCGAGCCGAATGGAGAAGACTCTTATATACCGCACAGGCCACTTCGGCCTTAGTCTGAATAAATAATAACTATACTTAGTATTTAGCTTCTAATCTAAATTTATAAGATCTACTCATTATCTTTTGAATGAGCCATGAAAATCATAAATTGGACATAAGACTTAAACAATATCTGGTAAACATTTTGTCAAATTCTTAAAGGGAGTGTATGTCTGAAGCATTGCTAAAAAAAATATTCTCCATCTCAAATCAATTTAAATTCATCATTCCATGTGGTTTTAAAGGTTTTCCTATGTACACACCCAACCGGTGAGGGAGATAATGTCAGTGCAAACGAAACCCTCCCATCTGTAAAACCGCGCAATCGTCGATGAAACCTGCGGAAGGGAGTCGAATCCCCAAAAGTCCAATGTGACCGTTGAAAAATTCAATTACATTCCGTCAAAATGAACTCCCCAAACCAGCCAGATGCCAACGAAGCTAACTCCCACCGAGAGTGCTCCGTCAACTATTCCTACCCTGCGCACTCCGCGGGGAAATCAATTTCCATACCGATTCGAAGCGGTTGGAACTGAGCATGGTGGATTTTTTACGGCCAACGTCGAGAACCCACTTGAATTAGTAATGATTCTACCCACGGATTGTTCTACCGAGGGCATTACGGTTCGTGGGGTTCAGTCACTTTCGGTATGGGTCTGTGCCGATTCCTACCTTCCTACCTGGTATTGCGATTGGGGCCGGTACCATGGGACCGGCGACATGTGGAGCTGTTGTCATCGTTAGGTTCAGCCAGGAGAAGACTGGCAGCAGCCAGAGCGGTGCGGTAGCGGCTTGGTAAATAGCAATCAATCACGGCGAAGGGCTGATTCCATCGAATGAAATTGTGTCTTACCTGCGGGGAAGAAGAGACGGAACCAGAAACAGTACGATATAATTAGATTGTTTGGATATGAGTGATGGGCTGTGCGGTTGAGTCCACAAATTAGTTTGAACATATGAGGGTACTCAGCTGGGTTTCGGGTATAATCAATATGAGGGAAAAAGTTGTCAAGTGTGATATTTGTAGTAATTAAAAATCAATATTATTATTATTTTACCACCATTGCTTCAGTGGATACTATATGTATCAGATTCACTTCTATAGCAACCTAATTCTTTGAAGGAGTTCTAATTAGGAGTATTTTTAATTCACACTAATGGAGAGACCCTTCAAGTTATTCTTATTCATAGCAGTACCTAGTTATCGTAGTAGATTTTATTTAATGTTAATTATTTGCTTTCGCACTGATTTCTATATGCAATGCTATATGCGTTTGACATTTTTTTTGTTTAAGTTTATCAAAGTTATTTTTCAAAAAGACATCAAAGGTTTGACCATTTTTAATTTTATTTTAATTGACATAAATTTATTATAAAATATATTATGTAGTATACATTTTCCTTCATAACCAGTATCCTACATAATTCCATCTAAAACCACAGTCCACCGGCTCATCGTTCGGTTAAATCGCTGTTCGGACTGTTGCAACAACTCTAATCCTTCCAAATCTTCATCTGGCAAAGAGAATTCCGAAAGATGGCAATTGCATTTCACAAAACACACATTTTTCACCACACTGTTTTTGACACTTACTTGGTCGGCAAACGAGTGAAATTTTGCCATCCGAAAGGAGAAAAAAAAACACTAAGCACTGAGCAGAAATGATGGGATAACTTTTCCTCCCTTTTTTTTTGTCCGCTTGCACTATCGTTACCCATTTTTTTATCCCGATCCCGACCGGCGACCTTCCGCCCGCTTGCTTGGTCGGTATGACTCTTGCTGGTCCCGCCAGCCGGCTGGATGCGAACGGCAAAGTTTTTGCGCCGGTTAACTTGAACGTCGTCGTCTCCAAGGGGGCTGCAAAATATTGGCACCAGGAGAACCCAGTCAAGGCTACCGGCAGGAAAATTTCTCTCTCGAAAGTTTGACAGTACTACAGGAATCTCTGTGGCCAGAATCAGTTCATAGGCTCATTCTTTAAAATTCCTTGCTTCAAGGGAATTACTGAAGGATTTCTTGGAGTTCCATTAGATTTTATACTGCAGCATCATATTACAGCTACTGCTTTTTTGTACAAATACTAAATATACTAATACTAAATTTGACCACATATCATTATTTAAACCTATAGTGCGACGCCATAGTAGATGTGCGGTAGCAGTCCGGAGGAATTAGATACCTACTAGTTTTTTCTTCCTCCGAAATCCGGAATTCCGAATCTGAAGAAAAATGGAAGCTTCTGCATTTGCCACCGGCACCGCGCCGCCGTCTGTACGGATTTCCCAAACGGCAACCGTTGGTTGGGATGGTGGTGATTTGCCTCTTCTCGGGGCGAGTGGAGAACTTCATCCTCGTCATCCAGTTTTCGTTTTAGTTAGTGCACGCCGCCGTCGTCGACCAGCTAACCCGTCAGCCGTGATGGCTGGCAGCTGCAGACGAAGAAAGCTGTTCACCAATTCAATGGGTTTTAATGAAACTTTTGCTTTTGATTGATGCTTTTCTTACCGCCCTCTGTTGATGTTACTGCTTTTGTTGCTCGGAGAAGTTTTCCAACCCAACTACAGTTCCAACTGGGATCATGATGTTGGGAAAGTTGTTGGAAATTGATTTAGTTATTGGAGAAAGAGGGAATGAGCTGAGTGTATAGGAACAAGGAGCACACGTGTTCAATTCGGTCCAAGATGGAAGATACTGGAGGTGAACATGAAACCATAATTGAGAACTCTAAACCAAGGCAATAAAAGTAAACTTTGAAGTAAAGGCACTTCGAGTTTGATACGGGCGAGCGCAGATTGCGGAAGAACTATTTCAATTTCTGACACCTATTGATTGATGTGATGATTCTAGTGCTATTTGAGGAAGATTGATACCGATAACGATGTTTTGATTCATCCACCAGTTATGTAACGATTTGCAGCTGAATAACTATTTGGAATAAAACATAATATTTCAACTCATCGCCATTGGAAGCACCGCAACCGCTGCACTAGACACGGTGGCTCCGGATCAGAGATACGTCTGGTATGACGGCGAATGTGAGCAGTTAGTTGAGGAAAATAATGCAGCATGGGCGAGATTGCTGCAACAGCGCACGAGGGCGAACGAGGCACGATACAAACGGACGCGGATCAGACAAAACTCGATTTTCCGGAGGGAAAAGCGTCAGCAGGAAGATCGAAACCGTGAAGAGACGGAGGAACTGTACCGCGATAATAACGTAGTGGCGGCAGTACTACGAAGAGCACCTGAATGGCGATATGGCAGACAACGGTGGCGGTGTGGTAATGAACCTAGGAGCACACGCGCAAGCCATGCGACTTCCGGCTCCGAATCTCCAGGAAATCCAGGAGGAGATCGGCCGGCTGAAAAACAACAAAGCCCCTGGAGTTGACCCACTACCAGGAGAGCTGTTTAAACACAGTCATGAGCGCTGCACTGGGTAATTACCAGGGTTCGGATTTCTCACTCACTCACGCGACAACTGATCACTCCACCATGCATTTTATCCGGATAAATTACAGTGCGATAAACTCCGGCACAAGCGATGGTGCGAAAAATTGTTATCCTTCTTCCCATGTTTCGCGAAAATCAAATGCCGCTTGCTTTGCCACTCCAAGCTGATTGAATCTAACGATGCGCCACGATAAGCAAAAGGTTTAATACAGCAGTTTTTCCATTCGCTTTCAACCAATTCATGTGGTGGCGTGGTTTTAGTGGGCGCTCTGAACATTTTAAAAATTGTTTTGGGTTCGAATCCCGTTGCGGTACTAAATTTTTGTAAATATGCTTGTAAAATTTATCTGATGAGGCGACGAGAAGGAAAATTTGAGGATTAAAATGAAATTATCCGGCGATCTGGCGCTCACGAATTTATCACTCGCCATTCTATCCGGATAAAAATGTTGTGTGAGAATACTTCCTCACAGGGGGACCATGAAAAATCAAACTCCGCTAAATGGATTAATCGCAGGTTTTTATTCATATAAGTGAGAATTCCGAAGCCTGGTAATTACCAAGGTTTGGGAGGATGAGGTTCTGACGCAGGAGTGGATGGAAGGTGTCGTGTGTCCCATCTACAAAAAGGGCGATAAGCTGGATTGTAGCAATTACCGCGCAATCACATTGCTGAACGCCGCCTACAAGGTACTCTCCCAAATTGTATGCCGCCGACCAACAACAATTGCAAGAGAGTTCGTGGGGCACTGTGGCAGTACCAGGCGGGATTTATGGGTGAACGCTCTACCACAGACCAGGTGTTCGCCATACGTCAGGTATTTCAGAAATGCCGAGAATACGAGAGAGTTCGTGGTGCACTGGAGCAGTACCAGGCGGGATTTATGGGTGAACGCTCTACCACAGACCAGGTGTTCGCCATACGTCAGGTATTTCAGAAATGCCGAGAATACAACGTGCCCGCACATCATCTATTTATCGACTTTAAAGCCGCATATGATACAATCGATCGGGACCAGCTATGGCAGCTAATGCACGAAAACGGATTTCCGGATAAACTGATACGGTTGATCAAGGCGACGTTGGATCGGGTGATGTGCGTAGTTCGAGTTTCAGGGGCATTCTCGAGTCCCTTCGAAATGCGCAGAGGGTTACGGCAAGGTGATGGTCTTTCGTGTCTGCTATTGACTTACTTTACTTATGGATCCTGTACACCTCCGGTGGTGCAAAGGGCCGACTTGAAGGATCTCCATCCTGAGCGTTGTCCGGCTATCGCTTTAACCTGTTGCCAGGTTAGATTTCGGTCGACTTCTTTTATTTCTTTATTGAGGCTTCGCCGCCATGAGCCTCTGGATCTGCCTCTGCTGCGATGTCCCGCTGGGTTCCAGTCTAATGCTTGATTACAGATTTCGTTTCCGCCCCTACGTAGAGTGTGGCCGACCCAGCCCCACTTCCGATCCCGAATTTCTGTTGCTATCGGCCTCTGGTGACAACGACGATAGAGCTCGTTGTTTGAGATCCAGTTGTGAGGCCATAAGGCCCGAATTATATACCGCAGGCATCTGTTAATGAACACCTGCAGCTGTTGAGTGTTCTCCACTGATACACACCATGTTTCGCTAGCGTATAACAGCACAGATTTCACGTTAGAGTTGAAAATTCGTATTTTGGTGCGTTCACTTATCTGCCTGTTTTTCCAGATATTTCTTAAACTCGCAAAGGCAGCCTTTGCTTTCTTTATCCGTGTGCCTATGTCAATCTTGATACCGCCGTCTGACGCCATTTGGCTACCAAGATATTGGAAGCTTTCAACATTCTCCACTGGTTGCCCGGCTACTGTGAAACTTGAAGGAGTCGCCTTGTTTACATTCAACGATTTGGTTTTGTTGACGTTTATGACTAGACCTGCCGAAGAGGAGCGCTCGGCAAGGTCGTTGAGCTTACTCTGCATATCAGAGCGCCGTTGCGCGAGGAGTGCAACATCATCCGCCAATTCGAAGTCATTTAGGTGCTCCATGGTTATAGGCTGCCATAACAGCCCGCGGTTTGGTTCACGGTCAATCGCATCTACCAGAATCTCGTCGATTACGATGAGGAACAGTAACGGTGATAGAATACATGCTTGCCTCACACCAGCTACGACCCGGATAGGGTCGGACAAAACCCCATTGTGCAGCACTCTACACGGGAAGGCCTCGTACTGTGCCTCGATGAGGCCGATGATTTTCTCAGGAACTCCCTTGCGTCTCAGGGCGCCCCACATATTCTCGTGATTGAGACGGTCGAAAGCTTTTTCGTAGTCAATGCATACCAAGTAAAGGGACTCTTGGAATTCGTTGACCTGCTCCAGAATGATGCGGAGCGTGACAATATGGTCCACACAGGATCTTCCGGCACGGAATCCGGCTTGCTGCCGCCGGAGAGTCGCATCGATCTTCTCCTGAATCCGGGTTAGGATAATTTTGCACAGAACTTTGAGAACGGTACACAGCAACATAATGCCTCGCCAGTTATCGCATACAGTCAGGTCACCCTTTTTGGGCACCTTCACTAAGATACCTTGCATCCAGTCGACCGGGAAAGTTGCGGTGTCCCAGATATTACGAAATAAACGATGCAGTAGTTGAGCGGACGTCATGGGGTCAGCTTTGAGCATCTCGGCTGATATGCGGTCGACCCCTGGGGCTTTATTCGATTGCATGCTTTGGATGGCTGTTTGAATCTCTAGCAGTGATGGAGCTTCGGTATTGACGCGTGTTATACGTCGGATCCTAGGCAGATCATGCCGAGGTGGTGATGGCCTGGCTGGCACTGAAAAAGTTGTTCGAAGTGCTCGAACCAGCGTTTCAGCTGGTCAGTTGGGTCGGTCAATAACTGATCATTTGCGTCTTTAACAGGCATTGTTGCATTCATCTTCGCCCCGCTTAAGCGTCATGAGATATCGTAGAAAAGGCGAATGTCCCCGGTTGCGGCGGCTCTCTCTCCTTCGTCGGCCAGAGAGTCTGCCCACGCTCGCTTGTCCCGTCGACATGAGCGTTTTACTTCCTTCTCAAGAGCCGCGTATCGGACTTTGGCTCCTCTGGTTTTCGATCGCTCTATCGCGGCTTTGGCTTCTCTTCGCTCCTCTATCTTCCTCCAGGTCTCATCGGTGATCAATTGTTTTCTCTGGGTGCGTAGTTCACCCAGATTGTTCTCGCTGGTGGCGATGAAGGCATTCTTGATGGCGGTTCAATGGTCTTCCACACTGCCACCTTCCAGAATATCTGCAGCACGCGTCTCCAGTTCTTCAACGAAGGACCGTTTCACCGTGGCATCTTCCAGTCAGTGTGTGTTGAATCGTCGTCCAACTATTTCTCCCTGCCGACGAATCCGCGCAATGCGCAGGCGTATTTTACCGATGAGGAGGTGGTGATCAGACGCGATATCGGCACTACGTTTATTCCGTACATCAAGAAGGCTCCGTTCCCATTTTCGGTTGATGCAGATGTGGTCGATTTAATTTTCTGTAAAGCCGTCACGGGAGACCCACGTGACCTTGTGAACCGGTCGATGAGGGAAGAGCGATCTCCCGATCACCATGTCGTTATTACCACAAAATTCTGCGAACAGCTCTCCGTTTTCGCTCATTTCTCCGAGACCATGGCGTCCCATAATGCGCTCATGGTTCGAGTTGTCGGATCCGATCTTCGCATTGAAGTCGCCCAAACAGATCTTGATATCACCCTTCAGAATTCTATCTACGACGGCATTGAGTTGACTGTAGAAGTTCTCTTTGTCTTGCAGATCGGCAGCATCGGTTGGCGCATAACATTGGATTATAGTAAGGTTTCGGACCCGTGTTCCAAATCTGGCAACGATTATCCTTTAACTTATAGGTTCCCACTTCATAAGCGCAGAGTGTGCCTGAGCGCTTAGTAGGAAGCCAACTCCGTGATGCCAGGGAGCGTGTTCACCTCGTAAACCAGAGCATAGCAGAACTTGTCCCGACGGCGTTCTGTGTTCTCCAAAGTTTGGCCAACGGACTTCACTCAGTCCCAGGATCTCAAGCTTCATGCGGCGTGCCTCATTGGCAAGTTGTGCCAATTTACCCTGCTGGGCTAGGGTTAAAACGTTCCATGTTCCTATTCGTGTCCGTTGTTTCGCGCTAAGAGTCGTCGCCGTAAAATCAGTCCGTATTCTTTCATTATCGGATTCTCGAACAAATTGGTGTTTCGGGAACAGTAGGTTGTTGGCCCAAGGTTCCCTATCCACCGAGATGGGGCTGCCATCTTAGGGAAGATCCATAAAGTACGTCACGCAAAATTTGGCTATTTTCAACCCCCCCTCCCCCCTTCGTCACACTTTTTATATTAAACCTCTAATATTTTTGTATGAGTCGTCACGCTGTTCGGAACCCCCCCTCCCCCCTAGGAGCGTGACGTACTTTGTGGATGGCCCCTTAGGTATAGCTTCCGGGGAATAGCATTTCACACTCAGCCGCTGGATGCCAGAACAGACGCTGTTGGAGCCGCACCTCCTTGGTGAACAGACGCTCGGTCAGTCGGGTCAAATTTGTTTAAAGTCCCACCCAACACCAGGACTAGGCCAGTGCGCTTTGAGCGGCACACGGTCGCTTTGATAGGGCCTGCTTGGGAACACATGCAGCTTTTTATAGGAGTTCAACAGAGCCCACTGTCGAACCCCACCACATCCTAGGCAGACCCCATAGGACACACCCTCTCACTCTAGCTGATGTCAGAAGGACAACAGTGCCCAGGCTGCACTACCAGCTAAGTACGCAACCCTTAGCTGGCGGTCAATTGTCATCGGAAGACCCGTGGAAGCGTGATTATTGGAACTTGTGAGGACCAGAGCTATGTTAGGCGCCCCTTCCCGGATGTCAACTCACCATTTCGCAGCCCCGTGTCTGCTATTCAACATCGATTTGGAGGGAGTAATACGAAGGGCAGGGATTGACACGCGTGGTACGATTTTCACGAAGTCCGTCCAGTTATTTGGTTTCGCCGACGACATTGATATCATGGCACGTAACTTTGAGAGGATGGAGGAAGCCTACATCAGACTGAAAAGCGAAGCTAAACGGATTGGACTAGTCATCAACACGTTGAAGCCGCAGTACATGATAGGCAGAGACACAAGAGAGGTCAATGTAAGCCACTCACCACGAGTTTCTATTGGTGGTGACGAAATCGAGGTGGTTGAAAAAATCGTGTACTTGGGCTCACTCCGGCCTTAGTCTGGTAATAAATAAATTTCAATTCAGCGTACTTTTTGACATAAAACCGCGTCTGTATTTTCGATAGCGGGTTACACTTCACGATTACGGAAATCGTGAAACGTCACGAAAAATTGATAGACTTTGAATATCTCAGTCGTTTCTTTATAGATTTTTGAATTGTCTTGAATCGTTCATTGGCGGAGCAGACCCCGTTCAGCTAGGCGAAGTAAAATTGAGAAAACCTACAATCGTGAAAACCTACAACGACTCCAGTGGTACTTTTACCCATTGGCGTAACTAACAAAAAAAAAACTAGGGGAGCTAATTTTTGACATACGATTACGTACTTTTCGAAGATAGATAGGTAATTTTGTATATTCAAATTTGAGACCTTTACGAAAAGTACCTACCGATTTTCGAGATTTTGGTATCAATCGATTGACGAACTCTAATATTTCCCCCAACTATTAAAAATAATGGATTAGAATGCGCAGTGATCAGTGATAATCTGTTCTTCTTAGGCGTCGATTGCGGTCTCGGGATATTAGTGGCGGTGCTGAACTTTTATTCTTAGCGTCACGCTAGGTTTAATTAAATATACTCGCAAAACTCTGTAAAAACTTTAGAATATTTAAAGATTAAATACTTGCTGAGAAAACCAATTTAAAATCAGTATTTTTTAGAAATATGCCGATAAGCTAAGCATCCTGTGTTCCTTAAACAATTTGTCCAACATTTTAGTTTGTTGCTTCTATTATTTATTCAATCAGCATTGCATCAGCATGGAACCACTGTTCCTACTCTAATTTCCTAAAGTAATGATATCTGGCGCTGGAAAATCAAGGGAGCGTACTATTTTTCGTACATTCCTATCGTAAGATATAACAACTGTTCGAAGTTCGAAAATTTGTTAAAATAGATTCAATAAATAGTGAATAAATCTCTGGAATATTTTTACTTGCTCAATACCTAACTCGTTTGAACCAAAACAACGCACGATCCTGATAAACCTGATTTAAAGCCTATCCACGTTATATTTCGGACACGCAGATAATGTCCAATTGATTTGTTATCATTTCAACAATTTGGACGACCGCAAAAACATGATGGAAGAAGCTTATGAAGCGAAATGATTTAGCTGTCATATTGAGGACAATCAAGCCAATCATCCTCTTTCTTTCTCACCTGATAAACACCAATCACATCATTCCATATGACCAACTAATTGACGCGAGTCACACTTGCTGGAGTATCAACTAATTTCTCAAAATAGAAGTCAAATGAATCTGATAACGTACCGACTGACTTAATCATGTTTGCCTCTAACATTGAGGCTAACCCATCTGTGTGAAGCAAGAAGTGAGACGACTCAGAGAGAATAAAGAAATGAGGAGTGAGAATTGAGACGTCTCACTTCTCACTCCTCATTTCTCAGTTCTCACTGCTCACTGTAAAAAGCGAGTAGTAGCATTCGGCCAAACGATCCTTCCCCGTATTACATGGTCAAACGGCCGAAAATGTCGTCTGGCCGAACATTAGTGATTGTGAAAATATGGAGAGAATACACCCAACCGGCGGATGTTAGATTTTCTAACAATTCTGTATAAGAATCTACCAAAACCTGTACAAGAACTGGGCATATGCGAAATTGTTAGATTCTTATACAAGTATTGTAATCGTCTAACACTTCGCGGAGCCGCAAAACAATATTGGATTAATGTATTGTACAATAATTAAACTATTTATCAATATGAAATTCAGTGTCATAATTTTTTACATTCATTGCTTTTGCTATTCTAATCTTATCATCCTCTATAATCAGTTGTCGTTCGCGTTCGTCCTCGATCCACACATACGAAGCGATTCTATATTTTTCCTTCCCACGGGGAGAGTCAGAAATAACAGCACGATTGCTTTTCCCCTCACTGGATGGTGCACTATTTGTGCACTCCGTTTTGTGCGGATGTCCGTCCTCAGTTTCTATATTCGATGATCGGTATCGGTGACACAATGCGGCACCGCGACTTTTTTATGCATTTCTCTCCAATAGTTTTGGTTTCAAATTATCACTGCTGGATTTCGCTTTATCTATGACAGCAGAAGCTAGGGTTTCTTCTTCTGTTGCCGAATTCATTTTTTCGAGCTGATGCTCCATTGTTGCATTCGCCTCGCTTCAAGACGTTTTTAAGTGTTTGTCAGATTTACAGGAGAAACACTTTGACTTTAAGGTGGTTATACAACAAAGCCACAAATCGGCCATCTTGGAAACCACGTGCTTTTTCTAGTGATTTTTCAAGAGCACGAATTGAAAGAACCACAACGCCCATGAGGATGAAACATCCGTAGAACGTTTGCTTGCTTATGCTAAACAATCGACTTTAATTACAGCATTGTACGAACATTATTTCGCTAGATTTGAACTTTTGACAATAGGAGTAGAAAACCGTGTGGTGAATTTGAAATTCACCACATGGCCCGATTGTATAATCACCTTAAGCCATGCAACGTAATAAATTCTGCCATTTATACTCCGAAAATATAGAATCTCCGGAATAGCCTTCTCGATTTCCACGTAAACGCCGCGGACTCCGGTAAACAGTTCTAGCTGATACTTCACCGGGAACCGCTCGCGTACTGTTCAATTCACCTTTCCAAACCTCGATAGCATGGATGTAAAGTCGGAGTCAGAGATCTCCGGCGGTATATCGAAGATACGTACGTACCGGTTGTTGCCTCCTGCCTCGGACATCTGGACCATCACACTTTTTCCATTCGTGTAACTGAATGGCAGCATCTCTGAGTTTTTTTACAAAGTAAACCTCATTGCCTCCTCCGTTTTAAAATGTATGAAAACCGACTTTTCGTCGGATATCTTGTAGGCAATTTCCATCATTTTCCGATCCCCACACAGCGATTTCACAAAACGCGCCATATCAACCAGAATTGGTTGAATTGCCCTTTCGGAGAACAGGAAAGCCAGCGTGTTTTTGATTGCAATTTCGCAAGCCATTGTGATAGGTGTGCTTACGAATACCGCTAACGATAAAAACAACACCGATAGCAAACCAGGTGATAACGTCCACTCAGCAGTTTGGTTTAAATGGTTGTTAAGCAGTCATTTTGTCGTATAGGTCATATGGCCAAACGGGTCATGCAACCGTACGTAAATATCGTCTGCTGAACGAGTAAAATAGCTGAAAATATTGAAAATAAAAGAGCCTGCACTCTGATACATCAGGAATCCGGTGAGCTCCGCCATCTGCATCCGTCGACAAATCGTGAAAGTGTTCAACGTCGGCCATATTAACCGAGTACAACGTCAACTGGCGGCCGAATCATCCATCAGTAATCCGGCGAGTAACGCCATTCTTTGGTGAATTCAGCGAATCGCGCCCTCCGTCCCCAATCGTACCAGTCGGTCAGTCCGGCGAATCGTGTCATCTATCGATCAATCCGGAGAGCCTCTACGCCCGTCGGCCCATCCTAGCAAGCTATCTGTGTCGTGATCCATCGGCAATCCGTAAAGTCATTCAACTCATACCGTCATACAAGACCCATCGACGAAAATGTCAATTCCAGTCGACAACCCTGCAAGATACGCTATCCGTCGACCGAACAATCCCCATCCAAAGGCTGTTCCGTAGCCAACATCATCCGTCAGCCTTTCCGACCGGCCACATGAGCCATCGACCGAAATAGCAACCCAAGCGTCTGTTCAATCCAAACTACCTAATCTACAAATGACTACAATGAAGAGTTTCTTCATTCGTCGGCCGAACCGTCAAGAAAAGCTTCCCGTTTGCTAATTCATCAAGCCCAAATCCTCTACCTATCAGACCCTGCAACTCGAGATGTTAAAGATGCCTTGTCTGCCTACCCCGTTGGTTATAGACCAGTGTCCTAGGACTAGGCTACTAGGTCCTCTTCTAGGACCTATTGACGATTCTTCGAGAGAAAGACGATATACCAAAAACGGTATCAGAATGAAGCTTTGAAGATGAGAACCTAAATTTCAGCATCAGATATACTCACGAGGAAGATAGCTTCATGAGAAAACAATTTCAAGGTGCCTAGTGAAAAATACTTCGTTGCAAGCAACTTCAAGCAAACGCTGTTGCCAAGAATATTCATCTCTCTTTCTGCTCTCATACTGAGTAGCACATTTCTTTTGGAATGAATGTGTGCAAGAGGCGCTATTCGGCGACTTTTTCACGGTGTACAGAACTGATCGGAATGCGGTTAACAGCAGGAAAACTAGAGTAGGAGGTGTACTAATTGCTAGTTCGGCTGCTCTGCGTTCCTGTGCGGGTCCGACTTCAGTTAGTAGATGCTTGGAACAACTGTGGGTGAAAATAAGGCTGACAGACTGTGTCGTTAGTGTTGGAGTTCTCTATCTACCACCTGACCGGAAAGATGATCTCAATATGATCCAAGAGCATGTTGACTCCGTCGAATCCATTCTATGTGGACTAAACCAAAATGATTTTGCATTTCTTCTGGGGGACTACAACCACTCCGAAATGCATTGGACACGATCTGAGAATGGTGGATTTAAGATTGATGTTATGCAACGTACACACCAGTCAAGCAGTTTGACGAACATTGACTCCGCCCCCAAGAAAACGCTTCGGTTGCTGCTTTGTTTGAACGTGTGTGAAGTTGTTCGAACAACCATTTGACAGTTGGCGGCTCGGTTGGAAAAAATTAAAACGGTTTGATTTTGGTTTGAGTTGTCGGGGGTGGAGTCAATGTTTGCCGAACATGTTTGAGCATTTGTAGTGAAGTTGCACAAACTCCCATATATTTTTTGATGGTTGGTGCTCAAGTTGGCGCTTCGGTCGTTCGTGTGTGATATTGTTGGTCGAATGAATTGATTGTTCGTGCCGTTGTTGGTAAAACTTGATGGATGTTGGAATAAACGAAAGGTGGAGTCAATGTTAGTCAAACTGCTTGATCGTGTGTACGTTCCATTAGTAATTCAACGATGACACGATTTGGGAACGCACTTTACGATGGATTATGATTCAATGGTTTGACACAAGTGAACCCCATAAAGAACACTAACAATAGGACTCTTGATTTGGCCCTGGTGAATGACAGGACATTACCTGTCAGCTGCGTTTCTGAAGCAATGGAACATACATCTGGTTGTTGCCGATATCGCACATCCACCAATGGATCTACCGCTGCAATTTTAACAATCTCTTGATAGGGTCCAGTTTTATTTTCTACGTGCCGATTATGATCTTCTAACATCCGTCCTATTATCAATTGATTGGCGCTTTCTTGATTCCGATCGGGATCGGGATGATATTATCGGCATATTCAACCGAGATATTCAGCGTGTGATTGAGCTCCTTGTACCACTCAAGCGACCGCCGCAGAAACCTCCTTGGACAAACAGATGTCTCCGTAAATTGAAAGATGTAAGCAGTCTGCCCTTCAGAAGTACAGACATATTCGCACTCCGCACTCCGCGTTGTTTTCGTATTGGCTAGCAACAAATATACTAGCTTTAATCATTTTTCGTATGCAAGATATATTGATCGTACGCAGAGGAGTCTGCGATTATATCCTAAAAAGTTTTGGTCTTTTGTTCAAACTAAACGCAAAGAAAACTGGCTACCTACAAGCATGCATTATGGTAACTCATCTGCAGACACGGCATCTGAAAAATGCATACTATTTGCCCAGCACTCCAAAACTTTTACGAATGCAGCCCATCTCAAGTAGACGAAGCCCTCCGAGATACTCCGTCGGATCGTTTCGATTTTGGAATTTTTGAAATTTCTGAAGAACAAGTACTACAGGCACTCCGGACCGGATGGCATTCCATCGTCTCTGCTGCTTTACTGGTACCATTGGCGAAGTTATTCAACCGTTCTATGCAGATGGCGTGAAAACGTCATTCCTATCTCCAATCTACAAGAAGGGAAACAGATGTGACATTGCGAACTACAGGAGTATAACATCGTTAAGTGCCTGTTCGAAAGTTTTCGAAATAATCATGAACAAAGCTCTTTTCGATACCTGCAAAACTTATATCTCAACTGCTCAACATGGGTTCTTTCCAAAACGGTCAGTGACTAGTTGGCACCCGATTATATTCAACTACTCTCTGTCTGCCGAAGTACTTCAGCGTAAAACTGAAGTTAAAGATCTCGGTGTAATAATGGACAAGGAGCTGACATTTCGGTCTCACTATGAAGATGTGATTTCGAGGGCGTACAAGCAACTTGGTTTTTTCTTCTAGATATCCAATGATTTTCATGATCCTCTCTGCCTGAAATCATTCTACTGTGCCTTAGCTCGTGCCATTTTGGAATCTTCTGTACTGGTGTGGTGTCCATACCACAAGAATTGGATTGACCGTATTGAGCCTGTTCAAAGAAAACTTGTCCGAATGGCATCTTCCTTGGCGTGTTCCTGTGCGTCTTCCTCCTTATGAACATCGATGCAACTTAATTGGTCTAGCATCGCTGGAAAACAGGAGATCTGTAATGCAAGCCGCTTTTCTCGGTAAAGTGTTGAGGTGTGAGCTCGATGCTCCAGCTATTCTCTCTGAGGTGAATATTTATGTCCCAGAGAGATCCTTGAGACGACGAAACTGCCTGCTGACAAAGGCTCGCAACACCCGATATGGACAACATGACCCCATTAGGTTAGGTTTATAGTTTCAACAAAAGGTTCCAGCAATTCGTCTTTGTTACCTAGGCTAGGTTACCATATACTGATCATGAATGTTTTGTGCTATTTGTTTAATGATCCATCTGACAACATTATTGGCTGAACTGTTTGTTTGTTATTAATGACGATGTGTTTTGACTGATTCTATGATTTTTTATTGCGCCGAATATTTTTGTAACTTAATTTAATTAAGTTTTTTACTTCATGAAGACATATGTAAGATGGAGGTGATTAAGCAAAAAATAATAATAATAAAGACTCTCGCTTTCTCGCTACTTTGATTTTGTACTTACACAACTCTCACTCGCATCTGTACCACTGCCTAGAAACAAAGGACGCATTCTCATCTCACGCTGCCCTAGTGTACGATGCATTCTCGTCAATACATCGGCTCGTGAAAATGCTACCCTCAAAACACCCTACTTTCAACGTATAAAACGAATGCTTTGAAGTTTCCTCTTCCCATGAGTGTGCATTAAGTAGCACGTCTTCGAGCGAACTTCAATCAATGCATCGAAATTAAACCTCTCTACGGACTAAATATTAAGCGATCGTTCCAAGTGAAGCGAAGAAAAGTAAGAAATTATAAATGAGAAGTGAGGCGTAAGAAGTGACATATCACTTCTCACATCTAATTCTTCACTTCTTACTTTAATTCAAACTTGTTTTGAAAATTCCTGCACCAAATCTTTTACAAATACCCTTGAGATATTTTTTTTCGAAAATCCTTTAAGATTTACCTTTGGAAATTTTTACTGAAGTTTCTTCCGAAATTCCACCAGAAATAATTTATAATATTCCGCTAAGAATTCCTTTGGACTCTACTTTAGCGATCCCTTCGGAATGTCTTCCAAAAATTCTTCCAAAAATGTCTTGAGTTGAACCGTACATTACCAAAAGGAATTGTCGAAGATATTCTCCCGTTGCAGTTTTGGAAAATCAGTTGAAGCTGGTAAAGACTAAAAGGTGGAGTTTTTTTTTTAATATTTGCTATACAATATTAACGCAAACAATGGTTCAAAAGAATATCTTATGGTAGTTGGATACACTTATTAATCATGTTATACAATGTATAAATTGGTATACTTAAAAACTCTTAAAAATAAATAAGTGAAGGATAAATAATGATATGGAAATGCTAATATCATCTTCCAAACTTGGACGTACATGTTCATGATAGAATTAGAGGCGAAAGTATAGAATTGATAGTCAGGCATGAGGAATGTTTTTATAGAAGTCGATTTGAAAGCGAGCGGAGGGCAATATTTGTGATGGCACATATCGCACGACTTTCCTTCTGCCAAACTCCCGTATGAAGGGGGAGGGAAGAATATCAGTGTGGAAGCTGATATATCTCCACTGGCAAAATGAAGGTAGTTTGATTTGCTCATATGCCATCACGCGCGGAAGGATTTTCTATCGACGAGTACTGTCTCCAAATTTCTAATATGACATCAGCATCTAGTTGAATAGGATTAAGGCAATTTTCGGATTGGTAATTGTCTCGACTTCCCTGGGCATAAAAGTATCATCATGTTGATCCAACAGTTGATCCTCATGCATCTTATACGAATGCACAAATGGTAACTTGGATAAGAAACCTCGCAGTTAATAACTGTGAAAGTGCTTAATGAACACTAAGCTGCGAGGCGGCTCTGTTCCAATGTTGGGATGTAATACCAATAAGAAGAAGAAGAAGCTAGTCCCAAGCAAACATCTGTTGGTTCTCTTTGCAAGAACAGTTGATCTGGTCATAATGGAGTAGCAACTACGAGCAGTCAATCAAGCTATCATTGTAAATCGTTTAACTTCACGTAGGAGTAATACACTCAAATCATTAATTAGTGTAAAGGATAAATAATTTAGAAAATTATTTTGGAAATTGTATTTTTTTTTTTTTTTTTTTTTTTTTTTTTTTTTTTTTTTTTTAATTAATTTTATTTGCTAATTATCTAATACATGCATTTATCTCTTAGACTAGGTGTTCCGTGTTTTCTTAACACTATCATCCTTATTTGCTATGTTACTTTTTAGTTATTATTAATACATTTCAATTGCCTCTGGCAGTTACGATATTTCCTCTGGTTGAATTAAACCATGTAGGAATTACAATGTTTTCTACTTAAACTAAACTTAACCTAATTTATACTAAGGGTACAAGGAGCTAATCGTTGCAATAGAAGATTGCAACGATTTTTGTCTAAAATTGGAAATTATTTTGTTGGACATTTGTTGCAATGTCTCAATATTAGAAATTCTATGAAGTTCATTGGTACTATACCACGGATGTAACTTCAGAATCATTTTCAAAATTTTATTTTGAATCCTCTGAAGTGCCTTCTTTCTGGTATTGCAGCAACTAGTCCATATTGGCACAGCATACAACATGGCTGGTGTTAAAATTAGTTTGTAAATCAAAAGTTTGTTCTTAAGACAAAGTTTTGATTTTCTGTTTATAAGTGGATATAGACACTTAATATATTTGTTACATTTGGCTTGAAGGCCTTCAATGTGATTTTTAAAAGTTAATTTTTGATCTAGCAGAAGTCCTAAATATTTAGCTTCGCTAGACCAATTAATTGGAACCCCATTCATAGTGACAATATGTTTGCTAGAAGGTTTCAAATAAGAAGCTCTCGGCTTATGTGGGAAAATTATAAGCTGAGTTTTGGAAGCATTCAGGGAAATTTTCCATTTTTGCAAGTAAGTGGAGAAAATATCCAAACTTTTTTGCAATCTACTACAAATGACACGAAGGCTTCGCCCTTTGGCTGAGAGACCTGTGTCATCTGCAAACAAAGATTTTTGACACCCTGGTGGTAAATCAGGTAAGTCAGAAGTAAAAATGTTATACAATATGGGCCCCAGTATGCTGCCTTGGGGAACACCAGCTCTAACAGGTAATCTATCAGATTTAGAATTCTGATAGTTTACCTGCAGTGAGCGATCTGATAAATAATTTTGGATCAGTTTAATAATGTACAGAGGAAAATTAAAATTCATCAATTTTACAATCAAACCTTCATGCCAAACACTATCAAATGCTTTCTCTATATCAAGAAGAGCAACTCCAGTCGAATATCCTTCAGATTTGTTGAGCCGAATTAAGTTCGTAACTCTTAATAACTGATGAGTGGTTGAATGCCCATGGCGAAAACCAAATTGCTCATCAGCAAAAATAGAATTGTCATTAATATGAACCATCATTCTATTTAAAATAATCTTTTCAAACAGTTTGCTTATTGAAGAAAGCAAACTGATTGGGCGATAACTAAAAGCCTCAGCTGGATTTTTTCCGGCTTCAAAATTGGAACAATTTTGGCGTTTTCCCATTTATCTGGGAAGTATGCTAATTGAAAACATTTGTTAAATAAATTAACCAAAAAGGATAAAGAGCTCTCGTATTTTTTTTGATAAGTATATAGAAAATACCATCATCACCTGGGGCTTTCATATTTTTAAATTTTCTAGTAATAGATCTCACTTCATCCAAATTAGTTCCCAACGAAGGATCAAAAACATTATCTTGGTTGAGAATGTCTTCGAAGCTTCGTGTAACCTGATCCTCAATTGGACTAGTGAGACCTAGACTAAAATTATGGGCACTCTCGAACTGCTGAGCAAGTTTTTGAGCCTTTTCGCCATTTGTTAATAAAATTTTATACCCTCTTTAAGCGCTGGAATTGGCTTTTGAGGTTTTTTAAGAATTTTCGTTAATTTCCAAAAGGGTTTCGAACTGGGATCCAACTTCGAGACATTATTCTCAAAGTTGGTATTTCTCAGAATAGCGAAACGTTTTTTAATTTCATTTTGCAAATCTCGCCAAATAACTTTTAAAGTAGGATCGCGAGTTCTTTGGTATTGCCTTCGACTCACATTTTTAAGACGGATCAGTAGCTGAAGATCGTCGTCAATAATAATGGAGTTGAATTTAATTTCACATTTAGGAATTGCAATGCCTCTGGCTTCGACAATTAAATTTGTCAAAGATACGAGAGCATTATCAATATCACTTTTGGTATCGAGAGGAATATCAACATCAAAATTCCTATCGATATACGTTTTGAGATAAATCCCAATCAGCTCTATGATAATTAAAAGTAGAGCTGATTGGATTATAAATGGCTTCTTGTGAGATTTCAAATGTCACAGGAAGGTGATCAGAGTCAAAGTCAGCATGAGTTACCAATTGGCCACACAGCTGACTTGAATCCGTTAAAACTAAATCAATTGTAGAAGGATTTCGACTGGAAGAAAAACAAGTTGGTCCATTGGGATATTGAATAGTATAATATCCCGCAGAACAATCTTCAAATAAAATTTTACCATTGGAATTGCTTTGAGCATTATTCCATGAACGGTGTTTGGCATTGAAGTCACCAATTACGAAGAATTTAGATTTGTTGCGAGTCAGAATTTGAAGATCAGCTTTCAACAAATTCATTGAAAAGGCAAGTAAGCTGCAATGAAGGAAAATTTTCCAAAATTTGTTTCAACAGAAACTCCCAAGGTTTCAAAAACTTTGGTTTTGAATGAAGAAAATAATTTATGTTTGATACGTCTATTGATGACAATGGCGACCCCACCACAGGCGCTGTCAAGACGATCATTTCTGTAGATAAAATAATTTGGATCTCTTTTAATGGAGAGTCCTGGTTTTAAATAGGTTTCTGTTATAATGGCAATATGCACATTATGAACTGTTAGGAAGTTGAATAATTCATCTTCCTTACCCTTTAGAGAGCGGGCATTCCAATTTAGAACTTTCACACAATTATTTGGATCCATTGAAACGGAGTCCAATATCAATTTTTGTGTGATTTATACCAACCTGAACAGCTTCTGGAATGGTATTTGCTTTGAACATTGCATCAATCATGTGATGCAATTGTTCAGTTAAAAAATCAAAATCGGAAGCAGTCATGCTACCTGAATCGGCAACATGACCATTATTTTCCGTTGGGACATGGGTATAAACCTCATTTTGAGAAGAGAAATTTTGTCTACCAGCAGCGATGTTTGCATACGTAGGTACATTGGAAAAATTGGAATTTACTGAAGTGCTTGCTACCCGTTGACGAGCGGCAAAATTTGTTTGTGAATTGTGGTGGGTATGAATTGCTCGACCGGTAACTGGTTTCGAAATTTGAGCGTTTGAAAAATTTCTACCCGTCGAATCTGGGATCCGATTGGAATTTCTCGTCATCAATTTTGCACGGGAATTCAAAACTTTTTTGCGTGAAGGGCATTCCCAGAAATTGGATTTATGATTACCCCCACAATTTGCACACTTAAATTTATTGGAATCTTCTCTCACAGGACAAGCGTCCTTGGCGTGAGAGGTTCCACCACCAATCATGCACTTAGCATCCATGTGGCAATGTTTGGTTCCGTGACCCCACTTTTGGCACTTACGGCACTGAGTGGGATTTTGGAAATTTCCCCAGGCCTGCGGAAATGTTCCCATGTAACACGGACATGGGACATAATACAGGCCTTTTCCAACTTTTCATATTATTTAGTTCACTTTTGTTAAAATGAACTAAATAAAATTCTTGAGAAATGCCCTTTGGGAAGTACCAGAGTGGGATTTCTTTTCATCTTAATTACTTGGACTGGTGAAAATCCAAGTAATTCAGAAATTTCAATTTTAATCTCATCCAGTGATTTGTCATCACTGGGCAGACCTTTCAAGACGACTTTGAACAATCGCTCAGTTTTGTCGTCGTATGTGAAGAATTTATGGCGCTTCTCAGTTAAATACTGGAGAAGACGTTTGCGATCGTCAAAGGATCCCGGCAAAACGCGGCAGTCACCCTTCCTAGCAATCTGAAATGAAACCTTGATCCCCCGAAGGTTACTCAAGATTTCATTCCGAAAGCCAGAAAACTCGGCAACAGATACCACAATTGGCGGAATCCGTTGTTTCTTCGCATGAATCGAATCACCTGGGCTAGAGGTAGATTCGATTTCCTCAAATTCGTTATTAATCAAATCGAACTGATTGCTCAGTTCGATGGGAGAAGAAATAATGTCAACGTTAGATTTAGAAGGAATATCTGAAGTCTCCAGCTTCCTTCTATTTTTTCCGCGCTTGGACAGGACGGTCTTAAAACCTTGTTTCTTTGAAGGAAGTGGAGAATTCAGAGACTCCCCCTTCCTCTTGTTTTTATTAATACTCATTGCTGAGCGTGGAGACGTGACCTTCTTAGAGGTTTTTTCCCAGAACGGTGTCCCTGCAGGATTACCACCGCTTGTCGGAATTTTACTTCCGCAAACGGGTCCAACGTAAAACGAAGGCACGGGTCCTTGCAAAGATCGTAACGGGATCAGTGGGTAGAAATAGCGCTAAGAAGCACCGTTGAAATTAAAATAGCTTCGGGTAGTAATAAAAACTTCCTTCCGCAAAGAGAAAGAACCGCACAGCACGAAAGCACGATGCGGTCTGGATGGAAATTGTATTAATTTTGCCTTTCGCGTATACTAAGTATACGGAAAGACTATTGGATCACTCCAAAGCCGAACTTTTGATAGAAGCCTTGGAGACTTATAGTGTTATATACCAGTCGGCTCAGCTCGATGAATTGAGGTGATGTCTGTATGTATGTATGCATGTGTGTGTGTGTACAAAAAAAGCGAGACGCACTTTTTTGTACTTAGCCTTATCCGATTTGCTTGCAACAGATTGCATTCGACACGGAATCCTATATTGGGCCAATATCCTATAATCCTATTAAAATTGGCCCAATCGCGTTCCGGGGTTATTAGAAAAACATTGTTTTTTCCCCACTTTTCCCAAGGTCCTTGATTTTTTTTTTTCAAAAGCGATTTTTATTTCATAAACTGCTGCAATGCATTTAAATGAATGCAAATAAATGTAAATTGATAGACTAAATCTATCTCCCCAAAGTACAATTTTGACCTCTCCCATGTGCTTTTCTTGTTTTATAATACACGAGAAAAGCACCATCACCGCTAGGTGGATTATTCTGGGTTTTTAGGCTCATTGATTAAAATTTAATAATTGAATTAAAATTTACCTTCCTCTTCTTCTTGACATTACATCCCCACACTGGGACATAGCCGCCTCGCAGTTTAGTGTCCATTACGCACTTCCACAGTTATTAACTGCGAGGTTTGACGCCAGGGTACCATTTTTGCATTCGTATATCATGAGGCTAACACGATGATACTTTAATGCACAGTGAAGTCTAGACAATTTCCAATACGAAAATTGCCAAGACCGGCACCGGGAATCGAACCCAGCCACCCTCAGCATGGTCTTGCTTTGTAGCCGCGCATATTACCGCACGGCTAAGGAGGGCTACCTTACAATGTTGAAAAGATGTTAACAATGCTACACAGCAACTTTCTTTTTAAGCCGGCAGCAGTTATAAGGAATAAAGATAAAAGTTAAATACTAGGAATGGTTGGACTGTTCATGCAAAGGTCCTGCGTAGCTTAGTAGGGAAAGCATCTGTTAAGCGTACTGCGGTCGTGGGTTCAAACTACACCGAAGAAGGTGGTTTCCCATCCAATACATTTTTAGAACGAGATCTTTCAAATGTTGTTCAATTTCATAAATCTTGTTTTCAATATAGTATATACAAGCTTGATTCCGTTTATTAGCGTATTTTAATATGTTGATTCTTGTAACAAAACATGTAATGCTCGGATCGGACTAAGAACATATTTGTAACATTTGCATGTTGGTTAATTTTGTAAATCTTTTGTCAGTCCTCCACACAAACTCAATAATTTTCAGTTTACCACAGATAAGAAAGATAGTAAAATCTGTTTTACTGTTGAGGGATTAGATGCAGTCAATTGAGCTTTCTGAACAATTCACAGGCTTTCTGCAAAATGAACCAAAATGCGAGTGTTACAAATATGCGATCATGGGCAGAATTAGTACTATAAAAAAATTAAGACAAATTTTATGTAAGCACACAAAAATAAGTCTTCTTAATAATGAAACAATGGAATTTTATTCATTATATTTAGCCGAACTGGGTCGCTTTTCACTATTTTTTGTTTAACTTTATCAACACAAACTCTGTTTACTGCTTTCACCCTCTCACACCCATCCAATCACAGCAGGTATACCCATTAGTTAAACAACTCACAGTCGAGAGATACCGATGAACCGGAACCCATACGCAGCCGCTCTCACCTTCCCGCAGACAAGACTTCCGAACCATCAACAGACAGTCCATCGCAGTAAATCATTAGCCCGGTTAATTGGGCCATTATTTCAACCGCAAGCTCAACCATCACTCAGGAACATTATTGTGTCCTCTTATCGGCAACCGCACATCCCGTCATCCCCTCTTCCAAGCGGGCGAACTCTCCGATATCAATTAGCGACCAATCTGCGGTCGGTAATTGCTGTTTGCAAATAATGTTCATTCGGTTCTTCTCTGCGTCTGCCGTTGGCAGCACGGATTGCTGGTTCACCACCACGATACTGATGTTACAACTGGTCGCGCTAACAGCGCCGTTGTGAGTTTGGTGAAGACAAAAAAATGTACCAAATGAAACGTAACGCGTTAGTTATCCGCAATCTTTCTTTGCTTTCATTTGAGAAGATTCATGAACAGGATATATCCTGTCATTATTAATACGTCATTAAAGTCATTATTAGTACGTGACTATTTTTTTGAATTTTTTTTTCCGTTGAAATTAAAAAGCAATACTGAGCTCGATTCGATTCGATAAAATATAATATGAATAAAGTCAAGTACGAGACACTGAAGACGACCTTACTGTTGAGGTCGAAAACGTATCTGTCAAGATGTGAACCGAAAACGTATAAGAGACTTTCCATCAAGCATTCGTACGGCAGTTCTTCTAGATGTTCGGCCCATCTCGGGGTGTGATCCTTCGAACCAGTGATGGGAAATGTCAAAAAAATGTCATGGCATTGCTATTACTAATTTCTTAATAACTTTTTGCAAAAGTCATTTACAGTTTGGACTTTTTGATTAACATGTAGTACTTAAAGGGTCATAGAACTTTGTCGAACAGATCATTGTTCTAAATATGTGAGAGCCATGAGACCGAGATTAAAAAAATGTCACGGAATGTCATGACATTAATGTCATTCGACACTAAGTCGGCTCTCACGCCTCCAATATCATATTTAGAGAAATTACATGTTAGAAAAAGTTTTCGGGTCCTTTAAGGGCTACATGTTTATGAGGAAAATATAATTGTAAATGACTTGTGAGAAAAGTTATTAGTAAGTTAGTCCCATGACATCGATATGACATTTCCCGTCACTGCTTCGAACCAATTCACTGGATCTGCATTTTCCACATAATTTTCCATAATTTCCAAGGTACATACTTACCTTGGAATTGCTGAGTACCATTTCAGGTGCTTTACTTACTCGCTCCAGTCCTACCGAGGACTTCTCGTATCCGGAGACGAGCCAGCCTCGGGCTTAAAGTCTCCTTAATAAAGACACACAAAAAAGACTTCTCGTATATGACTGATCTGTCTTCCGTCGCTGAGTAACGATCGCGTTTTTCCGACATGCAAGATGAATCAGCATACATTTTTGAAAATATAAAACATCACTTTCCTCCTAAGTCCTTACGTATATAGTACGACTTTCTTTTGGCATACTGTTGCGCTGCTGCCATTCTGGCAATCAAAACATTGTTTATAGCGGAACAAAATTCCAGATTCATTCCACACACCTAAAAATAATCATGTAATTTTAGGTGCTGTGACACCGACATATACGAGCGTCATTTTTGACGTAAAATTAGGTGGCACTTTAATTTTACATCACAGCTTTATTGACAAAAAAATTAATTGATCAGAACGAGAATCGAACATAAGTCCGCTGAGTGAGAGCCCAGCACGCTAGCACTCAGCTATCTCTGTTTCATGTAAGAGGGATGATCGAAGTAAAACTGGTTCCACGATTTGCACTGAACAAGTATTTCACTGCATCAAGTCATTGACTGCTTGTGCATTAGGTGCGTTGCAACGGGTGCTGAGTTTAGGTTCCGTGGCATGTAATTTTAAATCATCTGACATTGAAAAATATACGATTCTGTTTATGTCATGTGATTTTGTGTCATTTTATTGAAATACATCACCTGTAATATTCATAATTTTTTGGTGTGCAGTACGCTTTCCATACTCAAATACTTTATTGTTCGCGACTGAAGTCTGGCTTCATCGTTTTACCTTAGCTCAACTCGCTGTTTCAAAGGCTGAGAAATTTCATCCTCAGGGAAAAGGAACTCAAAAGAAAAACTCGGGCGCTTCCTTTAGCGAAATGCACCTCGCATATAGAATAGACATACTTCTCCTTTCAAGTTTTTTTTTTCATTTTCTTCTTCCAATCAACCACCCAACGATAATATGTTCGCTCATCCGCTTTTGTTGTTTCCGCAGATATCCCACGCGCAACAGCTCCCCCCCACTAACGATCCACCTTACCAACAATGCACAACAAAAACACATCCACCGGCAGGCTACAACCGAGAAAGTTTTATATTCTCGATTATTAATTTTTATAATCACTTGGAAACAGTTCACACTCTTGGACGGTCGGGCGAGAGAAAATTCAAACAGCAACCAAAGGAGCAACCATGGCACACCGACAAGTGGGCAGTTGTTGGACTTGGAGTGTTCATTGAAAGCAATCCACCGGAACCGGACCAACCGACGCGATGCGACGCGGCGATGCGATGCGAAGTGTTCGCTGAGCGGGCGGGAGGGCAATCAAAGAAAAGTTTCCAGCAAATTAAAAGGGACGTATTGAGCGAACTGTCTAGCAGACCCGAACGGGTGGATAGGTATGTATAAGTGGATTAACAGTTTAACAGATGGAGGACAATTTTTCCACCTTTTCATCCTGGTAAGAAGTTCTTCTCTCCGGTCCGATGCTGTGGATGTCGGCTGGCAGTCGGTGGACGCAATTTTTAATTAAATTGACTACCGGTGGAAGTTAGTTTAGGGCTTGATTTTTCTCCCAGAGTTCTAATTACCTCGGAAGAGGTGGATCGTGACGAGGATGAAAATAAGCAACTTAAACAATTGAGTGCGAGCGAAAGTTTCGATGGTTGTTTGTTCCGGTTGGACGATGTTCGATTCGTTGGCTTCAACACGATAAAAAAAAGAGTTGCTGTTTGATTTCTGTCTGCACCACGGAAACCTTTCTTACAGTTAATGAACTGATTAGAAAATCGGCTAAAAGTATTCGGACTTGGTTTATGATGTGACTAGCCCGCTTTTCTATACCGAATCGTAATTTTAATCCTGTTGCAATTTCAGCAATTAGAACTATAAGTGTTTTGGAATCTCTTGTCATGGCCTTGGACATAATAAATTGCAGGTATTTATAACTTGGTCGTTGTTTGTCCTTAACTTGCAGTAGAATTGAACTAACGAGCCTTAATGGAAGGACATCAATGTCCGATAGCATAATCGCATTTGGCATCACATTCGATCAATGGTATAAGAGCTGAGGTTATGTTTATGTTTGCAATTAGGTGCTCAATATTGCAACGCTGCGAAGTGATTGGGATGAACAACTGACTTGAGTAGCAGTGCTGTATGAAAGGTAGAGCCGTTTTGATTGTCACAGCTGCGGCTTACTCAATAATATCGATAACATGGATCAATGTGAAAGTAGAAGTGGAGTGGAGCTTGGTTTCGTTAATGTTATGTGGGATTCAACGACGTCAAGCAAGATAATAACCGAAGATACACGACATGTGTTACAGTCTCCAAAACCAATCATTAATCCCATACCGACGTACGAAAGAAGGGTTGCGATACGATAACAGAGGGAATTGCATCCATGCAAAGAAACGGGACCATCATCAACAAGTCTTAAATGCTCCATGGTTTTGTGTAGGACATCGGCATCATAGGTGTAGATTGCAAAGCTTTCGTGCTGACTGGGGATACTAAAATAATAGAGCTGATCATAAATGGACGACAGCTTTTTTCGGCTTTTTCAGTCTTTATGGCAAGCTAAAACGGGTTTCGCGTCTACTTTTCTGACGTTTAGGTGTGTATTACACCTTCTTCAAGAATTTAGAGGCTGCCCGGAGAAGGTGTAATACACACCGAAACGTCGGAAAAGTAGATAAAAAGCCCGTTTTAGCTTGTTATGAAGAGTGTAAGAGCCGAAAAAATACCATCGCCAATTAATAATCACAGTCGAAAGCAACAGTTAAAGCTGATCATAAACTCTGTCAAAACATACGTTCAAAAGTTCATTCTAATTGAAAATGATCTTTCGTAGGGCGAATCCGGCTATCTGTAGTATCGCAATCGTTTCATGAACTAGTATCTTACTTTCATCCAGACTATCTGTACCGAACAGCATGACGTCTACGTAAAAATCCTTTCCGACAACCTTTGCAGCTAATGAATATGTTGACTCTCCTTCTTTAGATAAATGTTTGAGGCATTTGGTAACTAGATATGGTGCAAATGCCGTACCATAAATGATCGTTTTCAACTGGTACGCGCGTATTGGTTCACTGACTAATTCCTCGAGACACGATCCTCATAAAACGACATTCAGTCTTGTGGTGTAGAACCATTCGATACATTTTCACAATGTCACCAACCAGAGCGTAGCGATGAAGACGGAAGCGTGACGAAATATCCTGAATATTATCCTGTACATTCCACGTCGAGCATCCGTGCGAGACGGTTGTAAGTCCGCGTACGGTCTGCTTCTCATTCGGTTTTTTTCCTGAAGTAGAGGTAGTGGTTTTTTTCCGAAAGTGTTTTGAAGCATAGTGCTTGAGTGGAAGTGGTGCTTAGCTGTAGCAGTTAAGTAGCCATTTCGTTGGTTTTGCAACTACGCAAAACTTTGCAGTTTATTCGGCGTCCATCGCAGGCGCAGGCATCATCGTCCCACGCCGACAGTTATCATCCATCGTGCGTCTCCACCAACACAGACGCTGCCGTCCTGCCACCAGGGAATCAATATTCGAGCAACGCCTAACAATATACCCTTTGTCGTCAACAGAGTTTGTTACTGACAAACGCACTTCTTTTCTTTTTATTATCTTCGACAAAAACAAAGCTTTGTCGTTGGTTCTCTTTTGTCGCTTGTTTCGCTTGCGCATCGAAGAAAAATTGATTCCCTGCCTGCCACCATCCATCCACCCAGTTGCAGTGTTGGGTGCGGCGAGAACACCAACAATAGCCTGGTTCGCTTCGACCGCACCACCGGCGAGTGTCCATCGAGCTAGTGTGTGCTTCCAGAACTGTTAGCCGGCAACACAGCAGTGTGAACGCAAGTATTTAATTGAGCTCCCTCTCATTGTTCCCCTCTCTTCTCCATCTTATTGGAATAGTTTTTTTCTTTCTTTTTTACTCGTCTTCCCCTCTGTCCCAAATCATTATTTTGTTTGTGTGTGTTTTTTTTCTGCCCTTGTGATAATTGTTTAGTTTTAAAAGAGATTGTGCCTCGCTGCAGCGGCGCATTTCGTGTCCGCAATGCGCGAAGGCGAAGTTGGCGGGGTACTTCGTATTCCATGTCAGATGTTTCGTTGCATTCAGGTGTTCCAAACCAAAACGAAATGGACACCAGCAACGCTAAAATTTCCTCTACGAGCCCCCGTCCCAAGGTCTACCCTCACGACTCTAGTGGGCCGTATGTTGTTTTCTTTCGACCCAAAGGCAAACGTTTGAATATCAGCCAGATTAGCAAAGATCTGGAAAAGCGATTTTCGTCTGTCACGACCATTGACATGGTTGGGTCCAGTAAACTCCGTGTCACGGTCAGTGATCGCAAACAGGCCAACGAGATTGTCACCTGTGAGCTTTTCACTCTCGAATATAGGGTGTATTTACCGTCAGCAGTGTGTGAGATCGCGGGGGTGGTGACGGAGGGAAGTATGACATGCGACGATTTGAAACAAGGTTTCGGTCGTTTCAAGAACGTTTCATTGCCTCCTGTTGCGATACTGGATTGCAAACAAATGTATTCGGTGTCGCAGGAGGAAGAGAAGCGGAGTTATTCCCCGTCTGACTCTTTCTGCGTCACTTTTTCCGGGTCCGCACTGCCTGACTACGTAGTGAGTGGCAAACTTCGTCTACCTGTTCGGCTGTATGTACCGAAGGTGATGAATTGTGTTAATTGCAAGCAGCTGGGCCACACCGCTCAGTACTGTTGCAACAAACCTCGCTGTGCATCATGCGGAGAGAAGCATGTGGAGGGCGCGTGCAAGACGGCACCGAAATGTGTCTATTGTAACGAAAGCCCTCCACATGCGCTTGAAGCTTGCCCAACGTACATACAGCAGCGAATCCACCAGAAGCGGTCTCTTCAGCAACGTTCTCGGCGAAGTTACGCCGAAATGTTGAGGAAGGCCGCTCCTCCACTCGTTTCTGACACCATCTACTCGTCTCTTCCTTTGGACGATCAAGGTAGCTCTGACTCCGAGGTTGGAAATGGGGTTCCCTTTGTTTTCAATGGCTCAACGAGGAAGAGAATAAAACAGAGCCAGCGACCCTCGAAAAAGCCTAGAAAACAGCCTCAAAGTGAGCCCCAATCCAACATGGTCAAATTCAAAGCGGGAGGAAATACTCAAAAACGATCAACTTTTGTGGTTTCACATCGGGATGATCGAGAGTTTCCACCGCTTCCGGGAACATCTGAAATTTCAGATGCCCCATTTTTTGCGATTTCTCAGCCAGAAAGAGAGCATACAGAGCGAGCAGAAGAACTCCCGAGCGCTCCAATGTTCACACTTTCTGGCATCGTGGAGCTCATCCTCAACTTCTTTGATGCTTCCGACCCCGTGAAGAACATGGTCAAAACTGTTCTTCCTATTCTGACTCCTCTCCTGAAGCAGCTGGCTTCGAAAATGCCCCTCCTCGAGTCATTTGTATCCTTCGATGGCTAACTTAGTCAATAAGGGTAACATGATTTCGATTCTACAGTGGAACTGTCGAAGTATTCTTCCAAAATTAGATATTTTAAATTTTTAGTTAACAAATTACAATGCGATGCTTTTGCTTTATGTGAAACATGGCTAACACCAGATGTGAACCTTCATTTTCCTGATTTCAACATAATCCGCCGCGATCGGGCAAATCGATATGGAGGGTGCTTTAGGGATCAAAAACAGCACTCCTTCTATAGAGTCGATCTTGCGCCGATGTCTGGCACCGAAGCTGTCGCATGTCAGGTGACTATTCGAGGAAAAGACCTCAGTATCGCCTCGATATATCTTCCTCCAAACACCGCGATATCTCGAAGAGATCTCTCGCACATCTGCTAGGTTATGCCCGAGCCACGGTTGATCCTGGGAGATTTTAACTCCCACGGAACAGGCCGGGGAACTGTACGACGACAACCGTTCATCAATGATATACGACCTCTGCGACGACTTCAATATGTCAATTTTGAATACAGGAGAAGTTACACGAGTGGCTCCTCCAGCAAGAGATAGCCGTCTAGATCTTTCCATTTGTTCGAGCTCATTATCGTTGGACTGTACTTGGAAGGTGGTCCAAGATCCCCATGGTAGTGATCATTTGCCGATCGAAGTTTCGATTTCCAATGGACATAAGCAATCTGCTTCCATCGATCTTTCATATGACCGCACGAAGCACATCGATTGGGGCAAATATGCGGACGCCATCAGCGATGGCATACAGTCGATAGAAGCACTTCCCCCGCGGGAAGAGTACAAGTTTCTATCGCAGTTGATTCTTGAAAGCGCTCTTCAGGCACAACGTCGGCCGGTGCCAGGAGCTTCGGTTCGTAGGAAACCCTACAGTCCGTGGTGGGACATCGAGTGTACGCAACTTTATCGCGAGAAATCCGCCGCGTTCAAAGAATTTCGGAAACACGGGGCGATCGTTCTTCACAAACGATACACCGCACTCGAAATCCAGTTCAAGAAACTGGTCAAAGTGAAGAAGCGCGGATATTGGCGCACTTTTGTTGAAGGTTTATCGCGCGAGACTTCAATGAAAACTCTGTGGACCGTCGGGAGAAGAATGCATAACGCATCGTCCGTAAACGAAGATCGTGAAAGCTCGTCGCGGTGGATACTTGACTTCGCAAAGAAAGTTTGTCCGGATTCGGTACCGGTGAGGCAAGAGCTACGTGATGCTTTTGCAGACAGGGATGATATGGATCGTCCCTTTTCGATGATTGAATTCTCACTTTCTCTCCTTTCATGTAACAATTCCGCTCCAGGGATGGATAGAATCAGGTTCACTTTGCTCAAAAACCTCCCAGACGTCGCGAAGAGGCGCTTATTGAACTTGTTCAATCAGTTACTGGAGTGCAACATTGTTCCGGATGATTGGAGGGAAGTGAGGGTGATAGCCATCCAGAAGCCCGGAAAACCCGCGTCGGATTGTAACTCGTATCGCCCCATCGCGATGCTGTCATGTCTTCGGAAGCTGTTGGAGAAGATGATTCTCTTCCGGCTAGACAAATGGGTTGAATCGAATAGTTTGTTGTCAGATACACAATTTGGTTTCCGCAGGGCAAGGGAACGAATGACTGTCTTGCGTTGCTTTGTTCAGAAATTGTGCTGACTTTCGCTAAAAAAGATCAATTGGCCTCATTGCTTTTGGACGTTATAGCGGCTTCTGTTTCAGTTTTCGGCGATGTGTTATCTGACAAACTCCGCGAGTGTGGACTTTCACCAATTTTGAGCAACTATTTGTACAATTTGTTGTCAGAGAAGCGTATGAGTTTTTCTCATGGTGACTCGGCAACTTCACGAATTAGCTACATGGGTCTCCCCAGGGCTCATGTTTGAGCCCCTTCTTTACAATTTTACGTCAGAGACATTGATGAATGTCTCATGCCAAATTGCTCGTTGAGACAGCTTGCAGATGATTGTGTTGTATCCGTTTCGGGGCCAACAGCGGTTGATCTGCAAGGACCGTTGCAAGATACTCTGGACAATTTGTCCACTTGGGCTACGAAGCTGGGTATCGAATTCTCTCCGGAGAAAACTGAGATGGTTGTTTTTTCAAAAAAACATAAGCCGGCAAAGGTCCCGCTCCAACTGATGGGTAAGACAATCACTCATAGCATGTCTTCTGAATACCTCGGGGTCTGGTTCGACTCGAAATGTACCTTCGGGAAGCACATTGTGTATCTGACACAAAAATGCCAGAAACGGATCAACTTCATGCGATCAATAACCGGAACATGGTGGGGAGCGCATCCCGAAGATCTTATGACGTTGTATAGAACAACCATTTTGTCGGTCCTCGAATACGGTAGTTTCTGCTTCCAGTCCGCGGCTAAAACACACATGCTGAAGCTTCAAAGGATTCAGTACCGCTGTCTCCGTATCGCGTTAGGATGTATGAATTCGACACATACAATGAGCTTGGAAGTACTTGCGGGAGTACTGCCACTAACAGATCGTTTCGCGGAATTATCGCTCCGGTTCCTCATCCGCTGTGAGGTTCTCAATCCATTGGTCATTGATAACTTCGAGAAGCTGCTCGAACAAAACCCTCAATCTCGATTCATGAGTATTTACCACTGGTACATAACGCTGGAGGTAAGCCCTTCTTCGGTAGATACCAATCGTGCTAACTTCTTAGACTCTTACAGTTCCTCTGTTACTTTTGATCTGTCCATGAAGCAGGAGGTTCATGGAATACCAGACTTTCTGTGTGCGGAGGTCATACCTCCATTATTTGCTAGCAAATACGGGCACGCCAGTGAGGAGAGAAGGTTTTTTACAGACGGGTCAAAAATTGATAACTCCACTGGTTTCGGTGTTTTCAACGTTTTTCATAGCGCCTACTTTAAGCTCAAAGAGCCTTGTTCCGTGTATACTGCTGAGCTAGCAGCTATACACTACTCACTCGAGCAAATCGCATCCCTACCTCCTGACCACTTTTTCATCTTCACCGACAGTCTAAGTTCCTTGGAGGCTGTTCGGTCAATGAAACCGGTTAAGCACTCAGCGTATCTTCTAAATGGGATACGGAAAGCTTTGAGTGCCTTATCACAACGGTCTTACACAATCACCATGGCTTGGGTCCCTTCTCATTGCTCGATCCCGGGAAATGAGAAAGCAGACTCTTTGGCTAAGGTGGGCACTATGGAAGGTGATATTTACGATCGGAAAATCACCTTCGATGAATTTTTCACATTAGTTCGTCAGGAAACCTTGAACAGCTGGCAACAGAAATGGACAAATGGGGAGTTGGGTAGATGGCTGTATTCAATTCGCCCGCAGGTGTCGAAGCGTCCATGGTTCAAAAAATTGAATTTGGGACGAGATTTCATTCGAACCATGTGTCGTCTAATGTCCAATCACTACACTCTAAATGCACATCTTTTCAGAGTGGGGCTCTCGGAAGGAAATCTCTGTGTTTGCGGCGAGGATTATCAGGACATCGATCATGTCGTGTGGGCGTGCGAGGAGCATCGTGGCCCCAGATCTGCGCTAACTGAACATCTCCGGGTCCGAGGAAAACAACCAAAGCCTATTAGGGAAGTGTTGTCGGGCCTTGATCTCGAGTACATGTCCCTGGTCCACCAATTTTGAAAGTTGCTGATGTAAAACTGTAATCATTGCCTGCCCATTCCCTTGTCTGTCGTACCCCATATCGAACGTCTTCCTCTTGTTGTACATTTCCATGTCTGTCGTTAATCTGTCCGTATGTCTTCCTCTCGTCGTTGTCTCCCAAAAAAAGTTTGTTTGTCCCGTTACAGATGTAAAAATGCGAGGAATGTCAACTTTGTGAACATCAGCATCGTAATTACTTAAGCACCCTAAAATCCTTTCCTTTCCTACTGTATTATTGTATTCCCTAACCTCGACTAAACCGCGAGTCTTTCGGTTCCCCAAAACTAACACTATGTATAAGAATCAAGAAATGTATTGCTAAACTTGATTTCGGCTCCGTAACGCTTCACGGCAAATGAGCCTTCCAAATAAACGAAAGATAAAAAAAAAATTATCCTGTACGACCGACGATCATCATCGCATCGATAAGTGACACTCCACTCGATGTATGACATGACGCATAAAAACTACCCTAAAACTTCTTTTAGAGCTGGATTCGATGCGGAATCTTCGTCATTCCATACCAATGGAGTGAACGGTGATTAATCGGAATTTCCCAAATCAATGAGGTGTGTTTTCTTCAGTAAACTGACAATGCAGTGACGTCTTTGGTTATTTCGAACGGTATGTCATCGAAGCTATGTTCGCAAAATGACTCCTCTGTTGAATAGCTATTGGTGGATCTGCAGGTTTTCAACGTTAGTTGATCCTGTATTTCTGCTGTAGAGCAAACATGAGCCAAGGAAACTGTTTTATGCACTTCAGGGAGATAGCCTCAGTTCAATTATTTAGTTTACATCTAAACAGATAACACTGAATCAACAATTTGACGCCACAATACACGGTTCGAGGCCGCATCTCTCCATCCTCGGATACGCCCCACGCTCGCCAAGTCGTTTTGCACCTGGTCTGCCCATCTCGCTCGCTGCGCTCCACGCCGTCTCGTACCTGCCGGATCGGAAGCGAACACCATCTTTGCAGGGTTGCTGTCCGTCATTCTTGCAACATATCCTGCCCATCGTACCCTTCCGGCTTTAGCTACCTTCTGGATACTGGGTTCGCCGTAGAGTTGGGCGAGCTCATGGTTCATTCTTCGCCGCCACACACCGTCTTCTTGCACACCGCCAAAGATGGTCCTAAGTACCCGTCTCTCGAATACTCCGGGTGCTTGCAAGTCCTCCTCGAGCATTGTCCATGTTTCATGTCCGTAGAGGACTACCGGTCTTATTAACGTCTTGTACATGACACATTTGGTGCGGTGGCAAATCTTTTTCGACCGCAGTTTCTTCTGGAGCCCGTAGTAGGCCCGACTTCCACAGATGATGCGCCTTCGTATTTCACGACTAACGTTGTTGTCAGCCGTTAGCAAGGATCCGAGGTAGACGAATTCCTCGACCACCTCGAAGGTATCCCCGTCTATCGTAACACTGCTTCCCAGGCGGGCCCTGTCGCGCTCGGTTCCGCCCACAAGCATGTACTTTGTCTTTGACGCATTCACCACCAGTCCAACTTTTGTTGCTTCACGTTTCAGGCGGGTGTACAGTTCTGCCACCTTTGCAAATGTTCGGCCGACAATGTCCATGTCATCCGCGAAGCAAATAAATTGACTGGATCTGTTGAAAATCGTACCCCGGCTGTTACACCCGGCTCTCCGCATGACACCTTCTAGCGCAATGTTGAACAACAGGCACGAAAGTCCATCACCTTGTCTTAGTCCCCGGCGCGATTCGAACGAACTGGAGTGTTCGCCCGAAATCTTCACACAGTTTTGCGCACCATCCACCGTTTCTTTGATCAGTCTGGTAAGCTTCCCAGGGAAGCTGTTCTCGTCCATAATTTTCCATAGCTCTACGCGGTCTATACTGTCGTATGCCGCCTTGAAATCAACGAACAGATGGTGCGTTGGGACCTGGTATTCACGGCATTTTTAAAGGATTTGCCGTACAGTAAAGATCTGGTCTGTTGTCGAGCGGCCGTCAACGAAGCCGGCTTGATAACTTCCCACAAACTCGTTCACTAATGGTGACAGACGACGGAAGATGATCTGGGATATCACTTTGTAGGCGGCATTAAGGATGGTGATCGCTCGAAAGTTCTCACACTCCAGCTTGTCGCCTTTCTTGTAGATGGGGCATATAACCCATTCCTTCCACTCCTCCGGTAGCTATTCGGTTTCCCAGATTCTGACTATCAGTTTGTGCAAGCAAGAGGCCAGCTTTTCCGGGGCCATCTTGATGAGCTCAGCTCCGATACCATCCTTACCAGCTGCTTTATTGGTCTTTAGCTGTTGAATGGCATCCTTAACTTCCCTCAAGGGGGGGGCTGGTTGGCTTCCATCGTCCGCTGAACTGACGTAGTCATCTCCTCCGCTGCCTTGACGTTCACTGCCTGTACTCTCAGTGCCATTCAGATGTTCCTCATAGTGCTGCTTCCACCTTTCGATCACCACACGTTCGTCCGTCAAGATGCTCCCATCCTTATCCCGGCACATTTCGGCTCGCGGCACGAAGCCTTTGCGGGATGCGTTGAGCTTCTGATAGAACTTGCGTGTATCTTGAGAACGGCACAGCTGTTCCATCTCCTCGCACTCCGCTTCTTCCAGGCGGCGTTTCTTCTCCTGAAAAAGGCGGGTCTGCTGTCTCCGCTTCCGTCTATAACGTTCCACGTTCTGCCGGGTAGGTACCCGCCCGCGCTGCGTCCTTCTCCTCCAGAATCTGTCTGCACTCTTCGTCGAACCAATCGTTCCGTCGACTTCGACCCATATACCCGACGTTGTTCTCCGCTGCGTCGTTAATGGCTGCTTTGACTGTATTCCAGCAGTCCTCAAGAGGGGCCCCATCGAGCTCACCCTCTTCCGGCAACGCTGCCTCGAGATGCTGCGCGTATGCAGTGGCGACATCAGGTTGCTTCAGTCACTCTAGGTCGTACCGCGGCGGTCGTCGGTACCGAACATTGTTGATGACGGATAGTTTTGGGCGCAGTTTAACCATCACCAGATAGTGGTCAGAGTCGATGTTAGCGCCACGATATGTCCTGACGTCAATAATGTCGGAGAAGTGCCGTCCATCAATCAGAACGTGGTCGATTTGTGATTCTGTCTTCAGTTATGATCTCCAGGTGTACCGATACGGAAGGCTGTGTTGGAAGTAGGTACTGCGAATGGCCATATTCTTGGAGGCGGCGAAATCAATTAGTCGTAGACCGTTTTCGTTCGTCAACCGGTGAGCGCTGAACTTTCCAATAGTCGGTCTAAACTCCTCCTCTTGGCCTCCTTCTATGATGATTTTGACGTCGTGGCTTGGGCAGCTGTCGTACTTACGTTCCAGCTGCGCGTAGAATGCGTCCTTATCATCATCAGTGCTTCCAGAGTGTGGGCTATGGACGTTGATTATGCTGAAGTTGAAGAACCGGCCTTTGATCCTCAACCTGCACATTCTTTCATTGATCGGCCACCACCCGATCACGCGCCTTTGCATATCGCCCATCACTATGAAAGCTGTTCCCAGCTCGTGTGTGTTGCCGCAGCTCTGGTAGATAGTATGATTACCTCTAAACGTTCGCACCATTGATCCCTTCCAACAAACCTCCTGCAGCGCTACGATGCCAAATCCACGGTCCTTGAGCACATCGGTGAGTATGCGTGTGCTCCCGATGAAGTTGAGAGGTTTGCAGTTCCACGAACCGAGTTTCCAATCGCTAGTCCTTTTTCGTCGCAGTGGTCTTCGCCGATGGTTTCGGTCCATACTCTCTTGTTGATTTTCGTTGCGTGAGTTTATTTTTGGCTGGCTTGCAGGACCTGACGCCAAACCCCCTAAATTTCCGGAGGACCATGGTGCACAGTTTCACTTAGAGTCCCTCGCTGGCACTCGGACGATGATCAGCCGCCCCTAACATGGAGAACAGACGCTGTTGTGAGCCGATCCTGACATGGAGAACAGACGCTCAATAAGATTTGCACCTCCGGAGAGGAGAAAACACCCCCCCCCCCTTCCCTGTCAGCATACGACCATAGTTCCCACCGGGGTTGGTTACCCGATCTTCCCTAAGGTTGCTCGTATCCCGGCCAGCACCGCTGGGAGGTAGAGATAGGAGTTGCTGGGTAAGAGGCTAAGGACCGCGAGATGGGGTCTATTTTATTCCTTCAGGTACGCGAAGTACCAATGGTACGCTTTACCCAGCATTTGCCAGCATAGCCTCAGTTATTTCCATCAATTCACATTTATTTGCGTTCACTTGAATGCATTGCAGCAGTTTTTGAAAAAAAGAATCGATTTTGAAATTTTTTTCCAAGGGGGGACTTGGGAAAAATGGAGATGAAATCAAAGTTTTTTTTTTTTAAATAACTCCGAAACGCAATGCCGATTAGGCCAATTTTCAATAGCGAAAAATTAGGAGGGATTCCGTGTCGAATCGGATAAGGCTGAGTACAAAAAAGTGTCGATTGGTATATAACAATATGGGTCTTCGAGCCTGCTATCAGAAGTTCGGTTTTGGAGTGATCCTAAAGCCTTTACATACACAAAGGTACGGGAAAGGCAAAAAGGTTTGTTTAAATTCGGTTCTGCGCAAAGCCAAAACAAGGTGTGTTCCATATTTTTTTAGAAGAATCATATTCAAAAAAAACTCTAAATCATACAAAAAAGTAGAAGGTTGTATCTCAGACACGACCGCCAGTTGAACGTAGGATTACGTTAAATATTAACCATTGATTTTGAAATTCTGAATTTCTTACGCTGATCTAAGGCTGTTGTGACCGCTATTGATGACATCGTTGTGTTTGAACTGCAGTCATTAGGCATTTTATGCAGCTTCTCTACATGAATTATTATTAAAATGTGGTTTTCACATGACGTCATGAGTTCTTTGCGGCTGTATTTTGTAATTTGTAGAAAATCTTTTCAACTTTCTCTTGTATATTATGGTAATCCAAACAAGGATCGTTTTATTTCAAATAATGCGGCTTTCCTATCACTAAAAGCAGCAAACTCAAAATTTCACTTCACTATTACTCACACCAACGCCAGCCACTCGATGATTTACCGCTGAAACGCCATAGACGCCATCCAGACAAATTTTTTTTTGCAGCGTCCCCCTCGACGAGTGCAATTTTCTGCCATCGACAAGCGATTATGTTTGGAACTTTGAACACAATTAATAAAGTGATGAACATAAAGTTTAAAAAATCACACAAATAAAAGAAGAAACAAAATAACACAATTCGTCTCGGCTCAACCTTCTCGTGAATAAAATTGTGGTTCTGAAAAGTATGAAATGCTATTCCCCGCATGCTACACCTAAGATGGCAGCCCCATTCCAGTGGATAGGGAACCTTGGTCCAACAATCTACTGTTCCCGAAACATCAATTCATTGATGAAACGTCATAAACAACCATAAACAAACATCAATTCGAGAATTCGACAATGAAAGAATATGAACATGGAACTAGCTCAGCAGGGTAAATTGGCACAACTTTCCAAAGAGGCACCGTCTGATCATCATCTCATCATCGGTGAAATATGCATTGTGTGGATTCGTCGGCGTAAGGAAAGAGTTGGACGACGGTTCAACACACGCCTACTGAAGAACTGGAGAAACGTGATGCAGCGTGGAAGATCAATCGACCGCCATCAAGAATGCCTTCATCGTCAGAGGAGCGAAGAAAAGCCAAAGCAGCGATAGAACGAACAAACACCAGAGGAGTCAAAGTCTAACACCGTCAACGATACTCGGCTCTGAAGAAGGAAGTTAGACGCAAGTGAAAGATAAATACTCGGAGGACATAATTAGGTTGATACCGCGTCTGGGGACATCATGGAAGCCTTAGTTGATTCGATAGACCATTTTACTCAAACTCCAGGACAATTTGGAGATCTTACAACAACTCAAATGCCTGGATTTGAGACGCAAGTGAAAGATAAATACTCGGAGGACATAATTGGGTTGACACCGTGGCTGAGGACATCATGGAAGCTTTGGTTGATTCGGTAGACCATTTGATTCAAACTCCAGGACAATTTGGAGATCTTACAACATCTCATATGTTTGGATTTTAGACGCAATTGAAAGACAAATACTCGGAGGACATAATTGGGTTGATACTGCACCTGGGGGCATCATGGATGCCTTGGTTGATTTGGTAGACCATTTGATTCAAATTCCTGGACAGTTCGAAGATCCTAGAACATCATAATTTATTATCACACATGTTTCGTATATAGTTTACATTTATTTCAACAAGTTCACAGTAGACAACATGCTTGAAAACATTTTCTGAAGCTTCATACATCCTGTAGTATAAAGTGGTTCCTAAAGGTACCGAATTATCATCGTATGTATAGTAGGGATGCTCAAAATGTGTTCTTATGTTCCAGGTGATGTCTTTTATTTGTTATTTTATCATTTCCACCATCACTATGTGAATAGATATCATTTTTGGTAATGAAATATAAGTATATCTCCAAAATCGCATTTTCTAAATCCGTTGCTTTACTCCAACAGCTCAATTGAAAAATTGAACACCCCTAGATACAATATTTCGCAATGTCCAGAAACTAGAAGAGATGGCTAAGAGGTTGGTGAAAAAACTGAGAAAATCGGTTGAAAGACCACTGAGATATAGCCATTTGAAAATTTAGTTACAACGATTTTCTGCACGAATGTATCCGCGTAAGTTTTTTTAGCGAATCAATCCTAGTGTTAATGAGGTTTTCGGCCCTAGACCGGTTCACCTCAAGATCAGCGAAAGTAATGCGCTTCGCCAAATGAGAAAAGCGCATTTTGTCTACATTGTGATTCATTGTGATTCATTCTACATTCTACATTCTACAGATTGTGAGAAAATCCAACTTCGGTCGTCGACTTCCAGTTCGCAAAAAGATCCTATAAACTCCTCATTTAGATCGTGAACAATAGAAACGGGCAAAAATCTAGGTTCAGTGTGGAGATAATTTCGTTGAGGTTGCATCGGGTCTGGAGCGATTTTAAAATAATTTAATAACCGATTTTTCGGTAACAATCTGCAGTAAAGGTAGATCCACAGCTTGGGAAAAATTACCGGACTTTTCATGTTAAGTTTCCGTGAATTTCATACTTTTGAATTCAAAACAAAATTGAAAACAACATTCGTTAACAAGTTTTCCGGAATGTAAAGTAGCCTGCCAAATAATAACCACACATGACATTATAGATTGTTTATTGACTACGCCACTCCAGGAAACGTTTGCTAAGATGTAAAATGAAGCGTCGCCCGAGGGTCGCTTTGGGCGTTTTCGCGCGTCTAATGCTAGAGTGGTTGACTGTTAGCGCCTCAGCCAGCGGAATCGTGCATAAAATAAGCATGGGCGATGAATTTAAACAAATTGTCACGTTTGTTTGTCTGTGCAGCTATGTAGGGACACGGCAGGTATTTTCGTCTGTTCGTCATAGTCTCGAAAACCAATAAAAGAGACGTTTTTTTGTAAAACTCATACGTACCAAATCGTAAGCTTAGGAGAAACGTTCTGCTATAGTGGAGTTCTAGCAAATGTACGTTGCTTTCGTTGGTTTTAGCCCCTACGACGATGGGCGGAAATACCTGCCGTGTCCCTAGTTCAACGTCACCTTTGCGTACAACCCGATTGGGCTGCACCTTTGAGTTTTTGTTTTGGCATTTGGGTTTAACCAAAAGTTCGATCGGAATATAATCCAAATAATTTTTCGTTAAAAGATACCCCCAGGAATTAATTCGATCCTTCAAAAATTTATCCAGGAATTCCATCGTAAATTACTCTAAGTAATCCATCGGTAATTCCTCCAGTGATTCATTACTAAATTCCTCAAAGAATGTCTTTAAAAATCCTCAGTAAATTAATCTAGAAACACCTTCTGAAATTCTTTTGGGAATACTTTCGAAAATTTCTTCCATAATTTGTCTAAGAATTATTTTGGAAATTCCTCTGGAATTTCCTTAAGGAATTCCTTCAGCAATCCGCCGGAATTACTTTCAGGAAATAACAAACAAATTCCTAGAGGAATTTCCAAAGGAACTTCTTAAATTTCTCTGTAGATTCCACCAGGAATTCATTCGGAATTTTTTCCAGGGATTCATTCGGCAAATTCTCAGGAAATCACTTCGGAAATAGATACAGAAATTATTTTGGAAAGCATCAAGACATTCTTTCGAAAATTCAAAGCTAAGGAAATTTTGTAGTGAAATGATTGCCTTCCTTTAATGTACGAGAAAGGAAGGCAGAAGATATAATTTTGTTTCGCCGGAATCTCAGCATTTTTTATTTATTCTTCCGAAATCTCAGTGAAAGTGACGTTTCGGTTGCTGAGATACGGTAAATATTTTGCTGAAAATCAGTTATTAACGAATTTCCTACCGAGATTCATTTTTTAAATGTACTGAGCTACAGCGCCTACAGCCTGATTTCGCCGAGCTCAAAAAAGAAAAACTTAGTGTGTAGGATCACTAGGAACGACAGGTACATTAAGGACTACCAAAATTGTGGAAACCGTAATTAAAATTTTGATCAGTTACGAAGAAAACTAACACGATCGATCCTACCAAAATTAATAGAGATAGAAAGATGTGATCAGCGAAACCCAGCTGGTATGCATGCGCAGTATTGTTGATTGGCTAATAGAATATTAATAACTATCATTTCAATATTAAATAAGCCCAATTATGTATTAGCACGAATAGGTTACCTCTTTAAACGCCGCCACGAACACCCGGTAACAATGAAAATACTATTTTACAATAATTTACTACAAGACTGTGAACCAACACAATAAATATGAAATGGCAAAGATGCATCGAACTTGAGCCGCACACCAATAACAAACAGCTACATTTATGTCATGCTCTGAGTACTGTGAGCACCTCCACAAAAGTACTACTCGCAACAAGCAGAACCACATGCGGTCTACACCCACTATGTCTACTATTTCAATTCGCTCCACCATCCATTCAGCTGCCCCAGTGGCTTTTTCCGCGTACTGTAATCTTCCCCGGATCGTTAGGCACAGTTTGTCATTCGTTTGACTGGTATTTGCTTCCTCAATCCCTTCTCCGACGACAGCGACATGACGTTCAACGTGACGTGCAAATCGGATGAAATTACTTTTTTTTTCTGCATTTCTGCCGCTCCGGCCACCATTCAATTGCCGGCGGCGTGCGCTCGGCGAGCTGGAATCTAATCAAGACTGACGGATTGTGCGCGCGTGGCGCTTCGCTGCAGCACCGAAGTTGTGTTGTTGAGCGCGTGAGTAACAAACGAGTTGACCTCCTTGCCGCCGGAACCATCATCGCTGGCGCAGGCACCACCGACTTGGTCCGCCGGAAGCCGATTTCAGCGAGTTTTATTACACTCGCCCATGCAATCAGTGAACTGTGCTGGTGCGGTGGGGAAGCATGGTGTTTACATACAATTCCCGAAGCACGCGAGATGTACGCTGGGCGAGTGTTGTAGTACCTTCAACAGTGCATGTATGAACGAGCAATGCACATATGCAGCGGCTGAATTGCAGTTTTGTGGCAGTCAAGCTGTCTGTCCGTGCACGATTCTTTCAGTTCCGATGCACAAAGGGGTATGCGGGATATTTGACTATCTTAATTCAAATGGTTCTTGTTTTAATTTTCTTTTCATAACGTTACACAAAATTAATGTTTGTGTTTCGAAGAAAATCATTAATTTTGGAGCACACTTCTTTGTGCTTTGGAGTCGAGCACCAGTTATCCTTAGGCATCTGTGCATTGTGGCACGCTAGCCGGATGATGATGGCAAAACTACCTACTTCAGAATGCCATTTTGACGAGTGAAAGAAATGGGGAGAATGGAATCGCTCAACGAGGAACTGCAGTTAAAACGCATTCATGATGTCAGGTTGCTGTCGAATGGTGACGTTGATTATGGTGTGATGGGTGATGAAAATGATGTAGCCAACCATGCTTACTGCGCTATTGATAAGCCCGTGCTATTCGTGGAAGGCACATTTTGCTGCAGGTTTTTCCTGTCGGTGCTCTCCAGCTGTTTTCCAGCATTGCATGTTTCTTCGAGTTATCGATTTTTATTTTGTCGTGTGCAATTATAGACTCTCAAATATAACTACCACGAATATGTGCGGAGCGGTTCTAGGTCGAGTGTGACCTTAAACGAGATGCAGTTGAGCTTTCAACAAAGGCTGGAGAATGTTAAGAAAAAGTACTGAAAGTGAAGTGGAGCTCCCTGCCAAAGTAGAACGCCGCATCAGCAATGTCCACTCCGGAATGAGAAACTGCGTAGGAACCTGCAGCTGATTTTATTTTTTAAACTGAAAATAGCTTCGAATTCATATGAAAAAATCTTTTGAATATCGACGGAGGAAACATTTGGATTGCCAACAGAAATTCTTTTGAATTCCAAATCAGAATCTAAAATTGGGACCTTCACGAAATTATGCAAGATTTCGAACAATAACAGCGCCTTTATCTTACGATGGATTTGGAAGACTTTATTTATCATCAGACTAAGGCCGGAGTGGCCTGTGCTGCACATAAAAGACTTCTCCATTCAGCTCGGTTCATGGCTGCACTTCGCCAACCGCGCAGTCTGCGGAGGGTCCGCAAGTCGTCTTCCACCTGATCGATCCACCTTGCCCGCTGTGCACCTCGCCTTCTTGTTCCCGTCGGATCGTTGTCGAGAACCATTTTCACCGGATTACTGTCCGACATTCTGGCTACGTGCCCGGCCCACCGCAGTCTTCCGATTTTCGCGGTGTGAACGATGGATGGTTCTCCCAACAGCTGATGCAACTCGTGTTTCATTCGCCTCCTCCACGTACCGTCCGCCATCTGCAACCCACCATAGATGGTACGCAACACTTTCCTTTCGAAAACTCCCAGTGCGCGTTGGTCCTCCACGAGCATCGTCCAGGTCTCGTGTCCGTAGAGAACTACCGGTCTTATAAGCGTTTTGTAGTTGGTCAGTTTGGTACGGCGGCGAACTCTATTCGATCGGAGCGTCTTGCGGAGTCCGAAGTACGTACGATTTCCAGCCACTATGTGTCTCCGAATTTCTCTGCTGGTATCGTTATCGGCGGTCACCAGTGAGCCCAAGTACACGAATTCTTCAACCACCTCGATTTCGTCACCACCGATAGAAACTCGTGGTGGGTGGCTCACATTGACCTCTCTTGAGCCTCTTCCTATCATGTACTTCGTCTTCGACGTGTTGATGACTAATCCAATCCGTTTAGCTTCGCTTTTCAGTCTGTTGTAGGCTTCCTCCATCCTCTCAAAGTTACGTGCCATGATATCAATGTCGTCGGCGAAACCAAATAACTGGACGGACTTCGTGAAAATCGCACCACTCGTGTCAATCCCTGCCCTTCGTATTACTCCCTCCAAAGCGATGTTGAATAGCAGACACGAAAGACCATCACCTTGCCGTAACCCTCTACGGGTTTCGAAGGGACTCGAGAATGCCCCTGAAACTCGAACTACGCACATCACCCGATCCATCGTCGCCTTGATCAACCGTATCAGTTTATTCGGAAATCCGTTTTCGTGCATTAACTGCCATAGCTGGTCCCGATCGATTGTATCATATGCGGCTTTGAAGTCGATAAATAGATGATGTGTGGGCACGTTGTATTCGCGGCATTTCTGCAATACCTGACGTATGGCGAACACCTGGTCTGTGGTAGAGCGTTAACCCATAAATCCCGCCTGGTACTGCCCCACGAGCTCTCTTGCAATTGGTGCTAGTCGACGGCATAAAATTTGGGAGAGTACCTTGTAGGCGGCGTTCAGCAATGTGATTGCGCGGTAGTTGCTACAATCCAGCTTATCGCCCTTTTTGTAGATGGGACACACGACACCTTCCATCCACTCCTGCGGCAGAACCTCATCCTCCCAAATCTTGGTAATCACCCAGTGCAGCGCTCTAGCCAGTGCTTCACCACCGTGTTTAAACAGCTCTCCTGGTAGTTGGTCAACTCCAGGGGCTTTGTTGTTTTTCAGCCGGCCGATCTCCTCCTGGATTTCCTGGAGATTCGGAGCCGGAAGTCGCATATCCTGCGCGCGTGCTCCTAGGTTCATTACCATACCGCCACCGTTGTCTGCCATATCGCCATTCAGGTGCTCTTCGTAGTGCTGCCGCCACCTTTGGATCACCTCACGCTCGTTCGTAAGAAGGTTCCCGTTTATGTCCTTACACATATCGGGCTGTGGCACGTGGCCCTTACGTGAACGGTTCAACTTCTCATAGAACTTTCGTGCGTTATTAGCGCGGTACAGGGGGGAAGAATTTACCGTCGATTAGAACGTGGTCGACTTGGTTTTCCGTTTCTTGGTTAGGTGATCTCCATATGGCCTTGTGGATATTTTTGCGGGGAAAGAAGGTGCTTCGGACTGCCATTCCGCGGGAGGCTGCGAAGTTTATGTATCGTTGACCGTTGTCATTCAACGTGTGCAGACTTTTCGGTCCGATGACCGGTCTATACATTTCCTCCCTTCCTATCTGTGCGTTCATGTCGCCGATGACGATTTTGACGTCCCGCAGTGGGCATCCATCGTAAGACTGCTCCAGCTGTACGTAGAACGCTTCTTTCTCGTCGTCGGGTCTCCCTTCGTGTGGGCAGTGCACGTTGATGATGCTATAGTTGAAGAAACGGTCTTTTATCCTCAGCTTGCACATCCTTGCGTTGATTGGTTGCCACCCAATCACACGTTGGCGCATCTTACTCAGTACTATGAAACCGGTTCCCAGCTCGATGGTGGTGCCACAGCTTTGGTAGAAGGTAGCCGCTCGATGCCCGCTTTTCCACACTTTCTGTCCTGTCCAGCAAATCTCCTGCAACGCCACGACGTCGAAGTTGCGGGGATGTAATTCATCGTAAATCATCCTGTCGCAACCTGCGAAACCTAGCGACTTGCAATTCCATGTTCCAAGCATCCAACCGTGATCCTTTATTCGTCGCCTAGGTCTTTGCCGATTATATCGAGTATTATATCTATCACCGACAAACGATAAATCCAACGACGTGAAGGACACGTTTTATGAATGTCTTGATAAAGCCTATGGAGAGTGCCCAAAGCACGACATGAAAATTGTTGTCGGAGACGCTAACGCTCAGGTCGGTACAGAGGACTTTGTCCGTCCCATAATTGGTAGGGAGAGCCTTCACTCTGCCACCAGTGACAACGGCCTACGGCTAGTAAATTTTGCTGCCGTCAGAGGGATGGCCATCAGTAGCACCTACTTTGCACGAAAGAATATACGAAAGCACACCTGGAGACACCCAAATGGTGAAACTTGCAATCAGATAGACCATGTTCTGGTGGATGGGCGCCATTTCTCGGATGTTATCGATGTGCGGACATTCAGAGGTCCGAACATTGACTCTGATCAGCACCTCGTTGTCAGTAAAATTCGATCACGGTTATCAACTGTATCGAACGAAAGATCAGAGCGAACGATGCGTTGCAATATCCAGCGATTGTTGGCGGAAGGGTTATCGGCTGAGTACCGCCAGAAACTCGACGAACGGATAAGTGCAATCAACGTTAGCGACAACATCAACGATCTATGGGAGTCGATCCATGGAGCGGTGAGCACAACAGCACGAGAAGTGGTAGGCACTGCACAGAGCAGAACCATGACGGGTTGGTTCGATGTGGAGTGTTAGAGAGTGACAGACGAGAGGAAAATTGCCAGAAGCCGGATGTTGGTGTCGGGTACCCGATCGAATAGAGATCGGTACAAGGAAGCAAGAGCAGCCGAAAAACGAACCCACCGCAGTAAGAAAAAGATAACGAAGAATAAGTTATTAGTGAGGCGCAGGAAAAAATGGAGCAGAACGATATGCGGAGGTTTTATGAGTCTGTCAATGGCGTGCGGAGAAAGACAGCGCCATCTCCCGTCATGTGCAACGACCAACAAGGGAATTTGCTGACAGATAAAACGGAAGTGGCTGCCAGGTGGAAGCAACACTTTGAGACTTTGTTGAATGGAGGAAGTGACGGTGCATCGGCGAACAGAATAAATATTAGCGACGATCGACAAGCTGTGGAGTCAGCTACACTACACACCTAAAAATAATCATGTAATTTTAGGTGCTGTGACACCGACATATACGAGCGTCATTTTTGACGTAAAATTAGGTGGCACTTTAATTTTACATCACAGCTTTATTGACAAAAAAATTAATTGATCAGAACGAGAATCGAACATAAGTCCGCTGAGTGAGAGCCCAGCACGCTAGCACTCAGCTATCTCTGTTTCATGTAAGAGGGATGATCGAAGTAAAACTGGTTCCACGATTTGCACTGAACAAGTATTTCACTGCATCAAGTCATTGACTGCTTGTGCATTAGGTGCGTTGCAACGGGTGCTGAGTTTAGGTTCCGTGGCATGTAATTTTAAATCATCTGACATTGAAAAATATACGATTCTGTTTATGTCATGTGATTTTGTGTCATTTTATTGAAATACATCACCTGTAATATTCATAATTTTTTGGTGTGTAGATGAGGTTAAAAAAGCTGTCAAAGAGCTGACAAACAATAAGGCTGCGGGGAAGGACCAGCTCCCGGCTGAACTTCTCAAACATGGCAGTGAGCAGCTTTATGAAGGTCTGCACCATATTATGTCGAAAATATGGGAAAACGAGGAAATGCCTGCTAGCTGGCTGGCTTTCTTTAAGAAAGGGCACAGACTGGAGTGCGCCAATTACCGAAGAATAACCCTCCTTAATTCGGCGTACAAAATTATGTCCCGTATTCTGTTCAACAGATTGAGACCGCTTGAAGAGTCCTTCGTCGGCAAATACCAAGCAGGTTTTTGTGAGGGCCGATCAACGACGGATCAAATGTTCACCCTGAGACAAATCCTTGATAAATTCCGGGAGTACAACTTGCAGACACATCATCTGTTTATTGATTTCAAGGCGACGTACGATTCAGTGAAACGGAATGAATTATGGCAAATTATGCTTGAACATGGTTTTCCGGCGAAACTGATACGGCTGATTCGTATAACGTTGGACGGATCGAAATCAAGTGTAAGGGTTGCGAATGAATTATCGACGTCATTTGTTACCTGAGATGGATTAAAGCAGGGTGATGCACTCTCGAATCTACTGTTCAATACAGCGCTCGAGGGAGCGATTAGGAGAGTTGGTGTGCAAAGAAGCGGTACCATTATCACAAAATCGCATAGGCTCCTGGGATTTGCGGACGATATCGATATTATCGGATTTGATCGCCGTGCCGTGGAAGAGGCTTTTTTGCCTTTTAAGAGGGAGACAGCGAGGATTGGACTCACGATCAATACCAGCAAAACGAAGTACATGGTCGCTGGCAATCAACGTGGGTTCATTAGTGGTGGTGGTAGCGAAATGGTGCTGGATGATGAAAAATTTGAAATGGTGGAACAATTTGTGTATCTTGGAACATTAGTGATGTGCGATAATGATATTTCCTGCGAGGTGAAAAGGCGTATTGCAGTTGCAAATAGGGCTTATTACGGACTTCGTAACCAGTTTAAGTCCCGTAGTCTGAAAACGAAAACAAAACTCGCGCTGCATACTACTCTAATTCTTCCGGTGGCTTTATACGGCCATGAGACATGGACGTTAAAGGAGGCTGATCGGAGAGCTCTCGGAGTGTTTGAGCGTAAGGTGCTGCGGACAATACTCGGCAGTAAACAGGAGAACGGTATCTGGCGGCGTCGCATGAATCACGAATTGTACCAGGTGTATAAAGGGCTGGATATTATTAAGCTTATACAACACGGCAGACTACGGTGGGCTGGTCACGTTGTTCGTATGCCGGAAGAACGTCAAGCGAAGATAATATTTAGTAGAGAACCCGGAAGAGGCCGCAGGCTTCGTGGAAAGCTCCGTACACGATGGCTTTTTGCAGTTGAAGAGGACCTAAGGGCGCTCCATGTTCAAGGCGACTGGAAGCGATTGGCCCAGGATCGAGTCTAGTGGAGAAGGATACTCCATTCGGCATAGGTTCATCGAAGAGCTGTAGCCCAACAAGTATGTAGTAAGTATATCTTATACTGTTCGTAATTATTGGTTTTCCTGGCGGCTTATTGGGCCTGCGCAAACCTTCTGTCTCGTCGGAGGGCCACAACTCGCAGATGGCCTGGGGAGGGATCGTCAAGCCCTTGGACATAGTCCCTGCTGCTCCCAAATCCATTAAAACGAGGAGTTCATGATACTCCAAATCGTTCTGGAGTTCATTTCATAGTATCTACCAGAACAATCTACCATGACATCTACAATCTCCTCATTTATGTACCCAATCCAAATCAAAAAGCATATGATCCTAATTTCCACGAACATAAGATGTTCAAGGTTCTCCAAAATAATCTCGAGCTAAGATACCAGGTACACAATAACTAAGGAAAGGTTTGTGTCGAGCAATGTCCATTCGAATGTGGCTGTGTAGTTTTTTTTGTTGGGACGTAGAACAGCTGTGTTCACGGACTTGGATAAGGCCGATACAAATATTAAGTTTATTTTATGTCACCCGCCCTTCAGCTTTCCAAAAATAATGAGGGGGCGAAAAACAAAAATTTTTTATGGGGTTTTAATTTTTTTTAAATTTTGATCATTTTGCATCACTGTTTGTATCTTGGTGTGAAATATATCATTTATAGTTCATAAATTTGTCGCCAAGAGTATTTTAATAATAATACGAGCATATATCTCTATTGGCATAAATATTCTATGTCCTATCAGGTCACGAATATTAAGGGGACTCTTGCTCACAGATTCCGTCTAAGCTCCTTTGCAATATGTGGCCGACCCATTTCCATCCACGTTCGTAACCATCTTTTTTATTGGTATTTGATGGCTTTAATGTGTCCAATATCCAGCGGTAAGGTCGTCAGAATTATGAATTTAAGACATCATCTGCGTTATCTTTGCCTATATACAACACGTTTCACGTTAAAGTAGTACATTCGAATTTGGGTGGGTGGATGAATCCGGTTGAATCTCAAAATATTTCGAAAACTCGCAAAGGTAGCCAGCCTTTCTGACTCGTGCTTCCATGTCGATCCCAATTTCGACATCTGATGATATCAAATAGTAAAGATATTGAAATCCTACTATCGTCCGACTACTGAAAAGTTTGAGGAGCTGTTCCAGTTTGACACTCAACTACCTGCTCGCTACCTGACCTGACTACCTGACCCGCCACAAAGAAGCATACGGTCAGCTCGTTGAGTCCACTTACCACAAAAGAGAATCACAGCACTAATATAGTATTTCGTGTTCATTAGTCAAATTAGAGTCGATTAAGGTATGGTACACGGTCAATCGAACCCACCAAGATCTCATAGATTGAGAAGTAACAGTGGTGATGGAATGCATCCTTGCCTCACATCAGCGACTATCCAAATGGGGTCTGACAAACTTCCGATCCTATCTAAAAATCCCTTGCATCCTTAGACCAATTCCAACTTGTTTATCTGCTCCATACTGATTCGGAGCGGGGCAAAATATTGCATCATAGTTGCTACAACATTCACACAGGCAGCATAGGATCAGCCCTGAACACCTCCGCCAACAGCCGATCGACCTTGGGGGTTCCTTTAGATTTTATGCCTCGGATGGCTGCTTTTTAAAGAAAACTAGGACTTTAAGAAGCTGTTCAAACTGCCCGAACCAACTTTTCAGCTGTCTAAGTCAGTGAGTAATTTAAGCAATAACATCCAGTTGCAGCAGCCATCCTTCATCGGTAGGGAAGTCGACCCATGCCCGCCTTTCCTGTCTGCAGCAGCGTCCGACTCCCACTTACATAGATACAAATCGTTGAGGGATTTTTACTTTTCTCCTCTGATTTTTCTCGTTCCTCAGCCTATGCTTTTCTACGCTCCCCAATCTTCCGACGGGTAATAGTAATAATTTCTGTAATCCATTCTTTTCGCTGGGTGCGCAGTTCACCAAAGTTGTTCTCGTAGGTTTCGATAAAGCATTCTTCGCCGCCCCCTTCCAGAACATCCACTACCCGAGATTCAAGTGCTTCAACGAACGATCTATTCACAGGTGTATTATCTAGCTGGTCGATGTTGATTCGTTACCCGAGCATCTCCTCCCGCCGCTGAAATCGAGCAATGCGTTGCCGGATCTCGCGAATTAGACGATGATAGTCAAACGCGATGTCAACTAAAAGCGGTTCTAAAAAAGTAAGTTGCTGGCTGCAGACGGGAGAGGCGGTTGGACGCCCCGGCCGACGATGGGAAGAAAGTCGAAACAACCGGCGATCATCGCCTACTGTTCGATATTTCACGACGCCTGATTGGAACAAGGACAAATCCGTGGATGCCAGGGAAAGACGCGACATGTCAGTCACTTACCGATCTAACTGATCAGCTGAAACGTTGCTCGACCTTAGCACAAATTCTTCAACGACTTATTCTAATTCGGATATAGGGAAAGATTGACAAGTCTCCGACGACAGCAGGCAGGATTCCGGATGAACATGTGAGAACCATACTGCCAAGCTTTCCGTCATTCTGGAGCAGGTCAATGGATTTCAAGAGTCCCTCTATTTGTTACTGGTTGACCATGGAAAAGACTTCAATCATCTGAAACACAAAAAAAAACTGCAGGACGTCCCTAGAAGCCATGAAGATCTAGACAAAATGCAGACTGGAATCGCTAGCGTAAGGCAAGGGGATGTATTATATCTCTGTTGCTATTGCCCATCGTAATCGAGGAAATCATTGGCCACTCTACCAGCCCACCACCATAGAACAATCGAACGACCTCGACCCAGATGATGATAATGCTCTACCAATGCAACATCGCTCTACCATGTAGAGTAAACTGAATGACCTGGTCGTACGCTCCCACTCATCAACGTCAACAAGACCAAATCATTGGATGTGAACAACTCCAACTCCACGGTAGATGGGCAAACAGTGGAAAGAAGGTCGAAAACCAAAGCCAGCCAACGTCGGGTGGCGGCACAAGATCAACATAGAACATGGAGATCCAATCGGTCCAGGCAATGCCCCAAACCTCGAATACGTGAAATCTGCGATGTTATAGGCCAGTGAGACTTTGTGCGTATTAGCAGAGATCACATGATTTGCAAGTATTCATCAACCGATGTCTACGTTTTACAGCTCGGACCTGGTGGCCTTACAGAGACAGAGCTAGGATCTCCTGGCGATGAAACCCTAACAGAAGAATGAACGCAGTAGATAGAAATCAGACTTGGGCCCAAGTCAAGGATGGAGATCTTTTACGTTGGCCCTATGTACCCCTAATGGCCGGTTTTTTTTTCAGGCTGCGTGTACACCGCGTCCACGCAAGGTACCCAGCATCAAATAGAGTAATGCACACATAAAACAAGTGGAACTGTAGATCTCAAAAATCTAGGTTGTTTTCAGTGTTTCGTACCTTTGCATGGAGTAAGGTAATCGAAAATCTACAACTAGATACCTGAGAAGACATCGCAGATCATGTTGGGGTTTGGAAGCGCCCAGGCAGTAACCGCCGTGCATGAGTCGAAATGACTTCCTTACGACTCTTGCATGGGTGAGTTTAGCGTCCATTGCATCCTCTTTACGGGTTGACCCGAGGTTGTATCTATGCCACCAACAAGTAGCATGGCATTCCAATAATTTGAGAAACATGGGCTGATATGACGTGCTCCACCGATTCTGCTTCAGACTTCACATGTATTCCATACAGTCCGGGAAGCCTGCAATTCCAAACCTATGCAAGAAATTTATAAAACAGCCATGCTCAGACAACACATCTGTGATTTCAAAAGTACATCTGACCATTGCCCTTATTGATTCAACAGTTTGAGTTTCAGACTTGATTTAAACAAAAGCCTCTAATTCTAAAATTACTTAAAAAATGGTGTTATAGATTCAACGGCACTTTTCCAAAAAGAAAGACAAAAATTTGTAAAGAAATAAGTTCCAGTATTTTTTTTTTATTTTATAAAGTTTATGCTAAATTCACTACTGGATAAATATGGTACAAATATTCATATCCTTTGCATTCTTTAAAGTTTCTTTGCTATCATTTTCCATTAAAATTTCAAATTTTCCATGGATTATTTGCATTTTGAACTTTTTTTTCGTTTCCTTGTTATTTTTTTTATTAGCCCCCCTCGTACTTTTCAAGAGCTGTCGGACATAAAATAAATTTAATATTTGTATCAGCCAATTACATCAAATAATTCGACTTCCAGGATATTTTACTGAACCATAAAGGCTTACAATGGCTAGTATAAGTGATGCTTTAGGTCATATAAGCTCAATGAACCTGCTGGGTTATCTGAATATCGACTCGTGGTTGGTCCACTGTAGCTTGAAAAAAAATGAGTAAAATCCTACCAGCTTAGTGGAACTGCTGGGATGTTTAATGATGCACGTATATATCATTGGTTGATCGGCAGATCACATGTTCTGAAATCCAGGACGTTTTGGAGAACCAAAAAAGTCTGTAATAGCTGGGATACCCAACGATGCACAAACACATCTTTCAGGATTTGGCTGATCGGATAGCTCACATGTTCTGAACTCCAGGACGTTCTGGAGAATTACAAAGGCCTTTACTGCCGTCATACGCATATTTGACCCATGTTTGCTGGGATTTCCTATGTACAGGGGACAATTATGCGAAGATCGGCAGTTTAGTAGCTGATAAATGTAATGAACGAAATCTCTACGGCTGCATGGATCTGCTGGAATGTTTAACAATGCACGGATATATCATCCAGGGTTTGGTTGATCGGGTAGATCACATGTTCTGAACTCCAGGACGTTTTGGAGTTTTTTTTAAGTTCGTTTATTTGGTAGACTCAGGCGTGTATAACGTGTACGGAGCCAAATAAATGTAATTTTTTCCGTTAGTAAGAGAGGGTTTTTTGGAGAATTACAAAGGCCTGTAGTAGCTGGCAAAAGTAATGAGCGAAATCCTATCGGCTCATTGAACCTGCTGGGATGTTCAACGATGTACGGTTGCATCGTTCAGGATTTCGTTATTCGGGCTAAGATTGGCTTAGGAACCTCGCAGTCCCAGTGGGATATGTAAGGGGGAGGGATGTAAGGGAAGTACAAAAAGCTGTCTAGACTGGCACCGGGAATCGAACCCAGCCACCCTCAGCACGGTCTTGCTTTGTAGCCGTGCATCTTACCGCTAGGCTAAGAAGGGCCCAAGCTCCAAGTTCTTCAGTGTCTCGTACTTGACTTGACTTCAACACCAAGTCGAGTCAAGTACGAGACACTGAAGACGGCCTTATTGTTGAGGTTGAAATACGCATCTGTCAAAGGTACAATCAAGCGGTGGAATAAAATGGAATTATACGTAACTCGTCCTATGACAAGTAAAGAAATTCCATAATTTTCTTATCAATAGAGGTTGTGTATTCCTTAGAAGTTCAATGTCGCTGACGGAGCTACAAAGTCTAGAACCGGATTTTATAGAACCTGAATTCCTTAGAGGACCGGAAGAATTGTTCGATTGTTTTATTTATAAATAGAAGAAAAATTCTTCGCAAAGGCAAAGACGTTGGATCGTAATATATCCATTTTCCCTATTATAAACTAGTCTATTATAAACGATTCTTTTAATAATTTTCTGTGCGTCCAGATTTTCCCATGAAAGCATTTCAGACCATTATCCAATGGATAAATAAAAATCTGATAACGAACGTACCTTGACGATATGACTCATTGTATGCACCTAACAGGTTAAACGTTACAAACAAATCCTATTCACATAATCCACAAATAACCGGTTGCAAGTTGCACCACCACGGGAAGCTGTTTGCATTTTGCGGTTAGATTAATGGGGTGCACGCAACGCCTGTTTTCATGCAAATTAACGCACCAAGCCATCCGTGATGCGATACACATTTTGGGGGGCAGGGACATGCGTTCTTGTCTATGCGGTGGCATCAGCTCGGCTCGGGTGGACCAGAACACGATCGGGTCTGGCAAGATAATTAGATACTAATTAATTCCGGCTCGGGATGCGCCGAGCTAACCGTGACAGTGCGATGACATTTTGCTAATTTCTGATTGGTTTTTCCTTTTAGCATTTCGGATGGAGATCCCATGCAGCCGCTCGTGGGTGGACGTCCCTGACCAGAGCAGTGAGCGGCAGTCCGCAGCTGTTCTGGAGGACGATTACTTAATGCACGAAACATTTTATACTCGTGTCATAATTTAATTCAGGCGCAAACTGTGTCATCTGGAACTGTTTCCATTCAAGCGACACGACGACGTCGTTCGGCTTCTGTGGTGGATTTTCTCTGCCATATTTCAGCGCAAATAAATTACCATTTCAGCAGCTGTCATGTACAAATTTATCGATTTAATTGAACGTGCGTAATACAGAAAATTTAACACAGGATTGAAATGAGTTTGAATCGAATGGAAGCACCGAGCGCCAGCACTTCACCGGGTTGGCACTGATTGGATCGTCGTGAGTATTATCTCATTTACAGGAAAGAATCAAAAACAATTTATTGGGATCTGCTTGGAATGTAAACCACTTGCTTTAGCCACATCAAAGTCTGCAAAAATAGCACTGTCGTAAAGTTTATTAAGCTTTTAAAATAGTGAAGAACTAGATTTGCAATCAATTTGAATCAACAATATTAAAATCATTCGTAGGTATTCTTATAATGTGGAGATTAACAATATTACCCATATTTTGAATAACGATGCCCTGTATCAAAAGATCGATCTTCAAGTGAATTAATAGTCTTCCGACATACATTTCACTATCGGCGTTAAATATAAAAAATGCTTACCATGATGCACTCAATTTTAATTTTCACGCCTCCAACTAAGCCTCCACAGCGCCAGCGATGCCATGACTCAGTGGTGTAAAATGGTTAATGTTACATGTAATAATGGAAGCGTGGCAAATAAATTTATCCATCCGAAAACTATTAATGCGGATGGCGCAGGCTTACAGGCGTCGCCGAACCTAGCGCGGTTGGTGCCGGAGTGGGCGACCCCACAAATAGCTAAAGAGCGCTCGTTCGCTTTAGCAAACAATAAACACGCCAGTGTTTCGTTGTGTTCAGGACCCGGGTGTCGAGAGCAATCTACATAACTTTTCAGCTTCATTAATTACCTTTTTGCCGGCTTTTAACTACTATTATATTGCCACTACCGCTGTTGCTGCTGTTGTCGGGGTAAAAGGCATCACTTTAGTGGGGCACAACACGCTATCAGGAAAACAAAACAGCGTCTTCCACGAATGTGGATTACATGGCATTCAAGAACGTCTTAATTGAAATGAATATAGAACAAAGCGTTCCATTGTGCAGAATCGTCACTAATTGCGAACACTCGGTTGTGTGAGCCAGATATATTTAATTTTAAGTCAGACAAATGGTTTGTGGCTATCTTGAAAATTGAAATTCACAGCAATTTCATCTTTTTACTCAATGCCAATGAGCAGCCATCCAATCATCTAACTGAAAATCCTCAAGGACCATTCCAATATCGAGCGAAATGCAAATAAGCTCCCTTTCAACCTTCCTTCCCTGTTCATCTTTTGGTGTGGATGAGTCTTTGAAAACAGCAGCATCAAAGCATCTTCATTCACAGCAGGTGCATCAGTTATCCTATTTTCTTCGAAACTGACTTGCAGAGCATCTATTTTGAAAATTTTGATTCCACCGCATCTACTCAAGGCAGAGTTTAATTATTTTCAGTCATGACAGGCAGATATCTCATCTGGTTGCACATCAGAGGCGGAAGGGCTGCAACACGGCATTCCCTTTTTCTGTTTTACCCTTGCAGTGGAAATATGAAACTAGATTTATGTCGCATATAAGGATATTGTTGATAACGAATATTGTATGAACCAAACCCAACGTTCTGAAGAAAAAGCTTAATAAAATAATTAGGATCGCTGACACAAACCAACCAAAGTTAGATTTTTCATACTGATCGATGAAAGTTCTTTTACTCTGTGGTAAATTTTTCATACACTTTCTGAAAAGTAATCATTTACGATTTTCATGGATTTGCAAAAGCATCAGATTTTTTATAATAAGTACGGAAATGTAAGAAACTACTAAAACATGTCATTTAAAACATGATAAAAGTGAAAATAAGTTGACTTAGAGCCCGAAGAAGATGTTTGTCATATCCATGTTTCATCACTACATCGATTCACTGTAGCTTTCATCAAATAGAGTTTATTGTTTTATTGTATCATGTCTTTATTTGAGAGGTTTTCAGCCCTTGGCTGGCTCACCTCTGGTTCAAATAGAGTATATTTGCCTTCATCGACTATCTGAGTAAATTCAAAGGGATAACAAGCCTGCAATTTAGTTACACATTAGGTTGGGTGACCTGAAAATTATTTTTTTCCTAGTAGGTCCAATTCATTCAAGCTGAGTGCAACCGGATTTCGATGCAGTACTAAACATCATTAGGCCTTCAGCGATTTATTCATGTAGTCTAGATCTAGATCTAGGATCTAGATAATCGTGTTGCTGTAAGGCAATTGAGAACGGATGCGGGATGCAAATTGGGTATGCAATGCGAGTACTGTCTGAACTAAGCAGGGAATGCAATCAATAATATTCAACTACTTTTAAGATTGATTACCAAACTAACAAAACCGCACGGAAGCAATAGATCTGTTGTCCGTGTATTAGTAATTTTATATTTAATAAGCTTAACTTACTCCACTTGTCATAATAAATACATTGTACCTCATAGAATTCGAAATAATGCCTTAAAGAATTCTAATGAATTTATGAACAAAAAGGAACTTTTTCTGGATGAAAGCTGTAGAGCAGCGGTTCTCAATCTGGGGTACATGTACCCCTGGGGGTACCTTCGCAGGTCCTTGGGGGTACCTCGGACAAAAATGCATAATGGCGGATGTATTACAATTCCAATCAAAATTTATTGATAAAGTGTAATGTTTAAAATTTCTTGTACATAATGTGCATGATGATTAATAGATAAAAGCCTTCTGAATCCTGCCCTCCACAACTCGCTCAGTGTATGAAGGACTGTGGACAACAGATCAAAAGCAAAAAACGTCGAATGAACAAATTTTTTAAAATTTCAGTGCAATCTACCTTGGAAGCCTGCTATCAAGAGACTCTGAATCGTTTTTTAAGAAGCTCAGAAGCTTCCTTTTAAGAGGCTCGGAAGCCTACTTTCAAGAAGCTCAAAGCCTCCTTTCATTAGGTTCTTAAGCCTCCTTTGAAGAGGCCCAGAAGCCTCCTTTCAAGAGGCCCAGGGGCCCCTTTCAAGAGTCTCAGAAGCCTCCTTTCAAGAGGTCCAGAAACCTCCCTTCAAAGAGGCTTCCGGGCCTCTTGAAAGGAGGCTTCCGGGCCTCTTGAAAGGAGGCTTCCGGGCCTCTTGAAAGGAGGCTTCCGGGCCTCTTGAAAGGAGGCTTCCGGGCCTCTTGAAAGGAGGCCTCCGGGCCTCTTGAAAGGAGGCTTCCGGGCCTCTTGAAAGGAGGCTTCCCAGCCTCTTGAAAGGAGGCTTCCGGGCCTCTTGAAAGGAGGCTCTTGAAAGGAGGCTTCCGGGCCTCTTGAAAGAAGGCTTCCCAGCCTCTTGAAAGGAGGTTTCCCAGCCTCTTGAAAGGAGGCTTCCGGGCCTCTTGAAAGGAGGCTTCCGATCCTCTTGAAAGGAGGCTTCCGGGCCTGTTGAAAGGAGGCTTCCGGGCCTGTTGAAAGGAGGCTTCTGGAGGCCTCTTGAAAGGAGGCTTCTGGAGGCCTCTTGAAAGGAGGCTTCCGGGCCTCTTGAAAGGAGGCTTCCGGGCCTCTTGAAAGGAGGCTTCCGGGCCTCTTGAAAGGAGGCTTCCGAGCCTCTTGAAAGGAGGCTTCCGGGCCTCTTGAAAGGAGGCTTCCGGGCCTCTTGAAAGGAGGCTTCCAAGCCTCTTGAAAGGAGGCTTCCATGCCTCGTGAAAGGAGGGCCTCTTGAAAGGAGGCTTCCGGGCCTCTTGAAAGGAGGCTTCCGGGCCTCTTGAAAGGAGGCTTCCGGGCCTCTTGAAAGGAGGCTTCCGGGCCTCTTGAAAGGAGGCTTCCGGGCCTCTTGAAAGGAGGCTTCCGGGCCTCTTGAAAGGAGGCTTCCAAGCCTCTTGAAAGGAGGCTTCCAAGCCTCTTGAAAGGAGGCTTCCAAGCCTCTTGAAAGGAGGCTTCCGGGCCTCTTGAAAGGAGGCTTCCGAGCCTCTTGAAAGGAGGCTTCCGGGCCTGTTGAAAGGAGGCTTCCGGGCCTGTTGAAAGGAGGCTTCTGGAGGCCTCTTGAAAGGAGGCTTCCGGGCCTCTTGAAAGGAGGCTTCCGGGCCTCTTGAAAGGAGGCTTCCGGGCCTCTTGAAAGGAGGCTTCCGGGCCTCTTGAAAGGAGGCTTCCGGGCCTCTTGAAAGGAGGCTTCCGGGCCTCTTGAAAGGAGGCTTCCGGGCCTCTTGAAAGGAGGCTTCCGGGCCTCTTGAAAGGAGGCTTCCGGGCCTCTTGAAAGGAGGCTTCGGGCCTCTTGAAAGGAGGCTTGGGCCTCTTGAAAGGAGGCTTCCGGGCCTCTTGAAAGGAGGCTTCCGGGCCTCTTGAAAGGAGGCTTCCGGGCCTCTTGAAAGGAGGCTACTGGGCCTCTTGAAAGGAGGCTTCCGGGCCTCTTGAAAGGAGGCTTCCGGGCCTCTTGAAAGGAGGCTTCCGGGCCTCTTGAAAGGAGGCTTCCGGGCCTCTTGAAAGGAGGCTTCCGGGCCTCTTGAAAGGAGGCTTCCGGGCCTCTTGAAAGGAGGCCGCCGGGCCTCTTGAAAGGAGGCTTCCGGGCCTCTTGAAAGGAGGCTTCCGGGCCTCTTGAAAGGAGGCTTCCGGGCCTCTTGAAAGGAGGCTTCCGGGCCTCTTGAAAGGAGGCTTCCGGGCCTCTTGAAAGGAGGCTTCCGGGCCTCTTGAAAGGAGGCCTAAACCTCTTGAAAGGAGGCCTGGGCCTCTTGAAAGGAGGCTTCCGGGCCTCTTGAAAGGAGGCTTGGGCCTCTTGAAAGGAGGCTTCCGGGCCTCTTGAAAGGAGGCTGGGCCTCTTGAAAGGAGGCTTGGGCCTCTTGAAAGGAGGCTTCCGGGCCTCTTGAAAGGAGGCTTGGGCCTCTTGAAAGGAGGCTTCGGGCCTCTTGAAAGGAGGCTTCCGGGCATCTTGAAAGGAGGCTTCCGAGCCTCTTGAAAGTAGCCTTCCGGGCCTCTTGAAAGGAGGTTTCCGGGCATCTTGAAAGTAGCCTTCCGGGCCTCTCGAAAGGAGGCTTCCAGGCCTCTTGAAAGGGGGCTTCCGGGCATCTTGAGAGGAGGCTTCCGGGTCTCTTGACAGAAGGCTTCCGGGCTCCTTGAAAGGAGGCTTCTAGGCTTTTTAAAAGTAGGCTGCCGGGCCTCTCGAAAGGAGGCTTCCAGGCCTCTTGAAAGGGGGCTTCCGGGACTTTTGAAAAGGGGCTCTCGGGCCTCCCGAAAGGAGGCTTCCAGGCCTCTTGAAAGGAGGTTTCCGAGCCTCTTGAAAGGAGGCTTCTGGGCCTCTTGAAAGGAGGCTTTCGGGCCTCTTGAAAGGAGGCTTTCGGGCCTCTTGAAAGGAGGCTTTCGGGCCTCTTGAAAGGAGGCTTCCGGGCCTCTTGAAAGGAGGCTTCTGGGCCTTTTGAAAGGAGGCTTCCGGGCCTCTTGAAAGTAGGCTTCCGGGCCTCTTGAAAGGAGGCTTCCGGGCCTCTTGAAAGGAGGCTTCCGGGCCTCTTGAAAGGAGGCTCTGGGCCTCTTGAAAGGAGGCTTCCGGGCCTCTTGAAAGGAGGCTTCCGAGCCGCTTGAAAGGAGGCTACCGGGCCTCTTGAAAGAGGCCTGGCCTCTTGAAAGGAGGCTTCTGGCCTCTTGAAAGGAGGCTTCCGGGCCTCTTGAAAGGAGGCTTGGGCCTCTTGAAAGGATGTTTCCGGGCCTCTTGGGAGGAGGGTTCCGGGCCTCGTGAACGGAGGTTTCCGGGGGGCTTGAACGGAGGCTTCCGGGCCTCTTGAAAGGAGGCTTCCGGGCCTCTTGAAAGGAGGCTTCCGGGCCTCTTGAAAGGAGGCTTCCGGGCCTCTTGAAAGGAGGCTTCCGGGCCTCTTGAAAGGAGGCTTCCGGGCCTCTTGAAAGGAGGCTTCCGGGCCTCTTGAAAGGAGGCTTCGGGCCTCTTGAAAGGAGGCTTCTGGGCCTCTTGAAAGGAGGCTTCCGGGCCTCTTGAAAGGAGGCTGGGCCTCTTGAAAGGAGGCTTCGGGCCTCTTGAAAGGAGGCTGGGCCTCTTGAAAGGAGGCTTCCGGGCCTCTTGAAAGGAGGCTTCCGGGCCTCTTGAAAGGAGGCTTCCGGGCCTCTTGAAAGGAGGCTTCCGGGCCTCTTGAAAGGAGGCTTCCGGGCCTCTTGAAAGGAGGCTTCCGGGCCTCTTGAAAGTAGGCTTCCGGGCCTCTTGAAAGGAGGCTTCCGGGCCTCTTGAAAGGAGGCTTCCGGGCCTCTTGAAAGGAGGCTTCCGGGCCTCTTGAAAGGAGGCTTCCGGGCCTCTTGAAAGGAGGCTCCAGGGCCTCTTGAAAGGAGGCTCCAGGGCCTCTTGAAAGGAGGCTCCAGGGCCTCTTGAAAGGAGGCTCCAGGGCCTCTTGAAAGGAGGCTCCAGGGCCTCTTGAAAGGAGGCTCCAGGGCCTCTTGAAAGGAGGCTCCAGGGCCTCTTGAAAGGAGGCTCCAGGGCCTCTTGAAAGGAGGCTCCAGGGCCTCTTGAAAGGAGGCTCCAGGGCCTCTTGAAAGGAGGCTCCCGGGCCTCTTGAAAGGAGGCTCCCGGGCCTCTTGAAAGAAGGCTCCTGGGCCTCTTGAAAGAAGGCTCCTGGGCCTCTTGAAAGAAGGCTCCTGGGCCTCTTGAAAGGAGGCTCTCGGGCCTCTTGAAAGGAGGCTCCCGGGCCTCTTGAAAGGAGGCTCCCGGGCCTCTTGAAAGGAGGCTCCCGGGCCTCTTGAAAGGAGGCTCCCGGGCCTCTTGAAAGGAGGCTCCCGGGCCTCTTGAAAGGAGGCTCCCGGGCCTCTTGAAAGGAGGCTCCCGGGCCTCTTGAAAGGAGGCTCCCGGGCCTCTTGAAAGGAGGCTCCCGGGCCTCTTGAAAGGAGGCTCCCGGGCCTCTTGAAAGGAGGCTTCTGGGCCTCTTGAAAGGAGGCTTCTGAGCTTTTCAAAAAAACGATTCAGAGTCTCTTGAAAGCAGGTTTCCAAGGTAGATTGCACTGAAATTTTTAAAATTTGTTCATTCGACGTTTTTTGCTTTCGATCTGTTGTGCACAGTCCTTCATACACTGAGCGAGTTGTGGAGGGCAGGATTCAGAAGGCTTGCCATGATGCACTCAATTTTAATTTTCACGCCTCCAACTAAGCCTCCGCAGCGCCAGCAATGCCATGACTCAGTGGTGTAAAATGGTTAATGTTTTAAGAGGTCCAGAAACCTCCTTTGAAGAGACCCAGAAGCATCTTTTCAAGAGGCCCAGAAGCCTACTTTCAAGAGGCCCAGAAACCTCCTTTCAAGGGGCCTGGAAGCCTCTTTTCAAGCGGCCCCTTTCAAGAGGCCCGGAAGCCTCCTTTCAAGAGGCTCGGAAGCCTCCCATCAAGAGGCTCGGAAGCCTCCTGTCAATAAGCCCGGAAGCCTTCTTTCAAGAGGCCCAGAACCCTCCTCCGGAAGCCTCCAGAAGAACTCGGAAGAATTCCTGAAGGAAATCGAATTTATTCCTGACGGAATTTGAATGAATTCCTGACGGATTTGAGTGAATTCCTGACGGAGTGCGAATGAATTCCTAACAGAATTCGGATGAATTCCTAACGGAATTCGAGTGAAT